>NC_034178.2:21652083-21982100 GCF_002021735.2 Oncorhynchus kisutch
ACATTACTCTATATACGTTACAGTAGTGCCACGACTACAACTTTACTCAATACATATGACAGTAGTGCCATGACTACAACTTTACTCTGTATACATTACAGTAGTGCCACGACTACAACATTACTCTATATACATTACAGTATTGCCACGACTACAACGTTACTCTATATAAATTACAGTATTGCCACGACTACAACATTACTCTATATACGTTACAGTAGTGCCACGACTACAACTTTACTCAATACATATGACCGTAGTGCCACAACTACAACTTTACTCTGTATACTTTACAGTAGTGCCACGACTACAACATTACTCTATATACATTACAGTATTGCCACGACTACAACGTTACTCTATATAAATGACAGTATTGCCACGACTACAACGTTACTCTATATAGTTTACAGTAGTGCCACAACTACAACGTTACTCAATATACGTTACAGTCGTGCCACGACTACAACTTTACTATATATACATTACAGTAGTGCCACGACTACAACGTTACTCTGTATATATTACAGCAGTGCCACAACTACAACATTACTCTGTATACATTACAGTAGTGTCACGACTACAACTTTACTCTATATACATTACAGTAGTGACACGACTACAACATTACTCTGTATAGATTACAGTAGTGCCACGACTACAACTTTACTCTACATACATTACAGTAGTGCCACAACTACAACGTTACTCAATGTACGTTACAGTAGTGCCTCGACTACAACTTTACTCTATATAGTTTACAGTAGTGCCACGACTACAACGTTACTCAATATACGTTACAGTAGTGCCACGACTACACCATTACTATGTATACGTTACAGTAGTGCCACGACTACAACATTACTCTATATAGGTTACAGTAGTACCACGGCTACAATGTTATTCTTTATACATTACAGTAGTGCCACGACTACCACTTTAATATATATACATTACAGTAGTACCACGACTACAACATTATTCTATATACGTTACAGTATTGCCACGACTACAACGTTACTCTATATACATTACAGTAGTGCCATGACTACAACGTTACTCTATATACGTTACAGTAGTGCCACGACTACAACGTTACTCAATATACGTTACAGTAGTGCCACGACTTCAACATTACTCTATATACATTACAGTAGTGCCACGACTACAACGTTACTCTATAGGTTACAGTAGTGCAACGACTACACCATTATTATGTATACGTTACAGTAGTGCCACGACTACAACATTACTCTATATAGGTTACAGTAGTGCCACGACTACAGCGTTACTCTGTATACATTACAGTAGTGCCACGACTTCAACTCTACTCTATGTACATTACAGTAGTACCACAACTACAACATTATTCTATATACATTACAGTATACATTACAGTAGTACCACGACTACAACTTTACTCTATATACATTACAGTAGTGCCACGACTACAACGTCACTCTATATACATTACAGTAGTGACACGACTACAACGTTACTCTATATACGTTACAGTAGTGCCACGACTACTTGCCTCTCGATTGAAGTTAGTTGATCATTGTGTCCTCCTCTTCCGCTCCTCCTCAATACTCTCCAATCCCTATTTAAGAAGTTAATTTCACAGGGATTCTTACACAAGCCATATCAGGAGCTCTATCTCAGGATCATCTAAGAGATGCTTTTAGACCCTCAAATCCTAGATTGATCCAAATGTACTCTTTCTCTCTGTACCCTCTCCCTTTTCACGTACAGGTCATAGAAATGGAACAAGAGTACTAATAACTCAAAGATATAGGCAAGCTCTATTATTATTACCCTCTATTTTGCATGTTTTTATCAGCTCCTGGCCTTTCTTTCCTTTCTATCACCTTTATTTTATACGCTTGCCTGATGCTGATGTGCGGTTTCAATTCCCCCCGAAGTTCAGTGGATGTGTCTGGGTTATGATATGCTGGAAGTGTATGTGCTTGAGTGTGGATCTCTTCGAACCTCAGCAGATGCTTTTATCTCAAGAAAGTTCACCATAGCTCTTCACTACACTCTTCTCTGGGCAAGGGCTTTTACTTCATTGAGTTCTTAGAGTGGACATCTCCAGTTGTTTTTTGGCCTTCCCTGCTTTCTATTTCGTTGTGAGTTGTAGTCCTTTGCCTATCTTGTTACGTTAATTGTGTTTTTGAGTGTGTGTCCAATTCACCTCCATTTCCTTCTCCTGATCAGTCTGTCACGGTATATTTTTTTAGTATTATATTGTAGGTTCAAAATCTAGGGTGTTTACAGTAGTTAATTGTATTTGGCACTAATATTGACCAGTTTCATTCCCTTTATTGACAAGTTTAGCATGTAGTGTATCTGTGTTTGTCACGATCCTCGTAGAGAGGAGACCAAGGCGCAGCGTGATATGAATACAAACTTACAAAACAACAAATGTGACACTATATATAAATATATAAATGGTGCAGACACAGGCAACTAGACAGACAATAACCCACGAAATACCCAAAGAAGATGGCTGCCTAAATATGGTTCCCAAACAGAGACAACGATAAACACCTGCCTCTAATTGAGAACAAATCTAGGCAACCATAGACATATATAAACACCTAGATGATAAACAACCCCATAAACCTACAAAACCCCTGGACAGTACACAAAACACATACATCACCCATGTCACACCCTGACCTAACCAAAACAATAAAGAAAACAAAGAATACTCAGGTCAGGGTGTAACAGTACCCCCCCACAAAAGGTGCGGACTCCGGCTGCAAAACCTAATATAAAGGGGAGGGTCCGGGTGGGCCTTTTTCACGGCGGTGGTTCGGGTGCAGGACGTGGACCCCGCTCTACCTCAGTCTTGGCCCACTTAGGTGGCGCCTTTGGAGCGGGACCCTCGCAGCGGACCCCGGACTGAAGATCATCGTAGAGGGCGTCACTGGACTGACGGCTCTGGCGGCTCCTGGTTGGCTGGCGGCTCTGGCGGGCTGACGGCTCTGGCGTCTCCTGGCTGGCTGACGGCTCTGGACAGGAGGGAGACTCTGGAGGCTCAGGACAGGAGGGAGACTCTGGCGGCTCAGGACAGGAGGGAGACTCTGGCGGCTCAGGACTGGAGAGAGACTCTGGCAGATCCGGACTGGAGGGAGACTCTGGCGCATCCGGACTGTGACCCGTCGTGGTAGGTTCCGGGACTGCGACCCGTCGTGGTAGGTCCCGGACTGTGACCTGACGTAGGAGGTTCCGGTCTGCGGCCCGTCGTAGGAGGTTCCGGTCTGCGGCCCATCGTAGGAAGTCCTGGTCTGCGGCCTGTCGTAGGAAGTTCCGGTCTGTAGACTGTTGCCGGACGCTCTGGACTGGGTACTGTTGCCGGACGCTCTGGACTGGGTACTGTAGCCGGACGCTCTGGGCTGGGTACTGTAGCCGGACACTCTGGGCTGGGTACTGTAGCCGGACGTTCTGGGCTGGGTACTGTAGCCGGACGCTCTAGACTGGGTACTGTTGCCGGACGCTCTGGACTGTGTACTGTTGCCGGACGCTCTGGACTGTTAACAAGTAAAATCAAAACGTCACTGTCGGCAATTCCCAGAAGAATAATAGCCCAATTTTAATAGTACAAACGTTACTCCAGCTATGATTCAGCTCAAATTCCAGATGAATATATTAGCAATCAAATAATAAAATTTACAGTTAAAACTTCTTGCTCCTACCCCCTACTTTTTCGAACATTCTGTTAAAAATCGCGCAACATTTCAGCGCCCTGCTACTCATGCCAGGAATATAGTATATGCATATGATTAGTATGTGTGTATAGAAAACACTCTGACGTTTCTAAAACTGGTTAAATCACCGCTGTGACTTGAACAGAGCGTGTGTTTCAGCGAAAAGCGCAAGAAAATCTGGTCACTGAAAACTGAAAAAGGTATCAATGCGCCAGTTCAATTCTTTGTTAAAGGCGAACATAGGTATTACATAGGGTGAAGGCTGCAATCCCTAAAGCTTCCACACGATGTCGCCAGTCTCGTCATTTTCTGTCTGTTTATTTCTTGGGCAAACCAGCCTGGGAGATCACTTTTCATCCGGTCTACGACAGGAAGGTTTGGAAGAGAGATTTTTGGAAGAGGATTTGAAATCGTGGAGCTATTGAATACACATCGCCCCGTGGTCATTTTGATAGATTATTAACGTTTACTGATACCTAAAGTTGGGTTAGAAAAGTATTTCGAAGTGTTTTGTGAAAGTTTATCGTCGACTTTTTTAATTTTAAAAAATGACGTAGCGTTTTCAAACTGTGTTTTTTTTCTGAATCACACAGTTTCCATAGATGGCTATTTTAGGTATATATGGACCGATTTAATCGAAAAAAATACCCAATAGTGATGTTTATGGGGCATATAGGAGTGCCAACAAAGAAGATCTTCAAAGGTAATGAAAGTTTTATATTTTATTTATGCTATTTGGGTAGCGCCGGCTATGCGAAATATTTTGTTTACGTAGCATTCAGGTATTTCGTGGTGTTGCATGATCTCTTATAATAGCTTCTCATGCTTTCGCCGAAAAGCATTTTAATAATCTGACTTGTTGGCTAGATTCACAACGAGTGTAGCTTTAATTCAATACCCTGCATGTGTATTTTAATGAACGTTTGAGTTTTAACGAGTGCTATTAGCATGTAGCGTAGCGCATTTGCATTTCCAGATGTCTAGTTGGGACGCAAATGTCTCAACTAGGAGCAAGAGGTTTTAATGCCTAGGAAACAGATATTGCGCATTTTAATTAAAGTAGATTATGTTTACTTATGCAATGTATTTCAATTAGTTTACTACATCACATTAATCACGCAATGATAATTAGTTTGATGGAAAACCTTAGGCTTTGTATGACATTTTAAATTACATCGAGATTCCCCCTTAATTCTCTCTAACTTTATTCAGTTTATTCAATAAATCCCGCAACTTCTCTCATACTGGGAAGAAAAAATATAACATGTTCAGACCTTAAGGGCAGTTAAATTTCAAATGTTTCACCCAGACGGAGATAATCCAATATGCGTTTTATAGTTTATTCGTTAGGGTAAGAAAGTGGAAACACTCTAATCAGTTTCTAGAACTCAATTTTCCAGATTTTGTAGATTATTTTAATAGTGCTTAAAAACGTAATCTTTATCAAATTATCCATTTAAGATACCAACTCAAAACCTACGTATGTCTACGAATGGGTGGTTTAACATAAGGGACTAACATAAGGACAACTCAGAGTATGCTATTCTGTTCTTCTGAAATATACAACAGCTTCTTTAGACCTATCTAAAAATAAATCATTGGTTTATTGTGATAGTGTAGGCTATATTAAATTGATTTATTAGACCTTTTAAAATGTAGATGTTACAAAGGTTAGCATCAGTGTCTTGTAGGCTATGCGCGGAAGACCAGGAGATGCTAAACGTATATACTTGTATGATCCGCTCGTCTTCCACTTATGCTATAGTTTGTACATCTGAATTTACAGTAGAAACCACATTTGTTAAATCAAGTCAGCCATATCAGCTATGTTTTTTTTTTAAAGGGAGTAAATGAGGCTGAATGAACTGTTTCGCTGCCAGACAAGGCACCGCTGATAGCCAGATAGCAGTGGTAAGGTGTTGGTACTGCTGTTGGGACTTTGCTGTTGGGATAGCTTTTTGTAGGCTTTATGTATGTACAGTTTGTGGGCACCATTTATCACCATTATAGTGCAATTCATGAATTGTTTAGTGTTGTGTATTGGCTTTGCTGGCATGTTTTCTATTTAGTTTGCTCCACCAAGATTTATTTACATGCTAAAATCGCAACTGTTTGTAACTTATTTTGTACATAATGTTGCTGCTACGGTCTCTTATGCCCGAAAAGAGCTTCTAGATATCAGAACAGCGATTACTCACCTCGAACTTTAAGATTTTTTCTTTAATGAATCCGACGCAAAGGATATACTGTTTCTCCGAGACGTGGTCCAAATCGGTGGCAGCCTAGTGGTTAGAGCGTTGGACTAGTAATCGAAAGGTTGCAAGATCGAATCCCCGAGCTGACAAGGTAAAAATCTGTCATCCTGCCCCGGTACAAGGCAGTAAACCCACCCACTTCAATTCACTTTTCTAGATACTTTGCTAAGGACAGCTATTCAGCTGTACCAGTGATTGTCCGGGAGGTGAGCTTCTCGTCTCTACCTCGTGTTGAGATTTCATGATTCAAACCACTTTGCACATGACCTGTAGCTACACGCCTTCCTTGTCTCATATGTTAATTCTTAACAAACAGTTTTATATAGCTCATTCAAAAGGGGTGGTTCGTGAGGCTGACATGCTCTCTGATCTCACTCAGGGGGCAGTGACTTCTCACTTGTACAAAGTTATAGAAACAAATGTATCTTATAGTATCTAAAATCACATGCCTCTCTTAACAAAAACACTTTCATCATTTTTCATATTTCATACACAACGTAGAGGATGGAGATGTCGTACATGTAGTATATATATTTTTCAAATTACAGTATTTCCTTTATAAACATTTTTAATGACGTAACAAAATAACAACCGAAATGACATTATTATTCTTTAGATCGGCTCTAACCATTCCTCATGTACTACATTAGAAAAATTGTTACAGTATTCGCTTAGAACCTGTTAGAGTTTCGGCAGGAGAACGTCTGTGAAACAAAGGCACATTCCTGTGTGAATTTGGAGAGGGAGATAGCTGAAAGGTTTGAACTGTCAAACCCAACCCCCTCTGTGGGTGAGAAAGGGTCTGATCTGACCCATCTGGATCCTCACAGGACAGTCTTTACAACGACAAGAGTGTGCAAAGCTGTCATCAAGGCAACTTATATACAGTGCCTTGCGAAAGTATTCGGGCCCCTTGAACTTTGCGACCTTTTGCCACATTTCAGGCTTCAAACATAAAGATATAAAACTGTATTTTTTTGTGAAGAATCAACAACAAGTGGGACACAATCATGAAGTGCAACGACATTTATTGGATATTTCAAACTTTTTTAACAAATCAAAAACTGAAAAATTGGGCGTGCAAAATTATTCAGCCCCCTTAAGTTAATACTTTGTAGCGCCACCTTTTGCTGCGATTACAGCTGTAAGTCACTTGGGGTATGTCTCTATCAGTTTTGGACATCGAGAGACTGACATTTTTTCCCATTCCTCCTTGCAAAACAGCTCGAGCTCAGTGAGGTTGGATGGAGAGCATTTGTGAACAGCAGTTTTCAGTTCTTTCCACAGATTCTCGATTGGATTCAGGTCTGGACTTTGACTTGGCCATTCTAACACCTGGATATGTTTATTTTTGAACCATTCCAATGTAGATTTTGCTTTATGTTTTGGATCATTGTCTTGTTGGAAGACAAATCTCCGTCCCAGTCTCAGGTCTTTTGCAGACTCCATCAGGGTTTCTTCCAGAATGGTCCTGTATTTGGCTCCATCCATCTTCCCATCAATTTTAACCATCTTCCCTGTCCCTGCTGAAGAAAAGCAGGCCCAAACCATGATGCTGCCACCACCATGTTTGACAGTGGGGATGGTGTGTTCAGGGTTGATGAGCTGTGTTGCTTTTCCGCCAAACATAACGTTTTGCATTGTTGCCAAAAAGTTACATTTTGGTTTCATCTGACCAGAGCACCTTCTTCCACATGTTTGGTGTGTCTCCCAGGTGGCTTGTGGCAAACTTTAAACGACACTTTTTATGGATATCTTTAAGAAATGGCTTTCTTCTTGCCACTCTTCCATAAAGGCCAGATTTGTGCAATAAACGACTGATTGTTGTCCTATGGACAGAGTCTCCCACCTCAGCTGTAGATCTCTGCAGTTCATCCAGAGTGATCATGGGCCTCTTGGCTGCATCTCTGATCAGTCTTCTCCTTGTATGAGCTGAAAGTTTAGAGGGACGGCCAGGTCTTGGTAGATTTGCAGTGGTCTGATACTCCTTCCATTTCAATATTATCGCTTGCACAGTGCTCCTTGGGATGTTTAAAGCTTGGGATTTTTTTTTGTATCCAAATCCGGCTTTAAACTTCTTCACAACAGTATCTCGGACCTGCCTGGTGTGTTCCTTGTTCTTCATGATGCTCTCTGCGCTTTTAACGGACCTCTGAGACTATCACAGTGCAGGTGCATTTATATGGAGACTTGATTACACACAGGTGGATTGTATTTATCATCATTAGTCATTTAGGTCAACATTGGATCATTCAGAGATCCTCACTGAACTTCTGGAGAGAGTTTGCTGCACTGAAAGTAAAGGGGCTGAATAATTTTGCACGCCCAATTTTTCAATTTTTGATTTGTTAAAAAAGTTTGAAATATCCAATAAATGTCGTTCCACTTCATGATTGTGTCCCACTTGTTGTTGATTCTTCACCAAAAAAATACAGTTTTATATCTTTATGTTTGAAGCCTGAAATGTGGCAAAAGGTCGCAAAGTTCAAGGGGGCTGAATACTTTCGCAAGGCACTGTATATATATATATTACACTCTGGACTTCGACATTGATTGTCCTAATATTTCTATATTTCTTAATTCCATTAATTTACTTTTTGGATTTCTGTGCATTTTTAGATATTACTGCATTGTTGGAGCTAGGAACACAAGCTTTTCACTAGACCCACAATAACATCTGTTAAATATGTGTATTCAACCAATACAATTTGATTTGATTTGATTTTGGTATTCCCAGGCATTCTCCCATCCAAGTTCAAGGTGGTATGGCCACAAATCAAATTGTATTCGTCACATGCGCCGAATACAACAAACTTGCCGTGAAATGCTTATTTAACCGGTGCTATACTGCACCGCTATAACTCTGTGTTGTGTGTGGTTGATTGAGACTATAGACGTGGACTTTGGAGATCAGGTAGTTTTAATTAATCAGAATTCACTCTCTGCATCCTGCATCTGCATCCAAAAGGAAATAAAAACATTTGTAGTGCACATATGTTCTGTGAATCGTCGCCTCTTTCTCTCATAATGCATCAAAATGATTTTTGAATACAAAAATTGGTACAGCCACTCCTTATTATACATAACATAGTTTACATATATAAAACCACATACCTGCATCTATCCCCCACGAATCGTCGCCTCTTTCTACAACAGATGCACAATAGGAGGGACTGGGATCATTCGAGGAGCTAGCCATCGTTCACACATACAATAGCCTGCTAATACCTTAGCTAGCTATTAACCACATGTTGAATTCAGAATGTTGATATCATCCTAAAAAGTACAATTACAAGTGCATCTTAACAATACCATCCACTTATGAGTAACCTCTAAATATACAACATTATTCATGAACAAAACATGGTGTGTATGACTTTGTGCTTAAAAGAATCAAACTTTTCTGAAGATGACAGAAAAAGCGTGCCTACCTCTCATAGTGCATCAAAATGATTCGAGCACAAGCACACAGGGCAAAATGTAAGTACACAATCCCCTACTCCCAGGATGTAGGCATGCATAATAACAAATCAACATGACATATTAATATATGAACCTGGTGAAATTCACAGGGTACTTTAACAACTGTTACACTTACAACCAAGTAACCAAAAATGCAGTTCAAGAAGTAGAGTTGAGAAAATATTTACTAAATAAAATAAAATAACAATAAAATATCAAAACGAAAACGAGGCTATATACAGGGGGTACTGGTACCGAGTCAATGTGCAGAGGTACAGGTTAGTCGAGGTAATATGTACATGTACAGTAGGTAGGGGTAAAGTGACTTTGCATAGATAATAAATAGCGAGTAGCAGCAGTGTAAAAACAAGGGGGGTCGATGTAAATAGTCAGGGTGGCATTTTGATTAGTTGTTCAGCAGTCTTATGGCTTGGAAGCGTATGACAAAAGGTTTTCCTACTAATTATTTGCCTCATTTTGAAATCTTACTGTGTTTTCAAGCCAAATCTAAGATGCATCGAGGTAGCCAACTAACGTTAAACTAGGTAGCTAGCTAACTTCAGCTAGCCTGCTTCGCTAGAATTATAGTGATAATGATTAGCTTTCAAAATATACATACCCAGATACATAACCAGCAGTCTCTAGCTATACTCACAACTACTGGTTGCGGGTATGATCGTTGTCAGCCTGCAGAAGTGGTAGCGTCGGATGCGATCTGACCATCTAGCAAGACTGTGGGAACTGCATTGGCAGTATGGAGCACATCTTCACAAGGTTGAAGTTGGGAGACAGCAAACAAAGCTAGCGTTACTTGTGCAGACTCAGGGACCGAAAAATTCCAATCCCCTATTGCATATGGTAGGGTCCTTGCAAAGGATATGCATTTTTTAACCGAAGGCATGGTCACGCTAACACTGCCAACTACTACTAATTCTACTGCTACGGCTACTACTACTACACTAACTCCAATAATAATCTAACTTGAATCTAGTAAATACTATGGCACTACTAAAACGATACTGAATATGCTAATTAATGGAAAATCCGTAAAAGGCTGTTCACTCGGTCTCAAAGAGGATGATTTGCATGTGGAGCTTGGCCTTTATACTGTGTTTGGCCAAAAGGTGGCATGGATAGTTGACATATTTGTAATCCAAACCCAACCTTAATTTACTCGTTGTGATGCACTGAGGTACCAGAATTATCATATTTACACTTTGTAGTCAATTGACACTAGAATAAATGTTTTCGAAGGGATTTGTAGGTTTGACATACATTTTTATTTAACTGTAATTAACTGTAATTTTGCAAAAATAAGTCTTCTTTTTTCAGATAACATTGTTTAAATGTCTTATGATGTTTTGATGAGGATTAATTTGATATTTTGCTATGATTGTTGCTTTTTCCAAAAGTTTTACAATGACCCCAGGTGGTTATCCATGCATGTAAAATATGTTGGTAGTATGAAGGATAACAAAGTATTTTCAATTCACACATATTTTTATAAATCCTCCAACTCCACTTAGCTGACTGATAAAATGTGAAAATGAGATGTAATACTCACAGAGGATTCTTTTTTTAAATCAATGTGATTATTTGAAAAAGCAAATTGTCTAATGCCTGTCATATTTGGTTTAATAATTTGCCCTAATCCAGCAAAGGCTTGTCACTCAAACTCAGTGAATCGGTCAAATAATGGATTGTACTGCCTGGAGTGACATATTTTTTCCTCCTCCTCTGCTAGCCCGGAATCATCCTAAAAAAGTGCTTGACAGTTTGTCACTGCCTTATTGGACTAGAGGGGCAAAAGGCAAAGCTCAGCTGTCACTTTGTTTAAGTGATGTACTCCTGTTATTTAAGCCTTGTCAGCTTGCCTGATGAAGCTTGGAGTATATATATAGCCTTGCACTGGTGTATAGCCTTGCACTGGTCACCTCCCCTCTCTTCTGTCTGTCTGCTCGTTTATCCAAGACGCTGTTGAGCTTTCTTTGCAGAGCAAGAAAATGAGAAAAACAGGTAAAAAATTGAAAATGAACTTTGGAAAAGTTAGTTCAGTAGTGTTTTTGTTATGATTGACAGTCTGATGTTGGGTGTGTCATGTCCTGGGATACTCAGTCAGTGTCATGATACCCAGGAGGTTTTGTCTAGTTCCCAGTTTGTCCCAGGGACTCCCCCAAGGACTTATTTAGGAAGTTATTTGGACGTTGCGTCATGATCCCCTGATTGTCCCAGGTCCCAAACCATTATAAGTAAAGTGGCATCGGGGTTTTAAGGTAAGTGGTACACTGTTCAGCTAAAATAGTGTAAAAATCTCTAAACAATGACAATGATATTTGACATGATCACTTAGTACACATTTTTCAACATGACCCCACCTGGTATTTGAATGTACAACCTCTGGATTTTGGGTATTCTGTTCTTTCTGCTGTGCCACAAAGTCTGCAGAATTTCAGAAGTCCACTACACATTCATTACCTATAATATATATTTACACTTAACAAAATAGTGCCATCTGCACTAAATCTGCATTAATTATCAGTTAATCTATGGAGCAAAAAGTACATTATATTATTTAGGAATATAGTGAAGTAAAAGTAGTCAAAAAATATAAATAGTACAGTGAAGTACAGATAACCAAAAAATTACTTAAGTTGTACTTTGAATTATGTTTGTACCACTGCAAATTGTGTCAAATATGTAAGTTGAAAACATTGTTAAAAGCTCTGTTTGTTTGTGTGGGTGTCCCTACAGGGGTTTGTGCTTTAAAAGTTGCAGACTACTGCAGCACAGCTTACGTGGTGCACAGAATTCTATGGCATGTTATTTAAGTGCCAACCTCTGGTACCATGCTAGTTAGTGCTAGTTTGACCACCAAAGGGCATCTTTGAGAAGCATTTGATAGCCTTCAATAGTGGCTGTACTAGAGATTTTTTTTTTGTTGTAGAAGATAGTATATGGGACTGATTTTAAGAAATGTTGCTTAATTAATTTGATAAATATTATGGTGTATCTATTCCACAAAAAAAAACTCTGGGTTTCGTTAGGATGGAAAGGAAATTATGGCGCTGTGGGAAAATATGGTGCTGTACAACATGACAGTCGGGAGTACAGGGTTCAATTCCCCGATGGGGAGGAAGGAGTAGGCTGTCCTTGTAAATAAGAATTTGTTCTTAACTGACTTGCCTAGTTAAATAAAGGTTATACTAAGAGCATAACATTTCTATACCATAATTGTAGTCTAACCAATACCCAAACGGATATTCAGTCAAAATAACAATCTCATTGATTTATCAAGAACAGTCCCCATGCTTGACTCAGAGCAGTGCGAAACGGTGCTACAATAATTGTAGGCTATTGCTTCAAATCCTATTGCTTCTAACTTCAATATGCTCTTTAAATAAATAAGACCTACACCACTTTTAACAGCACATTACTCAACACTAGTGAGACTCATGCTGCCTACGGTAGGCCTACAGTATAACGAAAAACATGTACATATTGGAGGATTCTAAATGAAAATCAAAAGCCGCCTCATTGGTCTCCCGGTGGCGTCCGGCATGGGTATCTGTAGCAACGCATTTTGCATTGCCGTGACTTAGACAGCTGTGCCACTGGGGAGGCCCTGTATCAAAATACAGAGAGGTGTTGGTAAAGGTATATTGTCCTGCTAATAGCACATAATGGGCTATTATAATACTGTATATGGTGTCCAGGTCAGGAAAACCAAAACATTTCTTTATTAAAGACTATCAGAAAGAATGTTGGTACTTATTTATTTTGATCCAAATCCATGAATGAGTGAGTCACTCAGCTTTGTGTAGGTGCCGCTATATGACTGTGCCATCAACTTGATAATATATAACGATAAGTGAGCGATTGTAATCTGAATAAAGGCCAAAAATAATATTTGTAAAGGGCAAAACATGTATTTCTGTTTTTCAAGGGAAAGAAAAACACTGGGCCAATTGTGCCCCACCCTGTGGAACTCCCAACCACGGTCGGATGTGATGCATAATAATACTTTGTGGGGTATTATTTGTTTTGTCTTTTCTGGTGGATTAAACTGAAATTGCAACCAATCACGGGCCGGTTATGATACAGCCAACCTAACTTAGAAATACAATTGACGATAGAATTCTCCCCCTACCCTCCTTCTAGGCAAGCCCATTGTCCAACTACCTGCTAATAGCCATAATAGCGCTGTACAACGTAACCATTGTTTGAAACCGTGTTTGAAAGAGTATTTTCCAGTAAGCAACAATTTGTTTACTTTCATTAGACAACTTTGTTCTGTAATTCAGTGATATTTATTCCCATAGTAATTAATCATGAATCCATAACTAAATAAACATTGTCATTTTAAAATAGTATTTTTTATTATTATTTTATTAACAAAGCATAAAGAGGCCATTATTAGTTACATTGTTTTAGTTTGAATGTGCAGACTGGCACTAAGAACAGCGGGAACGTTTCCCTAGTCACCACCATTATTAATGCAATGTCCCTTAAAGTGCTGCCCCCTTCCTCCTCCTCCCTTTCCCCTGGGCTAGGTCCATCTTCTGTGCACGGCTCTGCGACCCATCCTGTGCCCCCTGCCCTCATGCCTTGAACCTTGTGTGATTTCAGTGGATACAGCTGGTGAACTGCAAAGCAATCCCAATGTGCGCCACTCGGGAGCCATGACCTATATGACCAATAAATACTGTCCTGCTAATAACAGGGTCAATAATATATCTGTGAGAATATCCAAGGGGCTTTTATACAATTCTAAATGAATAATAAATTAATAATAAAAAATAACAATATTTTGGCGATTATTTTGTTTTCAAATAATGTAAAATGAGCGAGAAAAAGGCCATTCTTGAACATGGGGTGAGACATTGTTACTAATTTGTAAATAAAGCCAGTTTGTTATTTAGAATTATTTATTTCTGTTTTTAGAGGGCAAGAAACCAAAAACCTACAGTCATCTCATGGGTCGCCCAGTTGAGGGGGGCACGGGTATTGAACCAGCATCTGTAGCAACACAGCTTGCACCGCTATGCAGTAACAGAACATTGGGCAACTCAGGCGCTATACAACGTGACCGGTCTGGAGCGGGCTACACTACTACACTAAGAGCAAAATAATCCTAACAAATGAAATACTAAAAACCATAGTGTAGCAACAGTTTTAGTAAGTAATACTGAAGTCGTGCACATTTATCAGATTATATTTAGGTTTATGCCGCCCACTCATTGTCAGTTAGAGACACAGTAGGACCCAAAAGCATAATCAGTGCTCTAACGCCCTCTGTGCTGATCTGGAGCATTGAAGTGTTGACGCAGGGTACCGTACTAAACCACAAAGTACCGCAGCATAATCACAAAACTTTTAGTGGAGCAACCACTGTACCATTACCAAAAGACAAGAGCTGTGAATTGATCATTGGTTCACCAATCAGGGCCTTGATGGACCACGTGCCTTGGGGAGAACGTTTCTTTGAGACCATCATGTGACGTCCCCGGGCCCACCCTGGAACTAGACAAAAACTTCCAAGGTCCCCTTGAGAACGTTCCCAGAGTGACCATCACATGACGTCCTGTGAACTAGTCAAATGAAAGTCCTCGAACGTCCTAAAAAGGTCCTGACATGATCCTCAGTGACGTCCTGGGAACTTACAGGGAACTAGACAAAGGTCCCCTAGAGAACGTTCCCTTGGGACCATTATGGGACGTTCTCGGGACGTCAGAGAGATAACGTCATGCCAAAACTCTCAAGGGACCTAATGGGAACGTCGCCGAATGTCCTCAGGACGTCCCTGTATGCTGGGATGGTAACCTCAAAGTTTATTTAACATGACCATTTGCAGTGAAAAATTATTTACTAAGATTATTGTTGCCGTGGTAACTAATCTCCTCACTCTGAGGTCCATTTGGGGACCTATTTTAGAGATGGCTGAGGACTGAAAATAAAGGGATGGGGGGATATTGAGATAAGGGGAGGTAAAGAGAGAAAGGGACGGAGCAAGAGAAGCAGAGAGGGTGATGAACTATTGCAGCATCTGTGTGGCTGTGTGACAGGCCCTGAGCTACCATGTTGGCTCTGTATAGATCCTTTTTTTTCCCCTTTCGCTAATAAAAGACTGACAGCCAGCCCTGAGTGCAGCACACACACAGATATTATAGATGTCGTTTCAGTGGATGGTTTAGCGTTTCGCTAATAGCTTTTCTTCACACGAAGTCTGGGACGTAAAGCCATCCACCCTATATATAGGGCTAGGTTTTCCTAACTTCATGTGAAATCCGAGTTTAAAGTTGGAGAGAAATAGCTTTATTTAATCAAATGTTATAATGGTGCTATAAGAACATACAGTAGGACTACTGGTAAAATACACATGAGGGGGTATTTACGGGGTATGGTAACCCAAAAAGATTGAGACCCTCAACTGATCTTGTGGATGCCATTTGGAGCACAAATGCCTTTACTGCTTTAGGGATCAGCAGTTTTTAAGTGTACACAGTACACAGTATTTCTGAACCCTTTCCCCATTCCCATTCTCCTCTTGTGCCGTCTTGTTGTATTTCAGCCCCAAGTCCAGTGGAACGTGACAAGAGTGATGGACATCACTGTGTTGGGACAATATAATTGATCAACTATGTCTGTCTCTGTCTTCTCAGGAAACCAAAATCAACTGTGTGAGACTGGCTACTAAAGGTATGAGAACTCTTCTTATATTTTCCATGCATAGGAAGTAAATTACTTGATGCAATGAAATCAGAGATATACATGTTTAAAAACGACTCGGCCCAATGAATGTAAATTGTATTGAGAGTGGTATATGTACACCTGCATAGAGGTAGACTTTCCCTATTTTAATGGCATAGGTGACCACAAGCCCCACAATCTTTTCAGTGTTGAATCTGCATGGTTTCGGTCTATACAGTCCAAGATTCTGTGCAGCTTTTCTTTTTCTCTCCATTCCACTTATTTTCTTTTCTCCGAACCATCTTTATAAAAGAACACATTAAGGATCAGTAGTATCGTAGGACAACCTCCATTAATGTAATGGATGGTGACAAAAACTAAAAACGGGTTCACGCATTTCACCATTTAATTATTATGTTTGATTTCCTCCCATTTTCTTTTTAAGTTGCTGCTTATTTTTTTAGACATACATACAATTGTGCAGTGACGATAATCTTCTTATTTAGTTGTCAATTTTCCTGTTTTCTTTTGTCTGTGTCAAACATTTATCCTCATCAGTGGGCTCTTTCCTTTCTTTTCTCTTACCATCCTTCTGTTATGAATTGAGCTCTTTACAGTGATTGGAGTCTATACTTGTAGACACACTGATTGTGTGTCTGCTTTGGAAAATACATGCATTTTAAACCTTGTGACCCTTCATCTGTTCAAGTACAAATACACGGCTTGATTATTTCAATATGAATGGATTTTATAGTTTTATACTTTATAGAATCTAATAATAATAATTGTTAACATGGGATTCTTGAGCTTCTTGTTCGCTAACACCAAGGAAATGTTGCTGAGATTGAGGCTGTCCTAATACGGACACCATAAAAGTTGAGGTCCAATTTTGGATCGAAACTGCCACTAAGTTCAAACATATTTTGTGTTCTTTTGCATTTTTTACTCCATCTTTATCCTTCTTCCAGTCAGAATCAACAGTTAATACCAATGTTTGCATTCCAATGTCCCATTCACATGCACTGAGAATCAAACCTCTAAAATATTCCTCTGAAGTAGATTTTTAGAGCCGAAGATGCTATTAGAAGCACTTCTACTACTTGACCTTTTTCCTTTAATGGAAGCTATCAGAAGCTTGTTGAAATTAATATATTCAACCATCTATATATACTGTATAATCATACTGCCCATAGTTTTCTTCAAGGTGTTTTAGCAATAGTACTTGATTTCTTTCCTCCTACTGTGCTAAATGTGAAATTGAAACGATGAAGGCGACTTTTTTAGAAACATTTTCTTTGTTTCTTTTTTCTCTCATGCATGCTGACCGGGAAATATAAACCTTGTTCTTAGTGGTAATAGGTAGGGGACAAAATACCACGCCGTACATACTTGTCATCCCCAGTGAAGGTGATTATTGCTCGATAGACAGATTTCTTTCTTCTGTTATTTTACAGACATTACTTTGGTTGTTCCCTCCTACTTCTTCTGTTTGTATTTTTATTTTCTCTCTTTCCTCATCTTAATGCATTTGTTTGCATGTATGGTCCTCAAAAGTGTAGCTGGCTGTCATTGATTCCATTGAGACTAATGTAGATTGGTGCCATAAGTATGTATGGTTATCGTCCCTCTTATTATTGTCATTGTTTGTTTATTTAATCCATAGTTGTCTTGTAGTTTTGCTCATGGATGTATGAATCTTTTCGGCTGATTTGAATATGTATCTATTTTTCCGTTATACATTTGGTAGAAAAACAGATATAGACACGGCTTAAACACAAATATCTGACAAAAATGTGGTTATTTGCATCTACCACGATCTCTTTATGATTGTCATTTTTGCTTTTCTCGTGGCAAGAACATTATTTTGTACTTTTTTACAAGAGCCATATGCAAAAATGGTTCACTATAACTGTAAAGCAAGACCAAATTCTCAAATGTCTGAACTTTATTTTCAAATATTTAGGTCTGACTTACTACAAGGAACCCATACATTGTAATTATTGCGTTACAATAGGGATGAGTCAAAATAAGCTATAGTATGTCTCTGAGCAAAACATCCAAAAACTTGACACATTATGTCAACCACCTCCCTTCCTTTCCAAATTGAGTCTGCATTTACTCACCCAAACATCCTCCATACAACTGTTGTGCAACCTGCCTATGCTCCACCCTCACTGTTTGTCACCGGTGCGCTCCCTGAATGGAACATCATACCAGTTAGCTACTCTCCTGTCTTGCTAGATATAGACCAATGACCTGTGGTTGTAATGTCTATACACCCCATTTCTACACATCTTTGCCATAATCCACAAGGAATCATGTTCTAACCTTGTTCATCCATATATTGTCTGTGAATGTCAACTACCATTTAGATGTACCATACAGATTTACACATTTAACATACAGATTGTGTATGTAGAGTTTTTGCTTCTTGTGTCATGCTGTGTTGTGAGGAAATATGAGTTGCTTGCCATGTGTGTGCACTTCAAAAGGATGAGGTACAATACCTCCTCCCCCACCTCTCCCCTCTCCATAACTCCAAACCTTATCACAGATTACAGCTTGCTTGCTCTTGATTCAGAGGAAATGCTGTTTTCTCCAATGGGGCTGGTGCCCATGTATATATGTGTTGCTTTGTGTCACTGTGTTTGGTGTTGCTTTACTTAGCATTGGAGCTTTGCTTTGATACATGGAGATCTGACTGCATACACTTAACATGGTCAGGAAAGTCTGACCGTGTATAGTGTATGCAGACATCCCAACCTGGTAGCTAGTCGGTAGACTTTGTGAGGTGTTGCCTTATGCTAAGTTTGCCCTTATACACTTCGATGAGTTTCCATCTACCTCAATGTGTAGTGACAAAATGTTCAATGGCCGTGACTTAAATTGGAAAACGGTTGCTGGAAATCACTTTCTGGTGTCTAGGGAAAAGAACATCCAGGTTAGATGAACAAGTTGGCAATAAAGACAGTGAGGAGAATGAACAGACCATTTTAATTGTACAGAATACATTTTATTGACATCTATTTGGTATTTACCTTTGAGCACACCCAGCAAACAGGGGACATCCTAAGGACATTTGGCAACGTTCTCATTAGGTCGGTTTAAGGGTTTCGGCGAGACGTTATCCCACTGACATTCTAAGAATGTTCTAGGGAAATTACATTATCCTAGGGACCATAACAGTACGTTCAGCACAGGTCCCAGTTGGTCGCAGTATAACATTATAATAAGGTATTTTGATGTCAATTAGGGAACATTATGAAAAGGTTCCTATTTGGTTCTGATAAGATGTGGGACATCCATGTGACATTCAATGACCACAAGGGGATGTTTCATGATGGTCAAGGGGAAGTCGCATGATGGTCCCAAGGGAAAGTTCTCGGGGGACATTTGGCTAGTTCCATGTAAGTTATGAGGACATCATGTCAGGACCTGTTTAGGACGTTCTCAGGACTTTCATTTTACTAGTCATTAGTATTTTATTAGGATCCCTATTAGCTACTGCTAAAGCAGCAGCTACTCTTCCTGGGGTCCACACAAAGATAAAGCATGACATAATACATAACATTAATAGAGAAGTACAGCACAAGGACGTAACTACATACAGTTGAAGTCAATTTTCCAACAACTGTTTATAGACAGATTATTTCACTTATAATTCACAGTAAGTTTACATACACTAAATTGACTGAGCCTTTAATAACCTCTTCGGGCTAGGGGGCAGTATTTTCACGTCCGGATGAAAAGCGTGCCCAAAGTAAACTGCCTGCTACTCAGGCCCAGAAGCTAGGATATGCATGCAATTGGTCGAGTAGATAGAAAACACTCGAACTTTTCTAAAACGTTTTGAATAATGTCTGTGAGTATAACATAACTGATATGGCAGGCAAAAACCTGAGAAAAATCCATCCAGGATTTTTTTTGTTAGAGGTAACAGTGTTTTCAATGGGATTTCTATGTGGATCTAGATTTCTAAGTACACTTGCTTGCTGTTACTATGGCTTCCACTGGATGTCAACAGTCTTTAGAAATTGGTTGATGTTTTTCCTTTGAGAAATGAAGAAGTAGGGCTATTCAGAACGAGGGTCGAGTCTAGTGTACTGTTTGTTAGGGGTGAGCGAACTGAAAGCTCGCTCCACCTTGTTTTCGTCCGGGATTGAACACAGTTTATCCCGTCTTAAATTTTATCGATTATTTACGTAAAAAAATAGCAAATGTTGTATTAGGAAAGTTGTTTGAAATGTTTGGAGCAAATTTACAGGTAACTTCTTAGATATTTTGTAGTCATGTTGCGCGAGTTGGAACCAGTGTTTTTCTGGATCAAACGTGCCAAATAAATTGACATTTTAGAGAAATAATGACGGAATTTATCGAACAAAAGGACCATTTGTGATGTTTATGGGATGTATTGGAGTGCCAACAAAAGAAGATCTTCAAAGGTAAGGCATGAATTATATCGTTATTTCTGCGTTTTGTGTTGCGCCTGGCAGGTTGAAATATGAGTATGTGTTTGTTTTGTGGAGTGCTATCCTCAGATAATCGCATGGTTTGCTTTCGCCGTAAAACCTTTTTGAAATCTGACACGTTGGCTGGATTAAATTCTTGCGACTATCAAACCCGGATCCGGGAGCGTAATCATAGCCTCAAATTAATTAGCATAACGCAGCGGACATAAATCTTCCTACAAAATCTTCCTATTCATGAAAATCACAAATGAAATATATTGAGACACAGCTTAGCCTTTTGTTAATCACACTGTCATCTCAGATTTTCAAACTATGCTTTACAGCCAACGCTAGACAAGCATTTGTGTAAGTTTATCATGGCAAAATGCTATGCTAGGCTCTGCTGGCAGCAGGCAACATTTTCACGAAAATAAGAAAAGCAATCAAATTAAATAATTTATCTTTGAAGAACTTCGGATGTTTTCACTCAGGAGACTGCCAGTTAGATCCTTTGTCCCAAAATATTATTTTTGTAGGCAAAATAGCTCCCGTAGATCCTTTTTTCCCAAAATATTATTTTTGTAGGCAAAATAGCTCCCGTTTGTTCGTCACGTTTGGCTGAGAAATCGACCGGAAAATGCGGTCACTACAACGCTGAACTTTTTCCCAAATTAGCTCCATAATATCGACAGAAACATGGCAAACGTTGTTTAGAATCAATCCTCAAGGTGTTTTTACATAACAATTCGATAATATATCCGTCGGGACAATTGGTTTCTCATAAGAAGCGATTGGAAAAATGGCTACTTGTGTACTTTACGCAATATTTTCTGCGGGAGCAATCATGTGACCACTTGCTAAAAAGACGTCACAATGCTGTAGACATCTTGGGGAATACGTAGAAAACAGAAGCTCGTTCGTAGCTCATTCACAGCCATATAAGGAGTCATTGGCATGAGGCGGTTTCAAAAAATGCGGCAATTCCTGATTGGATCTGTAACATCAGTTCTGTTGCACTCCGACAATATAATAGTGAAACGTCAGAGTGTTTTCTATCCAAAGCTGTCAATTATATGCATAGTTTTCGTGACAAAATATCTTCTTTAAAACAGGAACGTTTTGTATCCAAACATGAACATACTGCCCCCTAGTTAGAAGAAGTTAACAACAAGTGTAGCTTTAATTTGGTGTATTGCATGTGTGATTTCATTACAGTTTAATATTTATAGTAATTTAATTTGAATTTGGCGCTCTGCCATTTCACCAGAAGTTGTCGCAGGGTTCCGCTTGCGGAACGTCTAGCCGTAACAGGTTTAAACAGCTTGGAAAATTCCAGAAAATGATATCAGGGCTTTAGAAGCTTCTGATAGGCTAATTGACATCATTTGAGTCAATGGGAGGTGTTTCTGTGGATGTATTTCAAGGCCTACCTTCAAACTCAGTGCCGCTTTGCTTGACATCATTGAAACCTCCCCCCAAAAAACATTGTAGACCTCCACAAGTCTGGATCTTCCTTGGGAGGAATTTCTAAATGCCTGAAAGTACCACGTTCATCTGTACAAACAATAGTACGTAAGTATAAACACCATGGGACCATGCCGCTGTCATACCGCTCAGGAAGGAGACGCGTTCTGTCTCCTAGAGATACACGTACTTTGGTGCGAATAGTGCAAATCAATCCCAAAACAACAGCAAACGACCTTGTGAAGGTGCTGAAGGAAAGAGGTACAAAAGTATCTATATCCACAGTAAAACAAAATATATATTGACATAAACTGAAAGGCCACTCAGCAAGGAAGAAGCCACTGCTCCAATACCTCCATAAAAAAGCCAGCCTATGGTTTGCAGCTACACATGGGAACAAAGATCGTACTTTTTGTAGTAATGTCCTCTGGTCTGATGAAACAAAGATAGAACTGTTTGGCAATAATGACCATCGTAATGTTTGGAGGAAAAAGGGGAGGCTTGCAAGCCGAAGAAAACCATCCCCAACTGTGAAGCACAGAGGTGGCAGCATCATGTTGTGGGGGTGCTTTGCTGCAGGAGGGACTGGTGCACTTCACAAAATAGATGGCATCATGAGGGAGGACATATGTATGTGTGGATATGTGGATATATTGAAGCAACATCTCAAGACATCAGTCAGGAAGTTAAAGCTTGGTCACAAATGGGTCTTCCAAATGGGCAATGACCCCAAGCATACTTCCAAAGTTGTTTCAAAATGGCTTAAGGACAACAAAGTTAAAGTTTTGGAGTGGCCATCACAATGCCCTGACCTCAATACTATAGAACATTTGTGGACAGATCTGAAAAAGCGTGTGTGAGCAAGGAGGCCTACAAACCTGACTCAGTTACACCAGCTCTGTCAGGAGGAATGGGCCTCACACAACTTATGTGGGAAGCTTGTGGAAGTCTACCCGAAACGTTTGACCCAAGTTAAACAATATAAAGGCAATGCTATCAAGTACTAATTCAGTGTATGTAAACTTCTGACACACTTGGAATGTGATGAAAGAAATAAAAGCTGAAATAAATCATTATCTCTACTATTATTTTGACATTTCACATTCTTAAAATAAAGTATTGATTGACCTGACTGACCTAAAACAGGGGATTTTTACTAGGATGAAATGTCAGGAATTGTGAAAAACTGAGTTTAAATGTATTTGGCTAAGGTCAACTTCCGACTTCAACTGTAAATGTAAAATAAGAATACACACTTTAAAACATTTATGAATTCGCCTTCCATGCATCATGTACTCAGGGTAATGTCAATACTGCAGACATTCATTTTACCATATATTTCATCCTTTGCTCTACTGTTACAATTGCTTTGTCTAAGGAGGTACTGATATCCTAATCTCATAGCAACCGTGAATGCAAAGATCCAAATTACGATCGGTTGATCACAAGGGTACGTTCTCTGGGGGAGCTATGTCAAATATTACAGAGAAAAATAATAGATACAAATTATAACACAAGGAATAAATACACAATGAGTAACGATAACTAGGCTACATACACTGTATATCAGTTGATGTGCAGAGGTACAAGGTAATTGAGGTAGATATGTACAGTACATATAGGTATAGGGGTGAATTGACTAGGCAACTTTGTGAACAAATCAAAATTCTAATCAAATTGTATTTGTTTCGTAAACATTAAGTGTAGACTAACAGTGAAACGCTTACAGTAGTTAAAAGGCTCTTCCCAATAATGCAAATATAATAAATAAAATAATAAATAAACATGAAAAATAAATAATAATATATATGTATACATTACCAGTCCAAAGTTTAGACACACCTTCTCATTCAAGGGTTTTTCTTAATTTTTTATTGTTTTCTATATTGTAGAATAATAGTGAAGTAACTACGAAAAAACACATATGGAGTCATGTAGTAACATACAAAGTGTTAAACAAATCCAAATATATTTCTTTAAAGTAGCCACACTTTACCTTGATGACAGCTTTCCACACTCTTGGCATTCTCTCAACCAGCTCCCCTTGGAATGCTTGAAGGAGTTCTCACATATGCTGGGCATTTGTTGGCTGCTTTTCCGTCATTGCGGTCCAACTCATCCTAAACCATCTCAATTGGGTTGAGGTCGGGTGATTGTGGAGGCCAGGTCATCTGATGCAGCACTCCATCACTCTCCTTCTTGGTCAAATATCCCTTAGACAGCCTGGAGGTGTGTTGGGACATTGTCCTGTTGAAAATCAAATGATAGTTCCACTAAGCGCAAACCAGATGGGATGGCGTATTGCTGCAGAATGCTGTGGTAGCCATATTGGTTAAGTGTCAATAACAAAGCACCCCCACACCATCACACCTCCTCCTCCATGCTTCATGGTGGGAACTAAATATGTGAAGATCATCCGTTCACCTACTCTGTGTCTCACAAAGACATGGCTGGAATCTAAAATCTCAAATTTTGACTCATCAGACCAAAAGACAGATTTCCACCGGTCTAATGTCCATTGCTCGTGATTCTTGGACCAAGCAGATCTCCTCTTATTATTGGTGTCATTTAGTAGTGGTTTCTTTGCAGCAATTCGACCATGAAGACCTGATTTACTCAGTCTCCTCTGAACAGTTGATGTTGAGATGTTACTTTGAACTTTGTGAAGCATTGATTTGGGCTGCAAATTTCTGAGGCTGTTAACTCTAATGAACCTATCCTCTGCAGCAGCGGTAACTCTGGGTCTTCCTTTCCTGTGACGGTCCCCATCAGAGCCAGTTTCATCATAGTGATTGATGGTTTTATTTCTTGAAATGTTTCATATTGACTGGCCTTCATGTCTTAAAGTAATGATGGAATGTTGTTTCTCTGCTTATTTGAGCTATTCTTAAGACTTTGTCTTTTACCAAATATGTTGTATATCTTGTCACAGCACTGATTGGCTCAAACATATTAAGGAAGCCAGGAGGCCGCATTAAGAAATGACACAAATTAACTTTTAAGAAGGCACACCTATTAATTGAAAAGGGGGTGCTGATAACCGTACAACACCTGGAATGGTGACAGGCCTGTGGAAGAACACTGGAGAGTGTTGTGTGCGTACTCCACCGTGGGAAGATGCTGACTCCAAGTGGCGGGGTTGGCGGACACACAGCACCGTAAGGTGGTCTCTAGATCCTGGTTCACCCGCTCCATTTGACCATTGGACTGAGGGTGATATCCCAAGGACAGACTGGCTGATGACCCCAGAAGAGTACAGAATGACCTCCAGAATCTGAAGGCAAACTGGGGACCCGGTTGGAGACTATGTCCAGAGGAAGTCCGTGAAGGGGGAAAACATGCTGAATAACTAGCTGAGCAGTCTCACGGGCAGATGGAAGCTTAGGAAGTGAAATGGGCCGCCTTGGAAAAGCAGTGACCAGGATAACCGTGTGGCCCTCTGAGGCTGGAAGGCCCATGATGAAAGCCGTAGAGAGATGAGACCAGGTTCAAGAAGTTATTGGCAGCTGATGAAGAAGCCCCAAAGGCTGCAGACGAGGAGTCTTGTTCCGGGCGCAGGTCAGACAAGCAGCCACGAAGGTCCAAGTGTCCGCCTCCACCAAGGGACACCATAACCTCCTCCTCAAAAACTCTAGCGTTCGCTGCCCTCCCAGATGAGAGGTGAGAAGCGACGAGTGAGCCCACTGAAGTACCTTGGACCGTGCCCCAATAGGGACAAAAAGTCTGTTAAGTGGACAGCTGTCTGGAACTGTCTCTCTACCATGCGACTCCCTCACTACAGTCTCTATACCCCAGGACACCGGTGTGAGGTTGAGCGACCTGGGGATGATGGATTCAAGTGGCCGATCCTCACTGGAGCTGGGAAACTGTCAAGAAAGGACATCTGGCTTCACGTTCACGGACAGTAAGATAACGTGGATCTGAACTGAGTGAAGAAGAGATCCCAATGAGCCTGCCGGGGACTGAGGCGTTTAGCCTCCTGGATGTAGGCTAGGTTCTTGTGGTCAGTCCAAAGGTGTGTTCCGAACCAGCGCAGCCACTCCTCCAAAGGCAGTTTGACCGCAAGAAGCTCCCGATTTCCGATATCATAGTTTCTCTTTATTTTGAGAATGTGAAATGTCAGAATAATAGTGGAGAGAATGATTTATTTCAACTTTTATTTCTTTCATCACATTCCCAGTGGGTCAGAAGTTTACATACACTCAATTAGTATTTGGTAGCATTGCCTTTAAATTGTTTAACTTGGGTCAAACATTTTGGGTAGCCTTCCACAAGCTTCCCACAATATGTTGGGTGAATTTTGGCCCATTACTCCTGACAGAGGTGGTGTAACTGAGTCAGGTTTGTAGGCCTCCTAGCTCGTACACACTTTTTCAGTTCTGCCCACACATTTTCTATGGGATTGAGGTCAGGGCTTTGTGATGGCCACTACAATACCTTGACTTTGTTCTTCTTAAGCCATTTTGCCACAACTTTGGAAGTATGCTTGGGGTCATTGTCCATTTGGAAGACTCATTTGCGACTGAGCTTTAACTGATGCCTTGAGATGTTGCTTCAATATATCCACTTTATTTTCCTGCCTCGTGATGCCATCTATTTTGTGAAGTGCACCAAACCCTCATGCAGCAAAGCACTCCCACAACATGATGCTGCCACCCCCTGTGCTTCACGGTTGGGGATGGTGTTCTTCCACCTGCATGCCCCCCCTTTTCCCTCCAAATGATGGTCATAATGGCCAAACAGTTCCATTTTCTTCCTTGTTGAGCAGCCTTTCAGGTTATGTCGATATACAGTGCCTTGCGAAAGTATTCGGCCCCCTTGAACTTTGCGACCTTTTGCCACATTTCAGGCTTCAAACATAAAGATATAACACTGTATTTTTTTGTGAAGAATCAACAACAAGTGGGACACAATCATGAAGTGGCACGACATTTATTGGATATTTCAAACTTTTTTAACAAATCAAAAACTGAAAAATTGGGCGTGCAAAATTATTCAGCCCCTTTACTTTCAGTGCAGCAAACTCTCTCCAGAAGTTCAGTGAGGATCTCTGAATGATCCAATGTTGACCTAAATGACTAATGATGATAAATACAATCCACCTGTGTGTAATCAAGTCTCCGTATAAATGCACCTGCACTGTGATAGTCTCAGAGGTCCGTTAAAAGCGCAGAGAGCATCATGAAGAACAAGGAACACACCAGGCAGGTCCAAGATACTGTTGTGAAGAAGTTTAAAGCCGGATTTGGATACAAAAATATTTCCCAAGCTTTAAACATCACAAGGAGCACTGTGCAAGCGATAATATTGAAATTGAAGGAGTATCAGACCACTGCAAATCTACCAAGACCTGGCCGTCCCTCTAAACTTTAAGCTCATACAAGGAGAAGACTGATCAGAGATGCAGCCAAGAGGTCCATGATCACTCTGGATGAACTGCAGAGATCTACAGCTGAGGTGGGAGACTCTGTCCATAGGACAACAATCAGTCGTGTATTGCACAAATCTGGCCTTTATGGAAGAGTGGCAAGAAGAAAGCCATTTCTTAAAGATATCCATAAAAAGTGTCGTTTAAAGTTTGCCACAAGCCACCTGGGAGACACACCAAACATGTGGAAGAAGGTTATCTGGTCAGATGAAACCAAAATTGAACTTTTTGGCAACAATGCAAATGTTATGTTTGGCGTAAAAGCAACACAGCTCATCACCCTGAACACACCATCCCCACTGTCAAACATGGTGGTGGCAGCATCATGGTTTGGGCCTGCTTTTCTTCAGCATGGACAGGGAAGATGGTTAAAATTGATGGGAAGATGGATGGAGCCAAATACAGGACCATTCTGGAAGAAAACCTGATGGAGTCTGCAAAAGACCTGAGACTGGGACGGAGATTTGTCTTCCAACAAGACAATGATCCAAAACATAAAGCAAAATCTACAATGGATTGGTTCAAAAATAAACATATCCAGGTGTTAGAATGGCCAAGTCAAAGTCCAGACCTGAATCCAATCGAGAATCTGTGGAAAGAACTGAAAACTGCTGTTCACAAATGCTCTCCATCCAACCTCACTGAGCTCGAGCTGTTTTGCAAGGAGGAATGGGAAAAAATTTCAGTCTCTCGATGTCCAAAACTGATAGAGACATACCCCAAGCGACTTACAGCTGTAATCGCAGCAAAAGGTGGCGCTACAAAGTATTAACTTAAGGGGGGTGAATAATTTTGCACGCCCAATTTTTCAGTTTTTGATTTGTTAAAAAAGTTTGAAATATCCAATAAATGTTGTTCCACTTCATGATTGTGTCCCACTTGTTGTTGATTCTTCCCCAAAAAATACAGTTTTATATCTTTATGTTTGAAGCCTGAAATGTGGCAAAAGGTTGCAAAGTTCAAGCGGGCCGAATACTTTCGCAAGGCACTGTAAGACTCGTTTTTACTGTGGATATAAATGCTTTTGTACCTGTTTCCTCCAGCATCTTCACAAGGTCGTTTGCTGTTGTTCTGGGATTGATTTACACTTTTCGCACCAAAGTACGTTCATCTCTAGGAGACAGAACACATCTCCTTCCTGAGCGGTATAACGGCTGCGTTGTCCCATGGTTTTTACTTGCATACTATTGTTTGTACAGATGAGCGTGGTACCTTCAGGCATTTGGAAATTGCTCCCAAGGAAGAACCAGACTTGTGGAGGTCCACAATTTTTTTTCTGAGGTCTTGGCTGATTTCTTTGGATTTTTTTTCCATGATGTCTAGCAAAGAGACACTAAGTTTGAAGGTAGGCCTTGAAATACATCCATAGGTACACCTCCAATTGACACAAATGATGTCAGAAGCGTCTAAATCCATGACATCATTTTCTGTAACTTTCCAATCTGTTTAAAGGCACAGTCAAATTGGTGTGTGTAAGTATCTGACACACTGGAATGGTAATACAGTGAATTATAAGTAAAATAATCTGTCTGTAAACAATTGTTGGAAAATTACTTGTGCCATGCACAAAGTTGATGTCCTAACCCACATGTCAAAACTATAGTTTGTTAACAAGAAATTTGTGGACTGGTTGAATAACGAGTTTTAATGACTACAACCTAACACGGAACCCAAACCGTCTGCGTGCATGCGCCATCGTGCGCTATCGTGCATACATTTATTTTGCCCACACCAAACTCTGAACCAATGACATTAATTTGGGGACAGGTCGAAAATCATTAAACATGTATGGCAATTTAGCTAGTTAGCTTGCACTTGCTAGCTAATGTTAATTTGTCTGATTTAGCTAGGTTGTTGCTAGCTAATTTGTCCTGGGATATTAACATTGAGTTGTTATTTTGAAATGCACAAGGACCTCTACTCCGACAATTAATCCACACATTAAATGGCCAACCAAATCATTTCTAGTCATCTCCTCCTTCCAGGCTTTTTCATCGTTTAACTTATATGATGATCGCATCTAAACTTTCATTGTATTACCACAACTACCAGCAAAACAGTTTGTCTTTCAGTCACCCACTTGGGTATAACCAATGAGGAGATGGCACGTGGGTACCTGCTTCTATAAACCAATGAGGAGATGGGAGAGGCAGGACTTTCAGCACGATCTGCGTCAGAAATAGGAATGAGTTCTATTTTAGCCCTTGGCGTCACAGACGCTCATTGGCGCGCGCGAGCAGTGTGGGTGCAATAATTGAATAACATGGATTTCTAAATTTATTTTGCGACACTAGCACACGCGAAGTGTCCGGTCTGGTCAGCATGTGAGTGTATGTAAACTTCTGACTACAACTGTATATATACATTTCTTAAAAATATACATGTTCCTTTATTATTTTCCACTAACCTTACCACCCCTCCCCTAATTGGAGTAAACTAATGAACAACAATAGTTAGGCTTCTACTTCCAGCTTATACAGTACATACTATATGCATTTTACAGACACAACCTATTTTACAATAGTTATATTTTGTTTGTTTTTACTCCTGTCCTTCCTCTACCCTCAACCTATCCCATCTCTCTCTTAACATCTTCCATATTGGATTTCTATTTGCCATATATTTTTCAACTTTGCTGCAATGTTTCACAAAAGTTCTGAACTTTTCTGTTCTCATAGTGTCATTGATTGTAAATTAAAAATATATATTTTTGGTAAAAGTATTATTATATTATTGATCGATTGACTATGAATTTTAATGGCTCAAGCCTCTTGGTGTAATGGGTTAGGTTTTGGCCTGACAATTCCATAATTCGCAAAAAAATGATATAATCTGTGTAATGGTTTTCTTCATCTGAACGAGAGGCGGACCAAAGCGCAGCGTGGTTGTTTTGATTCATGTTTTAATAAATCACTTCACATGAACAAACTAACAAAAACAAGAAATGTGAAAACTCAAAACAGTCCTATCTGGTGCAAACACAGAGACAGGAACAATCACCCACAAACACACAGTGACACCCAGGCTACCTAAGTATGATTCTCAATCAGAGACAACTAATGACACCTGCCTCTGATTGAGAACCATACTAGGCCGAAACATAGAAATACCCAAATCATAGAAAAACAAACATAGACTGCCCACCCAACTCACGCCCTGACCATACTAACTAAATACAAAACACAGGAAATAAAGGTCAGAACGTGACAATCTGGTCTATTTCGCACTATTAGACCAGGCCTATGTCTAGTATGGTCTGTAGCAAGTGAAAGATTGTTTTAATCAAAAAAGCAAGTAGATATCATGTTTCTGTCAACACATGCGTGGCAAGGACAACTCATATGGTCCTGTTTTTATGCCTAAAGAAGCCTGTTTCATAGTTGAAATGCTCTTTGTTGAGGACAAGTTCTCAGTTCTGGATGGAACATTGATCATAACTTGTGGTATACATTGTAAACAAAGCAGATACATGTAGGGCATGTTGTTTTTATCCAAACTGGAAAATAAATAAATTAGATAATGGCTTTTAAAGCCTTTAAATTACTGCGTGTCCTTCTGACCTAATCATTAGTGTTGACATTTTGTTTCCCGACGCCTAGTCTTGGTACCAATAGCATTGTGCATTGTTTACAGTGCCGATTAATCACATTAATCTGAGTCCATCTGACAACGCTGCAGTGCTCAGATTGTAATTCCGTTAGAGGCACTCAGCATTGCTGCTCTAATCTCACAGGGCTGCCGCATGTTCTGCCAGACAATAGCCCCCCGTGCAGCGCTGTTTCCTCTGAAATCCCACCGCTGCCACCAGTGTCACTCATCTCTGCCACCCTTACGTAATCCATCAGCCCACAGATGCGCTGTTAATAAAGTTTGACATGCTCTTTCCATTTTGATGCATTACAGGGGATCTCACGAAATGTGAGCAATTAATGTGGCAGGCTGTGGAATCAATCTATCCCTCTATGGATAAGCTTAAGTTTTAATATAATGGGTTTTAGTCATAATTCCTATTTGATACCTAATTTTTACCTCAGCCCAAAGTAAAAAGCTTTACATATTTCTTTTTAGCCAAACATCCATGTCTGTGGGTGTGCAGGAATTCACAGGGAGAATTTAATCAGGGAAAGATTACAATTTTGATGATGATGGATCAAGGGTTTCTGTATTAGGTACCAAATCACTCAAGTCTTACGGGAACCCTGCAATTAAGAAGTCAGTGTTGCAATATTCTTTAGAACAACAGATATCCTCATAAAATACAACTCAAGATGGGTATTTAAAGGGCTTCGTTGTAGGTTGTGATAATTTTCACTGCATCTCTTGTTTTGTCCTTGGGAACTGCAGGCATAATGGGCCTAGATATACAGTATATTGTTTATATTGTTCATGTGAAAAAATACAACCTATGTCTATGACATAATATTCCCATGAGTATAGGGGAGATGATTTGTCGGTCAGAGCCCTGTTAAGTAAGTATGTCTGATTGTTGGACAGCTCTGGTGGTATCAAATCAGAAACTGGGCAGGAACAGCCAGATGGGGGGACTATTGTTACATTATGACCTTAGGAACCCAATCAGCTTTTGGCAGGTTGACGGCGAATCAGGTTGCAGAGTAAAATGACAGAGACACATAGCCATTTTAACAGAATCACTTGAGGAAGGATGCATACCATATGCCATTAAGCTCTTCGATACACACAAATATAGTGTCTTTATTGTATACGGTAAACTGAATTGTGTGTTTTTCCCTTTTCCCATTTTTAGGTTAAGTCTATGTAGTTTACATTCAAAGTCATTTAAAACGTATGTTAGTAAGTGTACCCCTTATGTACAACTTAGCCACTTTAAGTAACTCTGCTGAGGTTAAGGTTCACCGGCTGTAAATATATTTGTCCGGAAAGGTAATGCTACAGTAGGGCTTAGAGAGTCCACGCAGATGGTTTATAGCTTTGAGTAATGTTATGGCCTGGCACTGAGAGAACGGTCAGAAAAGGATGCTCAACCTCTGTGACGCCTGATCTGAGTTTGGGCGATATAATGAGGCCTCAGACCTTGAGTTTTTTTTTTTTTTTTTTTTTTTTTTTTTACCTTTATTTAACCAGGTAGGCTAGTTGAGAACAAGTTCTCATTTGCAACTGCGACCTGGCCAAGATAAAGCATAGCTGTGTGAACAGACAACACAGAGTTACACATGGAGTAAACAATTAACAAGTCAATAACACAGTAGAGAAAAAAAAGGGGAGTCTATATACATTGTGTGCAAAAGGCATGAGGCGAATAATTACAATTTTGCAGATTAATAACACTGGAGTGATAAATGATCAGATGGTCATGTACAGGTAGAGATATTGGTGTGCAAAAGAGCAGAAAAGTAAATAAATTAAAATAGTATGGGGATGAGGTAGGTAAAAATGGGTGGGCTATTTACCGATAGACTATGTACAGCTGCAGCGATCGGTTAACTGCTCAGATAGCAGATGTTTGAAGTTGGTGAGGGAGATAAAAGTCTCCAACTTCAGCGATTTTTGCAATTCGTTCCAGTCACAGGCAGCAGAGAACTGGAACGAAAGGCGGCCAAATGAGGTGTTGGCTTTAGGGATGATCAGTGAGATACACCTGCTGGAGCGCGTGCTACGGATGGGTTTTGCCATCGTGACCAGTTAACTGAGATAAGGCGGAGCTTTACCTAGCATGGACTTGTAGATGACCTGGAGCCAGTGGGTCTGGCGACGAATATGTAGCGAGGGCCAGCCGACTAGAGCATACAAGTCGCAGTGGTGGGTGGTATAAGGTGCTTTAGTGACAAAACGGATGGCACTGTGATAAACTGCATCCAGTTTGCTGAGTAGAGTGTTGGAAGCAATTTTGTAGAGTCTTTGGTGAGTGTTACGGACTCTGTGGAGAACGTTGCTGTCTACCCCTTTGTGTGCACAATGTCTTTAATAAACATTCAAAATACAGTCGTGGTTGGCTTTATCCTTTGAATCCAGCATTTCCACACCTGAACAACCTAAATTCCTAACACCAGATCCTGCAAAGTTAAGGGTTTATGTGAGCTACTGTAAGTCATTGATCTTTGGATAGTACAATGTTCAGTATACCTGTGTGTAGAAATAAAGAAATATGCAAAGATATACCTCAAACTGTTTAAAACTTATGTGTCAAAAGGACATTTTTTTCAATCAATAGTTCAGTAAATTGAAGTCCAAGACATGCCAGGGTTATATTCTTAATCTGTTGGTTCAAAGGATATTTTGTAAAAAGGGATATGTAAAATAGAGGCTAGAAATATGACACCCACACATTAGAATGAGTCTACTACTGTGCTTTAATTGTTTATTTGTTTATCAAGGTTGCAAATTCATTTTGGCATGTGTACAAAAGCCTTTCAAATAAAATAAATTTGTATTAGTCACATGCGCCAAATACAACAGGTTACAGACCTTACAGTGAAATGCTTACCTACGAGCCCCAAACCAACAATGTATTTAAAAAATATATATATACAGTGAGGAGAACAAGTATTTGATACACTGCCGATTTTGCAGGTTTTCCTACTTACAAAGCATGTAGAGGTCTGTAATTTTTATCATAGGTACACTTCAACTGTGAGAGACGGAATCTAAAGCAAAATCCAGAAAATCACATTGTATGAATTTTAAGTAATTAATTTGCATTTTATTGCATGACATAAATATTTGATCACCTACCAACCAGTAAGAATTCCGGCTCTCACAGACCTGTTAGTTTTTCTTTAAGAAGCCCTCCTATTCTCCACTCATTACCTGTATAAAAGACACCTGTCCACACACTCAATCAAACAGACTCCAACGTCTTCACACTGGCCAAGACCAGAGAGCTGTGTAAGGACATCAGGCATAAAATTGGAAACCTGTACAAGGCTGGGATGAGCTACAGGACAGTAGGCAAGCAGCTTGGTGAGAACGCAACAACTGTTGGCGCAATTATTAGAAAATGGAAGAAGTTCAAGATGACGGTTAATCACGCTCGGTCTGAGGCTCCATGCAAGATCTCACCTCGTGGGGCATCAATGATCATGAGGAAGGTGAGGGATCAGCCCAGAACTACACGGCAGGACCTGGTCAATGACCTGAAGAGAGCTGGGACCACAGTCTCAAAGAAAACCATTAGTAACACACTACGCCGTCATGGATTAAAATCCTGCAGCGCACGCAAGGTCCCCCTGCTCAAGCAAGCGCATGTCCAGGCCCATCTGACGTTTGCCAATGACCATCTGGATGATCCAGAGGAGGAATGGGAGAAGGTCATGTGGTCTGATGAGACAAAAATAGAGCTTTTTGGTCTAAACTCCACGCGCCGTGTTTGGAGGAAGAAGAAGGATGAGTACAACCCCAAGAACACCATCCAAACCGTAAACCATGGAGGTGGAAACATCATTCTTTGGGGATGCTTTTCTGCAAAGGGGACAGGACGACTGCACCGTATTGAGGGGAGGATGGATTGGGCCATGTATCGCGAGATCTTGGCCAACATCCTTCCCTCAGTAAGAGCATTGAAGATGGGTCGTGGCTGGGTCTTCCAGCATGACAACGACCCGAAACACACAGCCAGGGCAACTAAGGAGTGGCTCCGTAAGAAGCATCTCAAGGTCCTGGAGTGGCCTAGCCAGTCTCCAGACCTGAACCCAATAGAAAATCTTTGGAGGGAGCTGAAAGTCCATATTGCCCAGCAACAGCCCCGAAAGCTGAAGGATCTGGAGAAGGTCTGTATGGAGGAGTGGGCCAAAATCCCTGCTGCAGTGTGTGCAAACCTGGTCAAGAACTACAGGAAACGTATGATCTCTGTAATTGCAAACAAAGGTTTCTGTACCAAATATTAAGTTCTGCTTTTCTGATGTATCAAATTCTTATGTCATGCAATAAAATGCTAATTAATTACCTAAAAATCATACAATGTGATTTTCTGGATTTTTGTTTTAGATTCCGTCTCTCACATTTGAAGTGTACCTATGATGAAAAAAATTACAGACCTCTACATGCTTTGTAAGTAGAAAAACTTGCAAAATCGGCAGTGTATCAAATACTTGTTCTCCCCACTGTACATATGAGATGAGTAATGTAGGGTATGTAAACATTATATAAAGTGGCATTGTTTAAAGTGTCTAGTGATACATTTATTACATCCAATTTTATATTATTAAAGTGGCTAGAGATTTGAGTCAGTATGTTGGCCGCAGCCACTCAATGTTAGTTATGGCTGTTTAACAGTCTAATGGTCTTGAGATAGAAGCTGTTTTTCAGTCTCTTGGTCCCAGCTTTGATGAACCTGTACTGACCTCACCTTCTGGATGATAGCAGGGTGAACAGGCAGTGGCTCGGGTGGTTGTTGTCCTTGATGATCTTTATGGCCTTCCTGTGACATCGGGTGGTGTTGGTGTCCTGGAGGGCAGGTAATTTGCCCCCCGGTGATGCGTTGTGCAGACCTCACTACCGTCTGGAGAGCCTTCCGGTTGTGGGCGGAACAGTTGCCATACCAGGCGGTGATACAGCCCGACAGGATGCTCTCGATTGTGCATCTGTAAAAGTTTGTGAAATTTCTTCAGCCTCCTGAGGTTGAAGAGGCGCTGCTGCACCTTCTTCACCACGCTGTCTGTGTGGGTGGACCATTTCAGTTTGTCCGTGATGTGTACGTCGAGGAACTTAAAACTTTCCACCTTCTCCACTACTGTCCCGTCGATGTGAATAGGGGGGTGCTCCCTCTGCTGTTTCCTGAAGTCCACGATCATCTCCTTTGTTTTGTTGATCTTGAGTGAGAGGTTATTTTCCTGACATCACACTCCGAGGGCTCTCACATCCTCCCTGTAGGCCGTCTCGTCGTTGTTGGTAAGAGTGTAATGCCAAGAGTGTGCAAAGCTGTTATCAAGGCAAAGGTTGGCTACTTTGAAGAATCTAAAATATATTTAGAATTGTTTAACACTTTTTTGGTTACTACATGTTTCCATGTGTTATTTCATAGTTTTGATGTCTTCAATATTATTCTACAATGTGGAAAATAGTCAAAATAAAGAAAATCCCTTGAATGAGTAGGTGTGTCCAAACTTTTGACTAGAACTGTATATTAATTAGGTCTACTTTAACATTCATTTATGGTGTTTGTTTGTTTAAAATGACCTCAATGCACCTCCTGAAAAGACTTCCTGGAGCAAAAGTAACATCTATAGAGGTTGAACATACAGTAGAAGCAGCATGTTGTGGTACCCAATGTCTCCAAACAGAGAGCAATACTATCGTGTACTTCCGGTAGTCTTTGTATTGTTCAAAGGAAGCATTTTGAGTTCTGGTTACTTTTGTAAGCTATGGAAGAAGCTGGGAATAGCTAGCAGTACTATAAACTCGCTCAACCTATCCATTCTCTCCCTCACTGTTGTTCACTGTATTTCCAAGCTACTTCAACAACCCATGCTACCATTTTCCCGCATGTCTTTCTCAAATCATTGGTTGTTCAACATTAGTGCACTGTATGTCCTCTGTGTTTTAGTGTGGTGCAACTGCTCTGTAAGATGAAAAGCCTGTTGAAAATAACAACTCATACGTATTAACTCAACCACAAATACTTTGATGCAAGAGAAAATGACCTTACTCTAACTTGTGTATTTCCAGACGTTTATTTGCACGTTGATTTCCACCATTCATCTGTCCTGTGTGAGAAGCACCCTTTCACAAGTTCACTAAATCTTTATTGAACTTTATCTTGTAATCATTTGGAGTTTATCGATCAGGATATAGCTAACATTTCCGCCAATACCCGTAACAGCAACACTATACCTAATCATCTTTTCACTTTTCACCAAAATTAATGTTCCCTTGCATTAGTATTAATGACCCTGCCATTTCTTTGCATGACTTTGTGATCTTGTATTTAAACAAAAGAAAGGTTCTCTCTTTACTGTGGATGTTTGTTTCTATGTGTTTGCATCTATTTGTCCGTCTGTATGTATGAGCGTGTAAGCGTGTACTCGCATAAGTGTTTTTGTGTGAATAGGTTTGTGTGCACATATACGTGTATGTGAGGGTGTATGTGTGTAAGTGTGTGGTTAGAGTGTGCGCGTGTGTGTGTGTGCACTGTCTACAACATGTGTGCAAATGTGTGTGTGCAGATGTGTGTATACTTGCATATGTGTGTGTGTATTATTGCATATGTGTGTGTGAGTGCGTTTTGTGTATTTGTTTGTGTGTGTATGGAGGATGGTTGCCCCAGGGTAAACTCCCTCCTCCTCTCTGTGATGTGTCTGTGCCTGTTTGTAGGCGCGTCCACCCAGGACTCGGACGCTGTGGAGCCCGAAAAGCAGGTGGACAGCAACGTCAAGATGGCTGGTGTCATCGCAGGCATCCTCATGTTCGTCATCATCCTACTAGGAGTGGTTCTCACCTTTAAACGCAGGTAAAGAGTGGTCGAGAAACTCCTAGTGTGTCCCCGATGCAAGTGGAAATATGTCAGCTACTATAGTACTAGTGGCCTCACACCATAGTGTGACCCAATGTCCCATCCGCAATATGACTAGAATACTTCTAAGGCCTCTGATGAGCTGAAGTACCATTGGGACTAACTCAGAAGGAGGAAGGTATGTTTTTAGGGGGGCTACGGACACACACAGCTTTCTATGTCTTGTTAACATGCACACTGGCTTACTTCCATCGCATCTCTGTCTCCTTCCTCTGTCTCTTGCTTTCCTAAACTACCCTAATCACATACTGCCCATGCCATTTTGCTATGTTAGGACCCACAGTTTTGAAAAAATCTATAATTTCAAAATGTGTCGCCTAATTACTCCACATATACAGAGAGGAATTAAACTTTGAAATATCTTACTACTGTACTTCATGACCATTAATGTGTCATGAGGCTATGCTGTTGATACAAAATTGCATGTCACAATCACCACTGTTCTTGAAAATAAATTATGATAATTTCATGAATAAAAATGAATAAATAATTGATCAACAATTAATACATGTAAACATAAATACATACTATTTTAATATTTGTTAACATTTATAAACAAGGCATATATGAATTGGCAACCAATCTGGAGACAAAACCGTGGGTGTTACAGGGCCTTGGGCTAACTATGCTAAATGGACAACTGGAAACCAATACTCCCATAAATAGTTAAGACCGATAGGCAGCCAAGCCACCCGTGGAGGATATAGATTGTGGAGAGGGAGAAGAAGTGCCTAGACTTCGATATCCTAAGACGCCTGGCATGCTGGATCATCTATATTTCATTCTTGCAACCTAGATAGTTCGGGGGCAATGTTTTTAAATTGCAGTGTTTTACATGGCTTTTAGCCACTATCAATTATTTGTGAAGAAAACCTGTTGGAAGCGAGTACACTGTCCATTTAATCTTTCAAAGTTGTGTTACACATGTTTTAGAGATTTCCAAATGGACTTCGTTTTTTTGTACTAATAACATACGAATGAATTGAATGTACAGGCAAATACTTAATGGTGATTTTATGTTTTCCTGCCCTGTAGCTTAAGCCCTTAGGACTCTTACAGCACTGTCAAATGTGCTTTTCAAAAAGTCCCAGATAAAAACCCTTAAATAATTCATGGTAAACTCACAAAATTGTAGCATTTTGTATCTGAGCTAAGAATACCACTAGCAAGGTAGTGGGGGAGTCACTGTCTATTTTAATTGTTATCAGACTAAGACTACTGTTTCTGTAACAAGATTGGAGCTGGAGAACTCCACAGTGCTTCTCAACAGTATTTCAGAGAATTATGGAAACTGAAAGCTTTTTCTCTTGGTGTTTATTGCATTTTTTTTTGCTCCCAATCTTTTTTTCTTGAGGAACATCAGGCATTTAGGATTATAAGAGGTTTATTAGAATAATGGATCATAAAATACACCATCAAACCAGCACATTGCAGTGGTGTGATGGTGTATGCTCACATATGAGAGCCAGACCAACCCCTGCTAGGGCACAATCCTAATCTCCATTTGGACAGGTGCATATGTTGACCCAGGACATTTTTGTCAAAAACCTGTCTGCCTCTGCCAGGATGCTAAAACTTGGCTGCAAGTGGATCGTTCAACAAGACAATGACCCCAAGCACATATCAAAATCGACAAAGAAATGGTTAATTATCCACAAAACAAACATTTTGCAACAATCATCTCAGTCACCGGACTGTGGTTTGAATTGAAGAGGGAATCCATAAGTGAAGACTAAGGATATCAAGGATTTCAGTAATTTTTTGCTCATCTTTATCAAGGGTGTCAATAATTTCGGACCCCACTGAATGTTCGTATGACAAAATCTCTTAATATAATCTGTGCCAGTAGTCTACATGTTCACATCCATCACTGTTGTCTGCCCTTTTTTCTAACACTAGTCTCACGCCCATGTCTCTTATCTTCTTCCTCTTCCTCTTTTGGCCTGCGCCTGCTAGAGAGATACACACATGGAGAACTCTGAGTGTGGGGTATTGTATGTTTATTTTCAGCTACGCATTTTAAGATCGTGCCTCACCATTGTTTTGTTTTTTACCCATCTGTGATCAGATATGTAATTCATTTCCGACACATGCACGAAAATTCACGAGGCCATTACTTTTGGATACTCTAACAGTCACTGTCGGTTGCACCATTTGGGATTTCTATATTTTGTCTGCGTTACTGTGATTGTACAAAATACCACGTAATGTCAGTCGTATTCGTTGATTTATTTGTATCTTGCCTCATGCATTGTCAGTTGAGTATTAGATACATTATCTGCAATGAGATATTCCATAAAAGGATCAAATTGACCAGCCATAGGATGAACTTAGAGATTGCATTATCATATTAAATGTTAATTATCAGAGTGAATTGCCTTGCATTGTAAGTACACCTTTCAATAAGGTTTTTATTGTTTGATTTACATAAATCCCCCTGGCGCAACAATGAACCGCTCTTACAGCTACTCTTTGCTACTTTACCCAAGTGGAGGGCTTAGAACTCAGTTCCATGTCAAATGAGTCATTATTTTCCACAAAAAATGCCACTACCTCTTTTGAGTGGTGCACCAATTCAGATTCATTAAGCATTCACCATCACAGCACGTTTCTTTGCTGATTGGGTTGTGTTGGGTTGTGTTCAACTGTAAGCTATACACAAACACACATGCTATTCACATAACTATGGTGTGTGTCTTTGTGGTTCAACTAGAAGCTGTATGTTACAGTGAGTCTATCCTCTAATAATCTAAAGCTATCAATTGAATCATGTCAAAAAAGTAAATGATATACAGCATTTGCAACACCTGCCAAATCACAGAAGTACGAAAATGCTCCTTACTGTAATAACTCTCAATAAACAAAATGTATCTTAAAATAGCCCCATGCCAACTCATTTCCAAAACAAGCTTCAGCAGCCACGTTTCCTTTAGTAGATCCCATCGCTTTACTATTAATCATTTGTTCCGATTTCGAATTATCTTTAATACCACTTCAGTTCAGACAATGTACCTTTCAGAGCATGAAGACATTAAGACGGGTAACCAAAGACAATTAGTAATTTATTGGTGCCCGGGTGCAGCAAAGGCTGTTAACATGTTGAACTCCCCGCAAGTCCATCCAGTCATGGGCTGAGTGAGTTAAGTGTCCATTCAGTCGCAGCAAGTCCCAGTCCATTAGCCACTCATTGCCCATTCATGCAGTGTTCTTGTAGCAGCAGCGAATCTCGCCCTTGTCTACTGATGCAAGGTTGAGCCCCTTCCTGAGTTGTGACATGTGGACCTTTTTATAAATAATGGACTGGCAGAAGGGTAAACATCTGATGATGGTCCACACATGGCTGTGGTGTCAGCTATTGGTTGTCAGTGGGGACATGGACACACACACACACACACACACAAACATGTATGACACACACACTGTCTGCCTTCAGGCCAAGCAGCTGTTGTCTTCCAGGGGGTCTCGGCAGCCTTATCTCCGTGTGTGTGTGTGTGTGTGTATGTGCATGCATTTGTGTGTGTGTGAGCGCATTTGTGTGTGTACGTGCGTGTAATGTGTTCCTGACCATTGCTCCCCAGTCTGTGTGCTGGGATAGCCATGCAGAGAGAATGACATTCCCACACACCGATGTGAGAGCTGGGGTGTTTGCACAAACGGATGGTGGGGTGATGGGGGAGGATAATGGATCACAGTGGACATAGCTGACAGAGATCATTGAAATCCCTAATGTTAGACTACCAATGCATCATAGCCATTAGGTATGGCAAGATATAGTCATCATTGATGCAGTCACCCAATGGTTGATCTAATATCTTATCTATACAAAGTATCAGTGTAGATGAATGCCATTAAATAAGATCATGCAGCGTGCTGTAAATCTACAGGAGGTACAGAGAGAGGTATTTGGTACAACACCATATTGAATATAAGAGTGTAGTCTTTTACTGAGATATATTCTGTGTTCAGTGAAAGATTGTTAATCTGGTTTATGTTTTTGTCATTGGATTTTGCTCATCCATCTGAATGTGTCTGTGCATGCCTTTAATTCACATGAATGTATTTGCATGTGTACGTATAACGTATGCGTGTGTGGTATAATGAAACATGTTCACAATTGATATGGATGCGTAGTGTGTGTAAGTGTGTGCATGTTTGCTTGTGTGCGTGTGTTTATACAGCAATGGTATTTGAGTGTCATGTTTACATAGTACAACCTTTAAAGTTGATACTCCTATTTGACAGCAACCACCGTTCATAATGGATTACCAATTATGTCAATTGCCAGATACAGTAATTTGTTCACGGTAACCTTTAAAGCAGAGTTTTTTGCGTGAACGTACACCGAGAATACAAAACATTAAGAACATTTACTCTTTCCATGACAGACTGACCAGGTGAATCCAGGTGAAAGATATAATCCCTTATTGATGCCACTTGTTAAATCCACTTCAATCAGTATAGGTGAAGGGGGGGAAGACAATTGAGACACATTATGTATGTGTGCCAGAGGGTGAATGGGCGAGACAAAATTATTAAGTGCCTTTGAACCGGGTATGGTAGTAGGTGCAAGGCACACCGGTTAGTGTCAAGAACTGCAACGCTGCTGAGTTTTTCACACAACAGTTTCTCATGTGTATCAAGAATGGTGCACCACCCAAAGGACATCCAGCAAACTTGACACAAAAAAGCATTGGAGTCAACATGTTATTCAGTCAATGCCCCAATGGATTATGGCTGTTCTGAGGGAAAAGGGGGGGTGCAGCTCAATATTAGGAAGGTGTTCCTAATGTTTAGTATACCCAGTGTACTGTATACCGTCGCTCGCTATAGGTGGGTAAGGGTTAAATCAATGTCATTGTAGATATTGTATTCCTCCACATATACGCAGAATGCATTTCATAACAAATTTATAATCAGGTATTTGGAGCCCAAAATATTTATGCAGCTCTCATGCAGTGGTGCATTGAGAAGCATTGTGCAGTTTTACATAAAAAATATTTATTGCTACCTTTGACTGCCACAGCTCTAGCTCTCACTTCTCTTTATTAATATCATAAGAACAATGTCAGCAGCTCTTTTAAAAGGCCATTGAAATAAGATAGCAGAAGGGGTAGATCATGGCTACATATGTGCCTGGCGGTATCGACTGTTCCCAAAGTAGAAGATTGACACAGCTCTATCTCGCTCTATAAAGAAGCCTTCTCATTAAATTGCCTTTTTACTACCATCACATCCAATTCAGACAGCTGCTATCTGTATTTTTAATTTAAAACAAGAGTTTGGGAAGAATCAAACTTAAAAGGTGTTATCTTCTCACTCTTTCTAGATATAAGTGTTGTTTCCTCTTACAGTTAATCAATTTGCATCTGGGGTGGTTTAGGCCTGTAATGGTTGAGTCTGCCTTCACACCATTTGGCTCAGGTTTTTAGATTAGATAGACACTCACATGTTAAGATTGTTTTTAGGAAAAAGGAGGAAAAACCCTAAGTTCTCTGGTCCAGATATACAGGATCTGCATACCAGACATACAGGATCTGCATACCAGACATATCATGTGTCCCGTGTAGTGGATTAAAATGTTGGAGATATCTGTAATCTAATTCCACCACTACTTCTCATATTGTATGAGATCTTAATCCCGCCTCACATGAGCTCATAGTGAAAACATCAGTGAACCATTTCAGTGAACCATTTACAGCAGTGGGCTACATCATGTTTCTTGGTAGTCTTAAATCTACTTTGAAAGAAAAGTATACACCTCACACACATGGTTATGAGTTTTAAAAAGACACCTGTACCATGTCAGATATAGAGTTGAAATGTATTAAATGTTTAGTTTGCGTCCCAATATTACACTTTATATACATCCCGGAAGACTGAAATATAACGTAACCGTTTGACATAGCAACACCGGATAGTCGGATGTTTTAATTTATTTTTTATTAATTCTGAAAGGATGAAAAATATGAATAACATTCCACCTATGAAGCCACCAGGCACTTTGACTGCAGGAAAGGGTGTCCAGGACTATCAAACAGAGGACAGGTTTGAAGAGAAATGTAATCCAATATTATATCTGTCTGCAGCACACTGTAGGTCTATAATGTTGATTCCATTAAGACATCTTGGATATCTACATGTCTTAATCCTTGTTTCTTCATAGTAATAGGGGCAATCATGCAATTGTCAAAATTTACTCCGAGGTGGCATAGCAGTTCAGACGTCTTTTGTCCTCGTCTTGTCGTGTCCTGTATATATATATATTTACAACTTTTTCACATACATTTTATTTTTATTTTCCATCAACTCATCTTCAAAACACTCTCCTGCAACCCGCCTCACCAATGTATATTTATAAAAAAGTATTATTTACCTCAGATCTGTAATCCTCCAAGAAGCTAGCCAGAAACTCCAGGAGGCTGGCCTGAAACTAGCCAGAAGCTAATCCAGAAGCTAGTTCAGAAGCTAGTTGGCTCCTTTACTGGCAAGTCGTTGGTGTTCAGCTAACCACGGTTTGTGGTCATCGGCTATCCTTTGGCTCGAAAGTCTATCGCCAGTTCTGTACGGCGCAGCGCGGCTCGGAGCGGAGCATACCGGACCAATTTTTCTCTCCATGTCCCTGGATTTCGACTGCTCTCTGGACATTCATGCCCGGATCTCACAGCTAGCTAGCTGCTATCCGTGTGACTGTCGGCCTTCGTCGATTCCGGAGCAAACATCAATTGTTCCGGAGCTAGCGGGCTCCGTCAATCACTCCTGAGTTCCATCAATCGCACCTGGGCTGCAGTCGCCTATCCGGACCCGTTTTGCTGCCTTCGCGGAGCCCCACCGGGCCTTCACAACTGGACTGCCGACGTTATCTACCCGAAGGAGTTATTCGGCTGGCTCCTCCGTCGCGACGTTACCTGAACGCCCATCTGCGGCCTGCTAACCGTTAGCTGTCTTACCGGCTGCTATCTGAATAGACAATCGGACAATTTTTTTATTTTTTATTTTATTTTATTTTTTATTATTTTTTATTATTATTATTATTATGTTTTCTTCTTGGGCCTCTATAACTATATCTATTGTTTTTATTTTTGTTGTTGTTGTGTGATTTGGATTGATCCCCTCTACCACACGGAACCCCACTAATCTACTGACGGAGCGCAGGAGGTGGCTAACAACAGACCTCCATCCTATGCTAGCTTGCTACCGATGCCCTGGCTAGCTGTCTAAATCACCAACCAACCTCTCCACTCACCGGACCCTTTTGATCACTCGACTAAGCATGCCTCTCCTTAATGTCAATATGTCTTGTCCATTTCTGTTCTGGTTAGTGTTTATTGGCTTATTTCACTGTAGAGCCTCTAGTCCTGCTCACTATACCTTATCCAACCTATTAGTTCCACCACCCACACATGCAATGACATCTCCTGGTTTCAACGATGTTTCTAGAGACAATATCTCTCTCTTCATCACTCAATACCTAGGTTTACCTCCACTGTATTCACATCCTACCATACATTTGTCTGTACATTATACCTTGATGCTATTTTATCGCCCCCAGAAACCTCCTTTTACTCTATGTTCCAGACGTTCTAGACGACCAATTCTCATAGCTTTTAGCCGTACCCTTATTCTACTCCTCCTATGTTCCTCTGGCGATGTAGAGGTGAATCCAGGCCCTGCAGTGCCTAGCTCCACTCCTATTCCCCAGGCGCTCTCTTTTGACGACTTCTGTAACCGTAATAGCCTTGGTTTCATGCATGTTAACATTAGAAGCCTCCTCCCTAAGTTTGTTCTATTCACTGCTTTAGCACACTCTGCCAACCCGGATGTTCTAGCTGTGTCTGAATCCTGGCTTAGGAAGACCACCAAAAACTCAGACATTTTAATTCCAAACTACAACATTTTCAGACAAGATAGAACTGCCAAAGGGGGCGGTGTTGCAATCTACTGCAAAGATAGCCTGCAGAGTTCTGTCCTACTATCCAGGTCTGTACCCAAACAATTTGAACTTCTACTTTTAAAAATCCACCTCTCTAAAAACAAGTCTCTCACCGTTGCCGCCTGCTATAGACCACCCTCTGCCCCCAGCTGTGCTCTGGACACCATATGTGAACTGATTGCCCCCCATCTATCTTCAGAGTTCGTGCTGCTAGGCGACCTAAACTGGAACATGCTTAACACCCCAGCCATCCTACAATCTAAACTAGATGCCCTCAATCTCACACAAATAATCAATGAACCTACCAGGTACCTCCCCAAAACCTTAAACACGGGCACCCTCATAGATATCATCCTAACCAACTTCCCCTCTAAATACACCTCTGCTGTCTTCAACCAAGATCTCAGCGATCACTGCCTCATTGCCTGCATCCGTAATGGGTCAGCGGTCAAACGACCTCCACTCATCACTGTAAAACGCTCCCTGAAACACTTCTGCGAGCAGGCCTTTCTAATCGACCTGGCCGGGGTATCCTGGAAGGATATTGATCTCATCCCGTCAGTAGAGGATGCCTGGATATTTTTTAAAAATGCCTTCCTAACCATCTTAAATAAACATGCCCCATTTAAGAAATTTAGAACCAGGAACAGATATAGCCCTTGGTTCTCCCCAGACCTGACTGCCCTTAACCAACACAAAAACATCCTATGGCGTTCTGCATTATCATCGAACAGCCCCCGTGATATGCAGCTGTTCAGGGAAGCTAGAAATCATTATACACAGGCAGTTAGAAAAGCCAAGGCTAGCTTTTTCAAGCAGAAATTTGCTTCCTGCAACACTAACTCAAAAAAGTTCTGGGACACTGTAAAGTCCATGGAGAATAAGAACACCTCCTCCCAGCTGCCCACTGCACTGAAGATAGGAAACACTGTCACCACTGATAAATCCACCATAATTGAGAATTTCAATAAGCATTTTTCTACGGCTGGCCATGCTTTCCACCTGGCTACTCCTACCCCGGACAACAGCACTGCACCCCCAACAGCAACTCGCCCAAGCCTTCCCCATTTCTCCTTCTCCCAAATCCATTCAGCTGATGTTCTGAAAGAGCTGCAAAATCTGGACCCCTACAAATCAGCCGGGCTAGACAATCTGGACCCTTTCTTTCTAAAATTATCTGCCGAAATTGTTGCCACCCCTATTACTAGCCTGTTCAACCTCTCTTTCGTGTCGTCTGAGATTCCCAAAGATTGGAAAGCAGCTGCGGTCATCCCCCTCTTCAAAGGGGGGGACACTCTTGACCCAAACTGCTACAGACCTATATCTATCCTACCGTGCCTTTCTAAGGTCTTCGAAAGCCAAGTCAACAAACAGATTACCGACCATTTCGAATCTCACCATACCTTCTCTGCTATGCAATCTGGTTTCAGAGCTGGTCATGGGTGCACCTCAGCCACGCTCAAGGTCCTAAACGATATCTTAACCGCCATCGATAAGAAACATTACTGTGCAGCCGTATTCATTGATCTGGCCAAGGCTTTCGACTCTGTCAATCACCATATCCTCATCGGCAGACTCGACAGCCTTGGTTTCTCAAATGATTGCCTCGCCTGGTTCACCAACTACTTCTCTGATAGAATTCAGTGTGTCAAATCGGAGGGTCTGCTGTCCGGACCTCTGGCAGTCTCAATGGGGGTGCCACAGGGTTCAATTCTTGGACCGACTCTCTTCTCTGTATACATCAATGAGGTCGCTCTTGCTGCTGGTGAGTCCCTGATCCACCTCTACGCAGACGACACCATTCTGTATACTTCCGGCCCTTCTTTGGACACTGTGTTAACAACCCTCCAGGCAAGCTTCAATGCCATACAACTCTCCTTCCGTGGCCTCCAATTGCTCTTAAATACAAGTAAAACTAAATGCATGCTCTTCAACCGATCGCTACCTGCACCTACCCACCTGTCCAACATCACTACTCTGGACGGCTCTGACTTAGAATACGTGGACAACTACAAATACTTAGGTGTCTGGTTAGATTGTAAACTCTCCTTCCAGACCCATATCAAACATCTCCAATCCAAAGTTAAATCTAGAATTGGCTTCCTTTTTCGCAACAAAGCATCCTTCACTCATGCTGCCAAACATACCCTTGTAAAACTGACCATCCTACCAATCCTCGACTTTGGCGATGTCATTTACAAAATAGCCTCCAATACCCTACTCAACAAATTGGATGCAGTCTATCACAGTGCAATCCGTTTTATCACCAAAGCCCCATATACTACCCACCATTGTGACCTGTACGCTCTTGTTGGCTGGCCCTCGCTTCATACTCGTCGCCAAACCCACTGGCTCCATGTCATCTACAAGACCCTGCTAGGTAAAGTCCCCCCTTATCTCAGCTCGCTGGTCACCATAGCATCTCCCACCTGTAGCACACGCTCCAGCAGGTATATCTCTCTAGTCACCCCCAAAACCAATTCTTTCTTTGGCCGCCTCTCCTTCCAGTTCTCTGCTGCCAATGACTGGAACGAACTACAAAAATCTCTGAAACTGGAAACACTTATCTCCCTCACTAGCTTTAAGCACCAACTGTCAGAGCAGCTCACAGATTACTGCACCTGTACATAGCCCACCTATAATTTAGCCCAAACAACTACCTCTTTCCCAACTGTATTTAATTTTTATTTATTTATTTATTTTGCTCCTTTGCACCCCATTATTTTTTATTTCTACTTTGCACATTCTTCCATTGCAAAACTACCATTCCAGTATTTTACTTGCTATATTGTATTTACTTTGCCATCATGGCCTTTTTTTGCCTTTACCTCCCTTCTCACCTCATTTGCTCACATTGTATATAGACTTGTTTATACTGCATTATTGACTGTATGTTTGTTTTTACTCCATGTGTAACTCTGTGTCGTTTTATCTGTCGAACTGCTTTGCTTTATCTTGGCCAGGTCGCAATTGTAAATGAGAACTTGTTCTCAACTTGCCTACCTGGTTAAATAAAGGTAAAATAAATAAATAAATAAATAAAAAATGTCATGGTCAAATCAACTCAATAATTGGTTTAATGTTACTTAAAAGGTGATTTGGCCATTTAAAAAATGTCACAATTCCCCTTATGACTTCCATTGATTGTTAGCTAGTTTAGCGGTGGATAAAGTTAGCTGAAGTGTATGCCTGTCTAAAAGAAAACCGATCCATAGATTATATTTTCTCCTAGCCCAGGGACGACATTTTAAATTGAGGAACCATCTAATATCAAGTCGTAAAATCCTGAAATTCCCCTTTAGTATAGTAAGTGGGTATCAAAAGACTACGCTAAACACATCACTGCTTATCATAAACAGACCAGTGAAGAGTTGCTTTCAATGCTGTAGGTATGTCACACACATTTACTCATTTTGATATTTTCAATATCAACATGTTTAGGAACTACAAACCCTTAAAAGAAACAACAGATACCATCTGCTTTTCAGTCACAAATCTCTGCTTGCCAATTCCTTCAACGCTCTCTGCATGTCATTTGTGAATGTTCTACCTCTCAAAAGACACTCACACACCATGCATACTCTAATTTCCACGCTCAGGTTTGTTATCGTTCCTATAGTAGTCAAGGTGTCAAGCATTGCTTTTTCTCTCCATCTCACGAAACAGAATGGCAGAACAGTATGTAATTAAAACATCCCCCTCCCCCTCTTTTACTCTCACTCCTCCTCCCATCCCCACTCTCCTATTTATCTGTTCTCCCAGACTCATTGTCTATTCAGACAATTCCATCTCTCTCAAGGAGTTTCAATTTGATGGGGGGCCAGATGTGCTATTTATTCTTTAAATTTGGGTGAATTATTAATGAATTATTTAAATATGTATTGTTTTGGGTATATTTATTTTATAAAATGGCACCAGGAATTTGAGTAGAGTACTGTTGCAACTATATAGGAGCACCAGTCCAGCCTTTACTATAGACAGGTGGTCCGTAGGCACTTGCAGAGCTCAATGGGAGAGTTGGTTTAACTGGATTGTAGACAGACAGTCCCAGGCCAGCAGCACATCAATGTCTTTAACCCGTTCTTGACATTTTCTCCATCAGCTCTCCTAGACGTGGGTATTAAAGAACTAACTAATGCAATCTGTTTGTCCTTTTTGGGTGCTAAATTTTGTCCCACTGGTCTACCTTCATGCTTCAGAAGAAATGCATATTCCTACTCTTATTACCTGTAAGTAGCATTAAGGAAATACCCTTTCCCAATGTGATGTTTCTCTTTTTTTATTATCCCCACTTATTTTGTTTCTTGTTTCTCATGTTCTTGTATTACTAAACCACTGAAAACCTATTTTAATTAAGCCCTATAGACATGCAATTGTCCAGTTACTGTTTATGAAACAATTGAATACAGCAAACTCTACAACTAGAGAATTAGGTTTAGATTATTTAACTGTAAGGCTTTTTTCATGGTCAGTTATGCTACAAGAAAAAATATTACTTCAATACCAAGTATTTTCTCAATCAGACATGCCATGATGGACTAAGTATCTCAACACCTACACAAATAATATTCATGCATAGCCCCCCCCCCCCGCCCCAATAAAATATTTTCCTGTAAAATATTTTCCTGTGGACCCATGTCTAATGTTAATGTAAGCCTATTGTAACTCCTAGTCCCCATTTCGCAAAGCCTTATGTAAGTTTAGACCTAGTTCCTGCAAAAGCTACTTTCCTATCTTCACCGAAAATGCTAGACTGCATTAGACAGATCTAAATGTTCAGTTCCTAACATAGCAGAACAGGCATCATGAAGACTTAAAACTGCCTGAGATCTTTGACCTCAAAGAAATTACTTCTTTACGCTTAATCTATGCAATTAAATTGATGGCTATTACAATTTCACACTGGATGAATTGTTTAGTTTGCTTAGTACCGAGTGTGCAAAAGCGTGGCTCTGGGATGTTGACCAGGCATGTAAAGGATTTAAAGTGTTTCAGAATCCACAGTTCTGCTTCTGCAGCTGTATATATTTTTCCCTTTTCCTCAAAACTCTTGCAATATAGATGAAAGTTTGTTGTTGACTCCCAGTGGTCATTCCCTGGAGCTTACTCTTGAGCAGCTGTCATGCAGGTTGAGTAGAAGGCCCACAGGCTAGTACAGGCCACGACACAGATATACTACCCGGGTGTGTAGTTCAAACAACATTTCCCTACTCACATGACCTATATGAGGATGCACTGTAGGCCACTTGTTTCTTTTCGTCCACTGTTAATATTGTTTCAATGTCAGTGCAATTAAGGCTTTCACTAATTTGAGTCTTCTCTTTGGGGTCCTACAGTGTTTCCCAGAAACAACCACAATCTCTACTCTAATCTTAATTAAATAATCTATTATTTAGCTTGAAAACAGCAAAAACGTTTTGAATCAACAAGTCAGTCTTACTTTCCAATGCCATTAGATAAGCTACAACACAAGAAAACTGAGGACTTAATTCACACACTAACTCTTTCCCGAAAGGCATTCCTTCAGACCTGTCTCCCTCTCCTTTGTGTGTGTGTGTGTGTGTGTGTGTGTGTTGCATGTTGACCATGCTGTAACATACCCATCCTGCTAAAGCGCATGCTGACACTCACCTCACCATCACGGCTGGCTGCTTACTCACTCTCACAAAGGGGTTTTGTAGTGAACATTTGCAAAACTGAGCTTGATATGTTTCTTGGTGAGCATTCTTTGTGTCCTCTGTATGCATGATGAGACAAAGGTAATAACGTACCCGCTTTCCCTTGATATAACGGAAAGTTATCGATGTGAATCAACAGGATTCACATCGTTAGCATGATGTGGCAGATGTCAGAAGCAGATAAGATCGGATATTTGTGTATGAGTAATGATATAACAGTGTCATGTAGCCTACTACCACATGCTTTAACATGTGGGATAGACATGAGTAGCTTAATTGCCTGACCTTTATCACAGGTGTCACAAAGTTAGATCATCCATTCAAACTCTGGCTACCACTTGACTGCTTATGACAACTGTTTAAATCATGGATGGGTAACTCCAGTCCTCGGGGCCTGATTGGTGTCACAGGTTCGTCTCAGCCCCAGCTAACACACCTGACTCCAATAATCAACTAATCATGATCTTCAGTTTAGAATGCAATTAGTTTAATCAGCTGTGTTTGCTAGGGATGGGGGGAAAAAAGTGACACCACTCCGCCCCCTGCGGACTGGAATTCCCCATCCCTGATTTGTCATAAGCAGTCAAGTGGAAGGCAGAATTCGAATGGATGATCTAACTTTGTAGCTCCGCTACAGACATTTTATTGGGCTAGTACAATATTTCAAGATTAGATACAAATATTGTACTAGCCTAATAAAATGTGGCAGAGCAGTCATTTGTGGAGACAATAGAAGGCCAGACAGACAGTGCAGAGATAAGTTAAGTGGATAGATACACAGAGGAAAAATTGGTATGGCACACTAGAGAGCAGGCCATACTGTATTAAAGCTGATATGTGGCCTTAATGCCGGCTTTCTTTTTCTCCCTTCTCTCTACCTCACTACACTTTCTATTCCCCCTCTACTTCACTCCCTACATAAAACTAGCATCTCCCTCCCCCCTATCTGTCAGCCTTTTAGACTATGTACAGAAAATCTTTCTTCCTTCCGCCTCTGTCATTCACTCTCTCTTTTATAGTAGAACCCCATTTCCAAATCTCTCCTCCTCTTCTTTCTGTCCCACCACTTTCTTCCTCTGCCCACTTTCAAAGTAAGAATAGCAAAGTCGCCACTATAGCCACCAATCAATACTTGAAATTTGAAGCCGACTACCACAGCTGTACAAGTACATTGTAGGTTGTAGGGAAGGTCTGCCTGAAATGATGAGAGCAAAATTATTACAGAATGAATATTTCAGAGGGCTCCCTCTGTGACATCAAAGTAAAAACACATCACATGTCCACCACCATTCACACACACCCACACTTACTTCACATACAAACATCCATGCTCATGCTCGCTCGCACACTCATGCACATTCAGACACAGCTCCATATTGCCACTATATTAAGACCTGGAAATGTATGTGGGGAAAAAAAAGGTGCCTACAGATATGACCATCCTGTTATTGCTTCTTGACTTCTTGACTTCAGCGTTTGCCTCTGTCCTTAACCCCAGCTGCTAAGGAAGCAAAGGACCACATTTGTTTGCAAATGGAAACTGTACTGACGATCATGCTTCCATATTCCACAAGGCCTGTCCTGTTTAAAGACGGCTCATGAATGACAGAATTTCCCAAAGGAATTCTGTTGAATACCTTTATCTGCAAGAGCTAAAGCGTCCTTCCAACTGATTTTCATGGGATATTTATTTATGCAACGCTCATCAACAGGCCTTATAGATACCTAAACCTTTGTAATAACTCAAGCCTTGTCTGTCCAACTTCGGAAGCAAATCGAGGAGTATTAAACTACACTGCAGTTATTAGTCAATCCCACCACCATGGAGTCTGTTGAAGGTCGTTATAGAGGTAACAATGATTATATACTGTAGTCTCAAACTCATCTTTGAAACAGACTGACTAACAGTGAAGTATTTGCTAAAATATAGCCCTTTGAGCTCGAATAAAATGGTAGGCAACTGTTGTTTTTTATTCCTTGAGAAACAGTCCAATTAAGTGCCTGATTTGCTTTGTTCCACATGGCAAGCTTCTGACTTTGAAACCCACAAGTTTCTTCATAATATGATTGAGACATCCAAAAACGCTGACTAAAACTAATCATTTTCATCCAAACGAATGATTGGCCAAATCTGCTATCAGTCACTATGACTATGAGGCCTGCAATGGTCAGGAAGGGTTCTATTCCACAATCACAGGCCAGTAAATAGTGATTTCACCACATGGAATAAATCATTGCAGATTATTGAACAGAACACACATTTTGCCTTAAACGCAACAAATAGCCCAAATTATTTAGCTGCAAAATACTAGATACTCAACAGTGCATAACATGGCCACTCTTACTCCTTTACCTTTATTTAGTAGTACAAGTTTGTTGTATGATTTCTATGTACTTCAACTACACCATTATCTGGTCTCTGAGTGACACTGTTTGTTTTGGGTGGCGGCTTAAGGAAACTGGCCAAAAAACAGAAGGAGACAGCCAACAGCAGCACCCAGCGGGAGATGGGGCCGGTGGGCACGGCTGACAAGAGCACCACCAAAGTCAGCACTCTGCACAAGGACGACCCTTTCTCCACCAGCAGCCAGGACCTCAATGGTTTCAGTGAGTCAAGCAGGATCTATTAATAAAATTGCAAAATTCCCAAAGTTCCTCAGAAGTTTTTCAGAAATCCCGGTCTCTACCAATTCCTGTCAGTCCTAGTCTGTTTTCTCTTTGGTCTCTCTTCCCCCTGTTCCACTCCTATTACCCTAATTTACATGCATGGTGTTACCCTTGTCTGGAGTTTAATTCACACTTAATCTCACATTTCCGTGTGCTGTTCTGTTTTCTTTAAAGGTTATCTCCTTTAAAGTCTGCTTTGTGTCCTCCTTTGATCACCACATAATAATTAGCCAGGCATCTGTTGGTTTAACAGCTGGTTTGTCATTCTCACTGTCTTTACCATACTGGATGACCATATTCATGTAAAGTGCAACATATCCTCAAATACTTCAGCATTAAACCATAGTGCACTTAAGAGTCACATCTCAGAATACAACATTAGAGGTGGGTTGCAAACACTTCAATTCAGTGTAATCTGAATCCACCAACGTATTATGGCTCTGTTTACAATGTTCTTAGGCACCCACCCCGATACAGCAGTAATGACCATGAGTGGATGCCAATTGCTCTTCTACAAATGGATTCCATTTCAACTCCAAATCAAGTTACTGAAAATACTTTTCAATAACACACTTCAGCGAAAGGCGAATAAGGTTTGGCCATTTTCTCCAAGCTGTAGGTGTGGTCCAGCCTGCTGTGTGGCAGTAGTAATTATGAGGGCCCTCTGAGAAGCTTTTTCTGGAGAAAAGGTCACATTGGCTTCTAGGAAGAGATTAATTTCAAAGTCCAGGTCAGCTGGAGAGAAAAATCGTCTAAACTAATATGTACAGTAATTGCCTTCATCACACTGTCCATACTTCACCTCTGCATCTAACCCAACTACAAAAATTCCCTATTAGCTTTTAAAACTTAAGAATAAAAGGAGAATGTGCCATGTATGTTATTTCTGTAATGATTCTGTGAGGAAACAAGTCCATCGTTAACTGAATTGTACTATTTTGGTCGTCATGTATTGTGTCAGTTCCCAAATCCCCTGAACATCCAATTTCTCTTTTCGTTTTTTGATCCAAAAGGTCCGTCAGGATAGATTTTCCTCCATCTTGGACATTTTTGAAAAATTTAGAAAAATGTATTCTCTTGAACCATAGGTCTAAATAAAACCAAATTCTATATGTAGGCCCATGGTACATATTATAAGTTAGTATGACAAAAGCGTTGGTTAAGATTGCTGAGTTACTGATAAACCAGAAGATCAGATATTATGTGTCCATTTAAATCCACTTCACAATGGCTTATCAACTTAACTTTTTAGGGTCATCAAAGACATGATGCCATGATGAACCAAGTTAGTTTAACATTAACATCTTAAAAAATAAGGAAACTATTAACAATTAACTTTAACTATGTAATGCTAATACTTTAAAATAATAATACAAAAATATTCTCATCGACTAAAAGTCAGATTCCCTTCAAATTTGGTATCATCACAATAGTCCCTAAAAAGTTTGAGAAAATAACATTGATGCATTCAAAGACGGCCACACTATACCAGTAGATACATATTAGCACATACGCTAATATGCTAAACATGCAGTGCCTTGGGAAAGTATTAAAACCCCTTGATTCTTTCCATATTGTTACATTACAGCCTTATTGTAAAGTATATTTTTTTAAATCTCAATCTACACACAATACCCCATAATGACAAAGCAATAACAGGTTTTTACATTTTTTAGCAAATGTATAAAAAATTCAAAGTGAAATATAACATTTACATATGTATTCAGACCCTTTACTCAGTACTTTGTTGAAGCACCTTTGGCAGCGATTACAGCCTTGTGTCTTCTTGGGTATGACGCTTTAAGCTTGGCACACCTGTATTTGGAGAGTTTCTCCCATTCTTCTCTGCAGATCCTCACAAGCTCTGTCAGGTTGGATGGGGAGCGTTGCTGCACAGTTCACAGGGTTCAAGTCTGGGCTCTGGCTGGGCCACTACAGGACATTCAAAGAATGGTCCTAAAGTCACTCCTGCGTTCTTTTGGCTCTGTGCTTAGAGTCATTGTCCTGTCTCCCAGTCGTTGCCGCTGAAAAACATCCCCACTGCATGATGCTACCACCACAATGCTTCACTTTAGGGTTGGTGCAAAGTTTCCTCCAGGCTTGGCATTGAGGCCAAAGAGTTCAATATTGGTTTCATCAGACCAGAAAATCTTGTTTCTCATGGTGTCTTTAGGTGTCTTTTGGCAAACTCATAGTGTAACAGTTGTTAAAGTACTATGTGAATTTCACCAGGTTCATATATGAATATGTCATGTTGATTTGTTATTATGCATGCCTGCATCCTGGGTGTAGGGGAGTGTGTACTTACGTTTTGCCCTGCGTGCTTGTGCTCAAATCATTTTGATGCACTATGATGCACGCTTTTTCTGTCATCTTCAGAAAAGTTTGATTATTTTAAGCACGAAGTCATACACACCGTGTTTTGTTCATGAATAATGTTGTATATTCAAAGGTTACTCATAGGTGGATGGTATTGTTAAGATGCACTTGTAATTGTACTTTTTAGGATGATATTGTCACGGTTTTCTTGCGGTGAAGGAGAGTCGGACCAAAATGCAGCGTGGTAATTTTGATACATGTATAATAACAGAATAAACACGAACAATACAAAAACAATAGACGTAACATGAAAACCAAAACAGCCTATGCTGGTGCAAACTAACACAGAGACAGGAACAATCACCCACGAAACACTCAAAGAATATGGCTGCTTAAATATGGTTCCCAATCAGAGACAACGATAATCACCTGCCTCTGATTGAGAACCACTCCAGACAGCCATAGACTATGCTAGATACCCCCACTAAGCCACAAACCGAATACCTAACAAAACCCCAAGACAAAACACACCACAATAAACCCATGTCACACCCTGGCCTGACCAAAATAATAAACAAAACACAAAATACTAAGACCAGGGCGTGACAGATATCAACATTCTGAATTCAACATGTGGTTAATAGCTAGCTAAGGTACAGTGCCTTGCGAAAGTATTCGGCCCCCTTGAACTTTGCGACCTTTTGCCACATTTCAGGCTTCAAACATAAAGATATAAAACTGTATTTTTTGGTGAAGAATCAACAACAAGTGGGACACAATCATGAAGTGGAACGACATTTATTGGATATTTCAAACTTTTTTAACAAATCAAAAACTGAAAAATTGGGCGTGCAAAATTATTCAGCCCCTTTACTTTCAGTGCAGCAAACTCTCTCCAGAAGTTCAGTGAGGATCTCTGAATGATTCAATATTGACCTAAATGACTAATGATGATAAATACAATCCACCTGTGTGTAATCAAGTCTCCGTATAAATGCACCTGCACTGTGATAGTCTCAGAGGTCCGTTAAAAGCGCAGAGAGCATCATGAAGAACAAGGAACACACCAGGCAGGTCCGAGATACTGTTGTGAAGAAATTTAAAGCCGGATTTGGATACAAAAAGATTTCCCAAGCTTTAAACATCCAAAGGAGCACTGTGCAAGCGATAATATTGAAATGGAAGGAGTATCAGACCACTGCAAATCTACCAAGACCTGGCCGTCCCTCTAAACTTTCAGCTCATACAAGGAGAAGACTGATCAGAGATGCAGCCAAGAGGCCCATGATCACTCTGGATGAACTGCAGAGATCTACAGCTGAGGTGGGAGACTCTGTCCATAGGACAACAATCAGTCGTATATTGCGCAAATCTGGCCTTTATGGAAGAGTGGCAAGAAGAAAGCAATTTCTTAAAGATATCCATAAAAAGTGTCGTTTAAAGTTTGCCACAAGCCACCTGGGAGACACACCAAACATGTGGAAGAAGGTGCTCTGGTCAGATGAAACCAAAATTGAACTGTTTGGCAACAATGCAAAACGTTATGTTTGGCGTAAAAGCAACACAGCTCATCACCCTGAACACACCATCCCAACTGTCAAACATGGTGGTGGCAGCATCATGGTTTGGGCCTGCTTTTCTTCAGCAGGGACAGGGAAGATGGTTAAAATTGATGGGAAGATGGATGGAGCCAAATACAGGACCATTCTGGAAGAAAACCTGATGGAGTCTGCAAAAGACCTGAGACTGGGACAGAGATTTGTCTTCCAACAAGACAATGATCCAAAACATAAAGCAAAATCTACAATGGAATGGTTCAAAAATAAACATATCCAGGTGTTAGAATGGCCAAGTCAAAGTCCAGACCTGAATCAAATCGAGAATCTGTGGAAAGAACTGAAAACTGCTGTTAACAAATGCTCGCCATCCAACCTCACTGAGCTCGAACTGTTTTGCAAGGAGAAATGGGAATCGAGTCTCTCGATGTGCAAAACTGAGAGACATACCCCAAGCGACTTACAGCTGTAATCGCAGCAAAAGGTGGCGCTACAAAGTATTAACTTAAGGGGGCTGAATAATTTTGCACACCCAATTTTTCTGTTTTTGATTTGTTAAAAAAGTTTGAAATATCCAATAAATGTCGTTCCACTTCAGGATTGTGTCCCACTTGTTGTTGATTCTTCACCAAAAAATACAGTTTTATATCTTTATGTTTGAAGCCTGAAATGTGGCAAAAGGTCGCAAAGTTCAAGGGGGCCGAATAGCTCCTCGAATGATCCCAGTCCATCCTATTGTGCATCTGTTGTAGAAAGAGGCGACGATTCTCAGAACATACTGTATGTGCTCTACAAATGTTTTATTTCCTTTTGGACGCAGGTATGTGGTTTTATCTATGTAAAATATGTTATGTATAATGAGAGGCTGAACACATTTTTGTATTCAAAAATCATTTTGATGCACTATGAGAGAAAGAGGCGACGATTCACAGAACATATGTGCTCTACAAATGTTTTATTTCCTTTTCGATGCAGATGCAGGATGCAGAGAGTGAATTCTGCTTAATTAAAACTACCTGATCTCCAAAGTCCCACATCTATAGTTTCAATCAACCACACAAAACGCAGAGTTACAGCGGTGCAGTACAGCACCGGTTACAATAGCAGGCTGTCATGTGCCTTTTACTGAGGTGTGGCTTCCGTCTGGCCACTACCATAAAGGTAGTGGTGGAGTGATGCAGAGATGGTTGTCCTTCTGGAAGGTTCTCCCTTCTCCACGGAGGAACTCTAGAGCTCTGTCAGAGTAACCATTGGGTTCTTGGTCATCTCCCTGACCAAAGCCCTTATCCGATTGCTCATTTTGGTTGGGTGGCCAGCTCTGGAAATAGTTCCAAACTTCTTTCATTTAATAATGATGTAGGCCACTGTGTTCTTTGGGACCTTCAATGCTGCAGAAATGTTTTGGTATCCTGCCTCAGATCTGTGCTTCGGAGCTCTATGGACAATTCCTTCGACCTCATAGCTTGGTTTTTGCTCTGACATGCACTGTCAACTGTGGGACCTTGTATAGGCAGGTGCGTGCTTTTCCAAATCATGTCCAATCAATTGAATTTATCACAGGTGGACTCCAATAAAGTTGTAGAAAAATCTCAAGGATGATCAATGGAAACATGATGTACCTGAGCTCAATTTCAAGTGTCATAGCAAAGGGTCTGAACCTGTTTTGCTTTGTCATTATGGGCTATTGTGTGTAGATTGCTGATGGAATCGTTATATTTAATACATTTTAGAATAATGCTGTAACGTAACAAAATGTGGAAAAAGTCCAGGGGTCTGAATACTTTCCCGAAGGCACTGTACTTTGTTTTTGGGGTGGGGCATTTCTGTTTCTGGGAGATGCTGAGATAACGCAAATATCCTTTCGTAGGATATATGAAGTGCAGGCTTATGGGGTCCATTTGAATTCAAAATAAAATGTATTGTAAAAATGAAATATAAAGTTTTAAAAAATTTATAGAATTGTAAGCAAAAAGAATGATATCAAAAGCAAAACAAACAAACTGGCAAGCAAGTTAGAGAGAGCAAAACTAATTTAAAAGCAAGAACAAATTATTTGAAAACTAATGCTAATATAGTTTTCAGGTATACCTCTCCAAATTTTTTTTTTATATAACCTTTATCTAACTACCGTAATTTCCGGACTATAAACCGCTACTTTATTCCCAGGCTTTGAACCTCCCGTTTTTTACAATGACGCGGCTAATTTATGGATTTTTCCCGCTTTCAAAATAACTGAGCACCGTCACATAATGCCGTGTTTCGTTAAAGCCTATTTATTTTTGTTACAAGCCGTGTTTCGTTTAAAGGCTGTGTAAAGTTAATTTGTTTCAATGTACCGGTAGGCACCTGTGGCTTATAGACATGTGCGGCTTATTTATGTACAAAATACATATTTTTTAAATAATTCAGTGGGTGCGGTTTATATTCAGGTGCACTTTAATAGTCCAGAAATTACGGTAGGCAAGTCAATTAAGAACAAATTATTTACAATGACGGCCTACACCAGCCAAACCCAGATGATGATGGGCCAATTTTGCACCGCCCAATGACGGCCTGTTGGGATACAGCCTGGATTCAAAACAAGGTGTCTGTATTGATGCCTGTAATTCTGACATGCAGTGCCTTAGACCACTGCGCCACTCTGGAGCCCCAACAACCAACCCTATTGAATCCCTTTCACCTATGCTATTGCCTGCAGTTACTACATGTAATGGCTAAGCTTCCTTAAACTAAAAGGCCACTTCTATAAACGTGTAAATACAGGTTTGGTTCCTTACTCATTTCCATAGATAAAGCGAGAGTTGCTGATGTAGTTCAAATGTATTTAGTACTCACAAGTTAATTGTCCCTTGTTTATCACACAGATTCCAGGTTGGTAAGTAGTGAAAGAAAGCATTATAATCCAGATGACGTTAAACAGGTTTCAAGTGATTTGATTGGCAAAAGGTAAAATCCCAAAGTACTAAATATAAGTAGGAACATGCTAATTAAATCCAAAAGAAATGGGAGCAACATCCAAATGAAATCCAAACAAAAGAAACAGTAGAAAACTGAAGCTCTACTATGCATCTTTCATCAGGTGCAATGACCTGTCCTAATGAGTTACTGACAACATCTTTACCCTTAACCCCTTCATTCTGCATTTTACAGGCAAACTATAGGTGTCACAATAGCACCCATAAAAGGCTTCTAATATACAAATGTAACTAAATGAACAGTTTACATACATTCCTGTACAATAATACGCATGTTCTATACATTTATAAATATTTCATAAATCAACCATAATAAGTTCAATACATTTTCTTTCTAACACTGCCGGTTAGGTCGACTAGTTTTGGAGTGGCGGTTCATTCTAACCCAACCGCTTGAGACAAACACTTTTTGCCTCGTCTCCATTCGTCCACATGGTTGCTGACTGCGCTTTGCTACCACTGACAAAAATAGTGAAGATGGGCCTTTCGTTTTTGTAATAACCCCAAAAAACAGATACCATGGGAGAACCTATTCATGTAAGTAAATACGTTTTGAAAATGTAAAAAGAAAATGATGTACTATTAGCTAAATAGCTAGCTAGCTACCTACCTACCGTAGGCCACTTTGTAGGCTAACTCCACTGAGCTGCTAGCTAGTTAACTTTACACACTGTTTAGTGAATTAATTGTCATCCACTAGCTAACTTCCTATTAGCTAGCTATCGGGATGTAATCATTGTTAATTAAAAACACAGGCTACAAATGCATTTGTAGATGACAGTGAAATTGCAGCTCCAGATGTCAGTAAAGAGACAGTTTAGGCTAGTACTGCTACTAAAATATTATCCAGTTCCAGTCCCTAGAGGGGAAAACTAGAGAAAGCAACATAGTAGTCAGTGCTGTCTTATTTGAGTATAATGAAAGCCTGTTTCTTTGTTTTGTTTTCTGTCCTCAGATATGGAAAGCTGTGAAAGCCTATTTGCAGAATAAAAGAGATCGGTTCCAATGAATGTCTCAAGAGACTAAGGGTATATACTATATCCCATGGACTATACTATGCAGAGGTGTAAAGTACTTAAGAAAAACAGACTTAAGTCATTTTTGGGATATCTTTACTTTACTATTTATATTTTTGTCAACTTTTACTCCACTACATTCCTAAAGAAAATAATGTACTTTCTACTCCATACATTTTCCCTAACACGCAAAAGTACTTGTTACATTTTGAATGCTTAGCAGGATAGGAAAATGGTCTAATTCACGCACTGAAAGAGAAAATCCATGGTCATCCCTACTGCATCTGATCTGGCTGACTTACTAAACACAAATGCTTTGTTTGTAAATTGTGTCTGTGTTGGAGTGTGCCCCTGGCTATCTGTAAATTTAAAAAACAAGAAAATCGTGCTGTCTGGTTTGCTTAATATAAGGAATTTGAAATTATTTTTACTTTTGATACTTAAGTATATTTTAGCAATTACATTTACTTTTAAGTATTATTTAAAACCAAATACTTTTAAAAACTTTTACTCAAGTAGGATTTTACTGGGTGACTTTCACTTTTACTTGAATCATTTTGAACTAGTGTCAATATTGATTAATCACAATCCTGCAATAAAGAGGGCAAGGGGTTATGTCTCCAATGTCAATGTTTGTGTCGTATTCTCAATTGAACATTTCCTTTTTGTTTAGTTGTAATATCGACTATCTATTTTATTCGATTGTTTGTCTCTCTCAGTATATCAGCCATGTGAATGCATTTTTCATCTTATCATATGGCATGCATCGCCAATGCGGCCATAGGCCTACATGGCATTTTTGACTTTATGGGCAGGTGCAATGCACCCCTTGTCATCTGAAGCAGAGAATAGCTAAACACACATATTGTTTACTTGTTGATCTATATGTTCTCAATTTAAAATGATACCAGAAGACAATGTATGAGGAAAACCATACTCCAGATTTTATACATGCCTTTTAAATGCTGACATATGCTGTGACGTGGTAAGGTTGGACCAAGGTGCAGAGAAGAGACCAGACGAGGAATCAGTGGTTAAGGATAAACATAATGCTTTACTGAGAAACGGTAGCCGCAGGATCGGAGTACGCTTGAAAAAGATTGTTTAAAAAATAAACACTAAGTCTCACACACACACACACACACACACACACACACACACACACACACACACACACACACACAGTAAACAATTCAAGCTTCTGCAAAGGACCACAGAAAACACATGAAAACTCATGAAATAATAAGACACACCTGAGTCCAATAATAGTCTCTAGGGCGGTCTCTGCCGGCCTCTGGTGCCAGGAGGAACCATGACATATACAATTGTTTAGTACAAATCCAACCCTTGTAATTTGGGTGCAGTATGAAAACAAGGAGATGACAATTAGGCTGCAGGAGATGAACATTACAGGTAACATATTATGAGGTTAATTTGATTCATTTGAGCAATCTTGCAGCTGTGTTCGTAGATAGAACAACCATAAACTATGTATCACTGATCCTGGATAAGCTAGAGACTGGGCTAACATAGCTAACGTTTTAGTTAAATAATATGCTCTTTTATCCACATTTATTTTTAAATGACTGTGAAAACCAGCATGCTGCAGCACATTTCAATGGGTAAATAGCATTCTAAAAGGTTGTTTGTTATCAGTTCTTGTTTTGTTTACATTTTTAGGCCTTGTGACGTCATCACTTTAACTCTGTGTATCCTGCTTTTTGATTGGTTTAGAATTAACCTTCACTCCAAAACTAGTGGACCTAACCAAAGGTGGTAGCTGCAGGCAAATGTGCCAAAATTCGCAATCAAATAAACTGGCTGTGAAAACAAAGAAACAGATGGTGAAAACAAAGTACTGAATAACCTAGCGAAAGTCAGTAACAGCAGGCTTGAGCGTAGGCGAAAAGGATTGAATAGGTTTTGTTGTTGGAAAGGTTTAACTGAACACGATTAAATAACTGTTTGAGTTTTTCTTTTGCTTTAAAATTATTTTCTTGCAGGTATTTGTTTTTGCATTTGATATAATTTTTGGTGTTTACAATTCTATAAATGTTGCTTTATGTTTTTTTATCTCAACATTCATTATTTCACTTTTCCCTCAAAATATAATTATACATTTTCAACTTCAATGTATTTTATTTTGAAGTAGTAACTACCAACTTCAATGACCTTTAACTTAAAATGAAAACATACCCACTTGCTAGCTAGCTACAGTGTTTGAGTCATGTCAGGATACTATAGCAGTAACTTTTGATCAAGTGGACTTTGTCTCATGCAAATGAATGTTAGATTTAAATTATGTAGACAAACGTTGTGAAGCATTGCGATTAGTATATCTGTATAATCACATATTATTGCCCTATCTTGTGGTCTGAACATAGTGAAAAGTGGACATTTTAGTCTGCAAAATTAGAAACCGGAAATGTATTACAACTGTGAGAGTGTATTTTTTGGAATACTAAAGTGGAGTGTGACAAATGAGATTTAAAACCAAATGGTAATGTTTGACTAGTTGTGTTATCCAACTGATCTTGTGTCCCTTCGGTCATCCTGTGAACTAAAATCCATAATTTCCCATCTAATTTGGTCATATATCAATGAAGAGAAAGTCTCTTGAGACATGACAAAAAAATCCCTGCTCCATCACATGCAGATGTTGGATCTTAATATGACCCATTTCATCCAGGAGGATAATGATCCTGCAGCAGGAGGATTTGAAAGGATATTTCATATTTAGAATCACCACCAGGGGCAGCTGGAAGCAGTGTTTGTTCTTAACTAACTTGCCTGGTTAAATAAAGGTAAAAATAATATATATATATATATTGGTTCAAATCTGGCCCACTACTGACCTTTGAATTTTTGGAACTAGTCATTTCCAAACTGCGCAAAAATATAAACATAACATGCATCAATTTCAAAGATTTTACTGAGTTACAGTTCACATAAGGAAATATGAACCCTCAGACAATCCCACAGGTGAAGAAGCCGGATGTGGAGGTGCTGGGCGGTAGTGGTTACACGTGGTATGCGGTCGTTATGCCAGTTGGACGCCCTGCCAAATTCTCTAAAATCATGTTGTAGGCAGCTTATGGTAGAGAAAATTACATTAAATTATCTGGCAACAGCTCTGTTGGACATTCCTGCAGTCACCATGCAATGGCATGCTCTCTCAAACCTTGAGACATCTGTGGCATTGTGTTGCGTGTCAAAACTGCACATTTTAAAGTGGCCTTCTATTGTACTGCGTCATGATCAAATCAAAGTGTATTTGTCACATGCGCCAAAAACAACAGGTGAAATGCTTACTTACAAGCACTTAACCAACAATGCAGTTTTAAAGAAAATAGCTCCCCCCCAAAAAGGTAAGAGATAAGAATAACAAATAATTAAAGAACAGCAGTAAATAACAATAGTAGGGCTATATATAGGGGTACCAGTACAGATTCAATGTCAATGTGCGGGGCCCCCGGTGTCGAGTTAATTGAGGTAATTATGTACATGTAGGTAGAGTTATTAAAGTGACTATTCATAGATAATAACAAAGAGTAGCAGCAGCATGGAGGGGGGGGGGGGGGAGTGCAAAAAATGTGTAGCTATTTTATTAGCTGTTCTGGAGTCTCATAGCTTGGGGTAGAATCTATTTAGGAGCCTCTTGGACCTAAACTTGGCGCTCCGGTACCGCTTACTGTGTGGTAGCAGAGAGAACAGTCTATGACTAGGGTTGTTGGAGTCTTTGACAATTTTTCTGTTATAGAGGTCATGGATGGCAGGAAGCATGGCCCTGGTAATGTACTGGGCCGTAAGCTCTACCCTCTGCAGTGCCTTGCGGTCGGAGGCCGAACAGTTGCCATACCAAGCAGTGATGCAACCCGTCAGGATGCTCTCGATGGTGCAGCTGTAAAACCTTTGAGGATCTGAGGACCCATGCCAAATATTTTCAGTCTCCTGAGGGGGAATATGTCTTGTCGTGCCATCACCACGACTGTCTTGGTGTACTTGGACCATGTTAGTTTGTGGTGATGTGGACGCCAAGCTCTCAACCTGCTCCACTACAGCCCCGTTGATGAGAATGGGGGCGTGCTCGGCCCTCATTTTCCTGTAGTCCATAATCATCTCCTTTGTCTTGATCACTTTGAGGGAGAGATTGTTGTCCTTGCACCACACGATCAGATCTCTGACCTCCTCCCTATAGGCTTTCTCATCGTTGTCGGTGATCAGGCCTACCACTGTTGTGTCATCAGCAAACTTAATGATGGTGTTGGAGTCGTGCCTCATGCAGTCATGAGTAAACAGGGAGTACAGGAGGGGACAGAGCATGCACCCCTGGGGGGCCCCCGTGTTGAGGATCAGCATGGAAGATGTGTTGTTAGCTACCCTTACCACCTGGGGGTGGCCTGTCAGGAACTCTGAGCTCTAGTCAATGAATAGCATTCTCACATAGGTGTTCCTTTTGTCCTGGTGTGAAAGGGAAGTGTGGAGTGCAAAAGCGATTGCATCATCTGTGGATCTGTTGGTGTGGTATTCAAATTGGAGTGGGTCTAGTGTTTCTGGGATCCTGTTGTTGTGAACCTTTCAAAGCATTTCATGGCTACAGATGTGAGTGAGATGTGAGTGCTACAGGTCGGTAGTCATTTAGGCAGGTTACCTTAGTGTTCTTGGGCACTATGGTGGTCTGCTTGAAACATGTTGTTATTACAGACTCAGACAGGGAGAGGTGACTCGCTTTGACTTGCCTCGAAGTGAGCATAGAAGTGATGTAGCTCGTCTGGTAGGCTTGTGTCACTGGGCAGCTCTCGGCTGTGTTTCCCTTTGTACTCTGTAATAGTTTGCAAGCCCTGCCACATCCGACAAGCGTCGGAGCCGGTGTAGTATGTTTTGATCTTAGTCCTGTATTGGCACTTTGCCTGTTTGATGGTTTGACGGTGGGAATAGCGGGATTTCTTATAAGCTTCCGGGTTAGAGTCTCGCTCCTTGAAAGCAACAGCTCTACCCTTTAGCTCAGTGCGTATGTTGCCTTTAATCCATGGCTTCTGGTTGGGGTATGTACGCACAGTCACTGTGGGGACGACGTCCTCGATGGACTTATTAATAAAGCCAGTGACTGTTGTGGTGTACTCCTCAAAGCCATCGGAAGAATCCCGGAACATATGCCAGTCTGTGCTTGCAAAGCAATCCTGAAGTTTAGCATCTCCTTCGTCTGACCACTTTTTTATAGACCGGTCACTGGTGTTTCCTGCTTTAGTTTTTGCTTGTAAACAGGAATCAGGAGGACATAATTATGGTCAGATTTGCCAAATGGAGGGTGTGGTAGAGCTTTCTATATCTCTTTGAGTGGAGTAAAGGTGGTCTAGAATTGTTTCCCTCTGGTTGCACGTTTAACATGCTGATTTCAGTTTCCCTGCATTAATGTCCCTGGCCACTAGGAACACCGCCTCTGGATGAGCGTTTTCCTGTTTGCTTATGGTGGTGTACAGCTCATTGAGCGTTGTTTTAGTGCCAGCATCTGTGGTGGTTTGTAGACAGCTACGAAAAATACAGATGAAAACTCTGTAGGTAGATAGTGTGGTCTACAGCTTATCTTGAGATACTCTACCTCAGGCGAGCAAAACCTTGAGACTTCCTTAGATATCGTGCACCAGCTGTTGTTCACAAATATGCATAGGCCTTCGCCCCATGTCTTACCAGATGCTGACATCATGCTGTTTAATCAGCTTCTTGATATGCTTCACCTGTCAGGTGGATGGATTATATTGGCAAAGGAGAAATGTTCACTAACAGGGATGTAAAGATATTTGTGCACAATATTTGAGAGAAATAAGCTTTTTGTACATATGGAACATTTCTGGCATTTTTTTTCAGTTTATGAAACATGGGACCAACACTTCACATGCTGCGTTTATATTTTTTTTCAGTCTATATAAAACGACGGTTGCTAACATGTATGGCTGCATTTCAGATACATTTGTGTATATTTGAATGTCGCAGTGATATGACTTAAGTCTATAGCTTTGAGCGAGCGAGAAAACATTATTTTAAGATAGCGAGCCCTGATCCCAATGACTTGACTGACCCCTCACGGAGAGAAAGAGAACTGCTCCTTTTTAGACAATCACGAGGCTCATTTGAATTTGAATTCTCCGCAACAAAAGAGTGATAAAGTTAAGTTTCCCTGCATTAATGTCCCTGGCCACTAGGAGTGCCGCCTCTGGATGAGCGTTTTTCTGTTTGCTTATGTTGGTGTACAGTTCATTGAGCGCGGTTTTAGCGGTCTGTGGTGGTTTGTAGACAGCTACAAAAAATACAGATGAAAACTCTGTAGGTAAGATCTGATATCTGTACATCTAAGTATGCAAAGCCTCCAACACAGAATGTTCTCCCTCTCATATCAGTATTCTTCCTGTACAACATCTTATTCATTATTCCTCCCTATCATTATTTATGGAGTGTAATGTGGCCATCAGAATAGGATAGTACCAGGGGTGTTGGGCACTGGTTGTACCTAATGAGGCAGAGAAAAATGCCAACGCAGCATGGGGATCTAATATTTACAGGGACGCAGGTAAATAACCTTTTCTCTTATTGCATTCTCGTGAAACATCTTTTGCTGGTATCTCGTCTACATTGCTGCGAAAGCACTTTTCACATGCAAGTTAGTACTGTAAAGTTTAGCATCTTTGCTACATTAGCATACAGTATGCATAAATCCATGAGATTTTATCTTTGAGTAGAGGAGATACTGTTGCGCATTAGCATGTAAAGCACATCGTCAGATAAATGGTTTGCATAGCAGTATGTAATATCACGTCGATTATTGTAAAAACTCCATGTGTCAGAATCCCATTTGTCCGCATTTCATGTTTGATAGGCTTGTAATGTGAGTTGTTGAAGGTGAGAACTCATCTCTTTCACCATATGGTGCCGTTTTCTGAACCCATCATGGTCGGCTCACTTGTGGTACATACATTTGCTCTTTCTCACTTCTCACTGTCTCCTTTGGGATAGTTGGTTAATGTACTGTAGACTCACCTTATTCTAGAGACTTACCTGCATGTCTGTCTAATTAACCTTTATTTAACCAGAAAAATACCCTTTGAGTTTCGAAACCTCTTTTGCGAGGTGGACATGGTCAGCAGGAAGTAGTCCGCATGTAGATAGAAAGAGCACAATACAATACAATACATTAAAAACAATCCCAAAAGTCAACAACATTTTCCACTATCAGAGCATTAAAATCAACAAGCGATACCCTCTCCTGCAGTAGAGAGAGTGCATTGTGTCTGGATATTGCATCCTGTTTGCTGTGTTGCTGTGTCTTCGAGGTCTTTAACATCTCCCCCTTGTGTTTCTTCCCTCAGCATCCCCCTCTCCCTGCTCCTTCTCTGTGCAAGGCAAAACCCTGCAAAGCAAATCCCTTTTGAATTCCTACTACTCAGGTACAGCCATACCACTCGGAAGACTCCTGCTTTGTAGTGTATCTACATAAGGCAATGCGATATTGCTCTTTCTGGTCTCTTCAAAGTAGAACATGTTGAGAAATCAAACTGTAGATTGTAACATTTTCTAGGGAGTACATTTGTGATGCCTGGAGTTCAATATTCACTGTGTCTTCTTCTTTTCCTGTGTCGTGACTGTCTGTAGTGTCGAAGGAGGCTGTTGCAGTCCCTGCAACAGCATCAATCGGTAAGAATCTTCTCTCCATCTATTCTTGCATCTTCTTCCATTATCTTGCTTTCGCTTTTCATAGGTGTAGTTTAGATATCTGGTAATGGATTTAACATACAGAAATTCAATCCACACATTATTTTCACTCATATCACATTGAAGACCATTTGCCATGATCACTGAAATAAATCAAACCTAACAGCATGTTAACAAGATACTGCAACAATACATAACGTAGTATAACTACTTATGCAAAACAGACAGCACTCCCAGTGTCAGGCCATGGCCATGCTGCTGGCCCAGGGCAGGCTGGCATAGGTCTAAAAGAAGATCTTATGCCACTGCCCATAATTACACAGGAGTGTGATGAGATCAGATCTAGTGTGTTGCAGCCGGTTGAATACTAATGGACCGGATGTTGCCCCTTCAGTTTACAGACGGCCAGATTGAAATGTCAAATCCATTTCTGACTCTTTTTCACTCTCTCCCTTTCCCCTCCACCTCTTTCTCGAGGCAGATTGACCACCTCTTTGCCAAGTAGATTTGCTGAATGCTGAAAATATGCTTTTTGGTGCTTTGGTAGAGAGGTAGATCACTCTCAGCTGTTTCTCCACCACCTCCTCCTCAAGTCAACTGGCAGCATCTCTCTCCAATTCATTGGTTTATGTGCTCCAATTCTAGAAGGTTGTTGATGGTATCCCCACCTGTAATTGGTCACCACCTGGTGCATGTTCTGCATACATTTCGTATACGGGTGGAATGAAAACATTCTTTCAAACCGTGGGTTGGCTCGCGGTTCAAAACAATTATATTGTGGGTCGGAATTTTTTTAAATCAAAATAATATTTGTTTTACAAACCCAGGAGCTTGTTGTGTTGCATTGGGATGCGAATTCCATTCTGTGAGCAGTGAGGCAGACATATAGGCTACCAGCCACACACACAGTGGATTGTGGACCTGTCCATTAGTTGTGTGGTGCTGAAACATATGTTTAATCCCCCCACGTGAGAATACATTGCCAAATGTACTTTCTCTGGCTAGCCTAGCTCACGCGAAAATGGCTAACGTAGGCCTAATCGGAAGAAATATAAAGAAAGGTTATGAAATACAACATCCTGGAAACAGGTGCGGTGTGAGTGAAATCCCTGGTTTGGTTTGGAAGGATTTTGGAGACATTGTGGACAAGGACAACAACACGGTAGATGGACAGACAGCCAGCAAAAAGTGAAAGCAAGTTTTTGTTTATGATAGGCTAATTCAGTTTATTATCAACTAAATATGTTAATTCAGCCTTACGTTCATTTAGTCCATACGCAGGCCATATCAAGTTTAAAATGGTTTACTAAATAAATGTAATTTTGCAGCCTATATTCGATTCTGGGAATCTTTTATTGAAGTTTCAATTAAACTATTTGATTATCTTCACAGTATTGAATGTAAAGGTCTTGTTTTGTTATGTCAGCTATAGGTTTTTTAATTAGAAGGCCCTTTTTTCAGAGCGATTTGAGTTGTTAATGAATGAAACCATGCCATGAGATACCATGAGATACGTATCTCATTGTAAAAAAAAGTAATGGCATGGTTTCATTCTATACAAATGTTGAATAAACATGCAGACAAATTAATTCATGTAGGGAGGGGAATAATAGCCTACTGCTCTGGAGTCATAAAAATTAAATACATTTGTTATTTGGACAGTCACTGATCATCTCTCAGGAAAACAATTATATGTCTCCAAATCCTTCCAAACCAAATCAGGGATTTCACTCACACCGCACCTGTTTCCAGGATGTTGTATTTCATAACCTTTCTTTATATTTCTTCCGATTAGGCCTATGTTAGCTAGGCTAGCGTGAGCTAGGCTAGCCAGAGAAAGTACATTTGGCAATGTATTCTCACGTGGGGGAATTAAACATACAACTAATGGACAGGTCCACAATCCACTATGTGTGGCTGGTAGCCTATATGTCTGCCTCACTGCTCACAGAATGGAATTCGCATCCCAATGCAACACAACAAGCTCCTGGGTTTGTATAACAAATATTATTTTGATTTTAGATAAAAATCTGTCCTGATATCGGATATCAGGTGGTGCTCGGGAATTTATATGGCCGGCGTGGGGCGGGTGTGGCTCCAAATAATGGACCCGTGCAGGACTACTTTGTGGTATATCTTCCGTTTGGTCTAAGTCAGGTTTTTGTTGATGACTTTTGTTTAACGGAGCAGATGTTTTGTTTTGTCTGCCTGCCCCGGGTACTGTAAGATACTGTAAACACACGGTTTGATCTCAAGGCTGTCTGTAAAATATACTTTCTACTGACCTGTGGATCAAAGGGAAGGAGTGGGGATCAGCTGGGTCCTGAACGTTTTAGATGTTCAGTGTTGTTATTCTTGCTTTAGAAGTATCCCTCAGAGCCTCAATCTCACAACCATGTATTTTAAACATTCAGTATTGTTACTCCCGCTTTAAGTAGTCCCCTGAGGCCCTCATTCTCAAAATATTGCACTGAATATTCTAAATGGTATCCCCTAAGACTCCTAGAGAGTCTTTGTTCACCCAATTCATATCCACCAAGTGGGACTACATGTACTTTGATTGTGATTTTAATGTATTCAAGTGTTTATATTAAAGTTATAACTGAAGTAAGGGACAGTGAAGTTCTGAGCCTACCATATATCCTCTTATCGGTAACTGGTGGCAGTCAATGTGTTCCTTCCTCAAGCACTGTTGTTGACAGAGAAAATCACAGTAATGGCCGACAGACCCCCTTCTTCACTGGACGGGGGAGAGAAAGCCAGCTCTCAGCAAACAGAGCCAAGCCGGGGGAAAAATAATCTTGTCAAACATTACAGCAGGCAGGGCATCAGGCAAGCAAGCAAGTCCAAAGTGAAGGCAACATTTATTGATTTCAGCAATACATTTGTACTGCGTTTGTACTTTTGTACTTATGTACATTCCATAATCATCTAGTTTCAGTCAATAATTTAGCTTTGCCTATTCATTTTAGTCTGACACTGTTCTGCGAACGCCAAGCAAAAAGGAAAATAAATAGGGATGAGAGGGAGAAGCAAGAGGTCTTACTGTGGAGGAAGGAGCTTCGAAAAATCCATACTCTCATGTAAAGCTTGGCTTAATTTAGCTCTCTTTGTATATCAGTCTTTGGGTTTCGATGGCTCAGGTGTTTCTTTTGGGATGCAAATAGGCATCATTTTGTGAACATTACATTCCAATCATTGACACAGTTTCCTTAACTGTTTTGGAGAAAGCATGAGACCACAGCTGTTCAATGTGCATGCTTGCATGCTTAGCTAGTAGTAGTGGTGTGACCTTGAGTCAATTCACTGTATATTGATCATGGGCCAGTTTATAAAGTGGCACGTAATATTGTTTTCTGCCACTCCAGGCAGTCTATTAGATATGACTGATGATGCTGTACATTTCCATTTTTCCTCTGCTTCTCCATCTTTGACTTAGTCATAGGTATTTTAGCCGCTCTGCAAGTGGGCTGTGTCTTTAGATGTGACTTGTTATCAACACCAAGTAATCAATGCTTCACCAGAGACCAAAGAAGACAGACAGCGAGAAGGAGAGGCTGGAGAGAGTCTGTAATCCAGTCAGCTGTGTTCTGTCTGTGGGCTGGGCTGTGGGGTGTCAGGCATTTCATTTTTTATGAGCATGGCCTTATTTCTATTACAGCATATTGGATGACTGCCATTCATATTCCATTCACCTAGCTCAATGTAACATTGATAGGTTTAGGCTACTACATTATTTTGCACTATACCCATCATGAGGTTGCTACAACGAGTCTACAAATGAACGTTTTTAACATAGCTGCACAGGTTGAGAGACAAATAGGAGTAATCAAGGTGACAGACAGTGACACATTCAACACCTTCTTGCACGGTCTTGCCTGCATCTAGCCGATCCGGGGTGCTTAAGCATTAGTCCAAACAGTTGCAAAGCATTCCATTTAGCAACTAAAGCAGAAGTTTCTATTGGACACATTCAGGTAGTTCCTTCCCCATTTTGTTTCATTTGCTTCCGTTTAAGCAACATTTGGCAATAGAATCAGCAGAATGAATACACCCCTGATCACCTGCAGACACAGTTCACTTTCATAGCAGCCGCATACAGCATCATCAGTTTGCTCGTTGTATAATTCCTTCTCACATCTACATGCTCTCTTCCTCTCACCTTCAGTGCACAACACAACAGCTGTTTGTGACCAGGCACAAATACCTCTCCAAGCCAAACTTTCATACCATGAGCGCTAACCGCTACACAGCCTACATCGTTGTTACCATATTAACGCTATAGTAAAAAAAACTGGAACTAATGCATTAGTAAACCCACAATCCAGTCCATGTGTGCATCACGCAGTACAGTGTACAGAAAGCAGTTTAGCAGTTACACCGGCGTGCTCCGGTGTAAATGATTAAAACCGAGCTTACCTTGACTTGGAAGAGTTGCCGTGTGGGATAGCCTTAGCCAGCTAGCTAACATACATAGCATTCCTCTCTGTTTGTCAGGTTGTTAAGTAGGCAAAATTAGCTGCATTAGCTAAAAAAGTGAAAGGTAAACTAAAAAGGAAAGAAATACAAAGAAATATAGCTAGCTCTCTGTCTCTCTCTCTCTCTCTCTCTCTCTCTCTCTACTGTATCTTCTTAATTCTTAAATAAATAAATTAGTTTGAAACTTGACCAACTATTGTCTTTTTCTATCTGTGAGTCAACTACTCATCACGCTTTACACACTGCATTGCTGACTAGTGCATTTGGAAAGTATTCAGACCCGTTGACTTTTTTCACATTTTGTTACGTTACAGCCTTATTCTAAAATTGATGAAATTGTTTTTTCCTCTCATCAATATACAGGTACACACAATACCCCATAATGACAAAGCAAAAGCAGCTTTTTAGAAATGTTTGCAAATGTATACAAAAATAAATAAAAATATATCACATTTACGTAAGTATTCAGAGCCTTTGTATTGAGACTCAAAATTGAGCTCAGGTGCATCCTGTTACATTGATCATCCTTGAGTTATTTCTACACTTGATTGGAGTCCACTTGTGGTAAATTCAATTGATTGGACTCACCTGTCTATATAAGGTCCCACAGTTGACAGTGGATGTCAGAGCAAAAACCAAGCCATGCGGTTGAAGGAATTGTCCGTAGAGCTCTGAGACAGGATTGAAAATGAAATGAATCCATTTTAGAATAAGACTGTAACGTGGAAAAAGGGAAGGGGTCTGAATATTTTCTGAATGCATTCAGTACTAGATTAATTATGCAATCCTTTGATGTCAGTACATGCTGCAAGAGCTCTGATTGGTTGGAGGACCTCCTCCAGAAGTTGTCATTGTTACTGTGGAAGTCTATAGAAGGGGGTAAGAACGATGAGCCTCCTATGTTTTGTATTGAAGTCAAAGAACCCAGAAGACAGAAAATAGCTGTCATCTGGCTACACCATGGTGCTACCCTAGAAAGTGCTGTTGAGGCTACTGTAGTTAATTGGTGACGTGAATATTTTTAGTATAGATTTATTTTAAAATTAAAACTTTTAATTTAATGGAATTAAATTAATGGAATGCACTGAGTAGGATGGTCCTCCCCTTCCTCCTCTGAGGAGGCTCAACTGCTGCTGAAGTGAGGGCTTCAGTTTCACAGGCAGTGGAGAACTTTCATAGGGCTGGAAGGAAGATCCCACTCTGGGACTAGCCCAACTCTGCTGTTTATCCACCACCAGCAGCAGATCTAGCGTTAAGAATACTGTTACATTTGGGTGTGCTGAATGAAATCCATAGCTCATTGTGTATTAGCGTATACAAAATGGTATTGATATGATATCCAGCAGCAGAGTAGATGCCTATGCTTCCAGTAGACATGAGTTGGTTGAGAATGCATCTATCCACTACATCATTTACATTCTGTCATTCATACCTCTACATGCAGAACATGGCTATCACGTCTGCCAAAACCAGAGGAAGCTAAAGTTCTTCATATGCATTGGCTTATCAAAAATGCCATGTTTGAACATTTGTCAGCAAAAGACCTGTTCTTGAGGATGGAACCTGGTTCATGTTAAAAGAAGGGCATTTTTGGTTCCTAGTAAGCTTGATATTCCTAAGGGCTTTAGAGAATGATTCAATTCTACGGTTGCAATATCATTGCAAATTATTTAAAATCTTCTCCAGACATATTCTTTAGAATGGATGTACATTTTAAGTAATTTCAAACGGAATTATCTTGTCCCGACTCAAAGAGTTGTCCAATATATTTTGTTATGGATGGTAATTATTGCTAATGGTCTGGAGCAGCGTTGTTGTGACAATGTTGCATTGCCGATAATTGAGCTTAATGCGAATTCAACACTAACCATTAGTCTGCACCTCAGGGAAGAACTGCACACTAAAATTCTGAAATGAATTCAAAAGCAATGGCCTTTATCAGAACAACTTCTGCAAAACAGGATGTTCATTTTGAGACATTGTAATTTTATCTAAGCTCCCATAGTATCTCTGAGCATCATATTGTACTCAATGTATTTTTTGCTTGGAAATAATATTTCTCAGTATGGCGTGTTACAAGCCCTGCACCCTCATAACCTGAGCCAAGCTTTCCTGCCTTTCTTCACAACAGAGCAATATTCCCAACAGAACAACCTGCTCTCTGTGAAACCTCTTTATTTCTGATACAACTTTTCTGCCATGTTTGGCATTCAGATTACTGGAAGGAAAGTCACCCTAGTCATAGACTGTTCTCTCTGCTACCCGGCAAGTGGTACCGGAGCGCCAAGTCTAGGTCCAAGAGGCTCTTTAACAACTTCTACTCCCAAGCCATAAGACTGAACAATTCATCAAATGGCCTTCCGGACTATTTACATTGACCCCCACCCCCCTTTATTTTTACACTGCTGCTACTCGCTGCTTATTATCTATGCATAGTACTTTAATCCTTCGTACATGTACGAATGACCTTGACTAACCTGTACCTCTGCACATTGACTCAGTACATGTACCTCCTGTATATAGCCTCATTATAGTTATTTTATTGTGTTACTTTTTATTACATTTTTACTTTAATTTATTTAGTAAAAACTCTATTTATTGAACTGCATTGTTGGTTAAGGGCTTGTAAGTAAGCATCTTATGGTAAGGTCTACCTGTTGTATTCGGGGGCATGTGACAAATGCAATTTGATTTGAAGAAAGAACAGACCTTTCCTGAAAGGTCATTGACTCTGTCTAACATGCCAATGTGTGTGTGTAAGTCCTGTATTTCTCACTTACCCAAGGCATGTGATCACATGGAGCCAGGATCGGTGCTCATGCATCTGTGAGCCATGATAATGAAGTCATGAAAAGTACATGTTCTCAAGCAACAAAAACGTCCCTCTGAGGTCAATAAATGAAATGATTAGCATGAAGATATTGTAATCTAAGTTACAGGCAAGAAGACACATTGTGAATACATTTCATGGCTGACTAAATGCATTTTTGACCTTCAAACCCCAAGCATTAGCCGCTCGATATGTCAGTAGCTTTTGATGGGATTGTGTCTGTTTATTGGTAATATTTACAACATAATATATCCTCAGGGCTGCCACTTTAAGATATGTTCTTGTTGTAGAGACAAAAACAAACTAATAATGAATTAGGTATGGTCCGAATAGGCTGTAGAGGGCGCACTTTGGGTAGGATTAAGTGGACCTCTACCATCTCCACTGTAAAGTCAGTACCTGCTCCCTGTCCTATGGCTAAGCCTCTCTCCTTACCCACCTCCATGTAAGCAGATGCTAAAGCTAAAACAACGTAACCACATTACATGCCGGTGTTTATCTCCATCTCCCATCAGTAATAATTATGGAGAAATGGAGCGATGGGAAATGGAGATGTGTGAGTAATGAGCAGAAATGTAAACACAGCCCAGATAGAACATTACCACGAAACAACATTAATTAGAGTGATGAGACTGTGCTCCGGTTGCCAATCAGAACATGTTCCATGGGCTAAACGCACTGAGTATACAAAACATTGCTGTTTCCATGACATAGACTGGCCAGGTGAATCCAGGTGAAGGCTATGATCCCTTATCGATGTCACTTGTTAAATCCACTTCAATCAGTGTAGATGAAGGGGGGAAGACAGGTTAAACAAAGGTTGTTAAGCCTTGAAACAATTGAGACATGGATTGTGTATGTGTGCCATTCAGAGGGTGAATGGGTATAACAAAATATTTAAGTGCCTTTGAATGGGGTATGGGTGCAAATGCCAGGCACAAGGGTTGGGGCCAGAACTGCAATGCTGCTAGGTTTTTCACACTCAACAGTTTCCCATGTGTATCAAGAATGGCCCACCACCCAAATGACATCCAGCCAACTTGACACAACTGTGGGAAGTATTGGAGTCAACATGGGCCAGCATCACTGTGAAACGCTTTCGACACCTTGTAGTGCCCATGCCCTGATGAATTGAGGCTGTTATGAGGGTAATAGGGAGTGCAACTCAATATTAGGAAGGTGTAATTAATGTTTGGTATATTCAGTGTATGTAGTTGCTTCAAGTTGTGTATTTACAGTCTTTTATGTATTACATTGTCTACAATTTGAATGTAAGTCCATTATAGCCTAGTTTGTTAAATAGCCTGCCCTATGTTTGCTAAATATGTTGAACATGTTTACAGTCCACATTATTCTAATTGCATTACTTTAATATTGAAATACTGTACATTGTTAAACGTAGGCTATAGCATTCACATTGATAAAGTGACTTCTGAAAGTATTCATTCTCCTTGACTTGAATTACACATTGTGTTACAACCTGTTACACACAATACCCCATAATGACAAAGTGAAAATATGTTTTTAGAAAATGAAATACAGAATTCTATCATTTACATAAGTATTCACACCCCTTAGTCAGTACTTTGTAGAAGCACCTTTGGCGGTGATTAGAGCTTTGAGTGGTCTTGGGTATGCATTGGGACACCAAATAAGATTTTGTTCTTATTAACTGACTTGCCTAGTTAAATAAAATGAAATCAGATTTTTAAAAATGTGTCTATCAGCTTTCCACATCTGGATTTGGGGATTTTCTCCCATTCTTTCTTTCAGATTTTCTCAAGCTCTGTTAAGTTAGATGAGGAGCGGCCGTGAACAGCAATCTTCAAGTCTTTCCACAATTTCCTTTGATCATCCTTGAGATGTCACTGAAACTTGATTGGAGTCCACCTGTGGTCAATTCAATTGTTTGGACATGATTTAGAAAGAAACACACCTGTCTCTTTAAGGTCCCACAAATGAGAGTGCATGTCAGAGCAGAAACTATACCATGAAGTCCAAGTAATTGTTCTTAGATTTTCAAGATAAAATTGTGATAAGGCATATATCTGGGGAAGGGTATAAAACCAATACTCCTAGATTGTTGAAAGTTTCAAAAAGCCCAGTGGTCTCCATCATTGGGAAATAGAAAAAATATGGAACTACTCGGACACTGCCTAGAGCTGGGCGTATGACCAAACTGAGCAACCGGGCAAGAAGGACCTTGGTCAGGGAGGTGACCAAGAACCCAATGACCGCTCTGACAGAACTACAGAGTTCCTTGACTGAGATGGGAACCTGCCAGAAGGACAACAGTCTCTACAGTACTTCACCAATCTGGGCTTTATGAGAAAGTGGACAGAAGGAAGCCGCTCCTTAGAAAAAGGCACATGACAGTATGCCTGGATTCTGACTCTGAGCGCATAAGGCAAAATATTATGTGGTCTAATGAGACAAAAAAGTAACTCTTTGGACTGAATGCAAAGCACTATGTCTGGAGAAAACCAGGCACAGCTCATCACATGTCCAAATCCATCCCTACAGTGAAGCATGGTTATGGCAGCACCATGCTGTGGGGACTGGAATATTAGTAAGGATAAAGGGAACAATGAATGGGGCCAAATCAAATACAGGCAAATCCTTGATGAGAACCTGCTTCAGAGTGCACACGACCTTAGACTGGTGGCAAATATTTACGTTCCAACAGGACAATGACCCCAAGCATACAGCCAAAGCAACGCTGGAATGGCTTCAGAAGAATAATGTGAAATTCTTTGAGTGGCTCAGCCAAAGCCCAGACTTGAATCCCATTGAAAATCACTGGAAACACTTACAGATTGCTGTTCATCGCCACCATCTAACTTAACAGAGCTTGAGAAACTCTACAAGGACGAATGGGAGAAAATCCCCAAATCCAGATGTGCAAAGCTGATACAGACATACCCAAGACACCTCAAAGCTCGAATCGCCGCCAAAGGTGCTTCTACAAAGTATTGACTAAGGGGTGTGAATACTAATGGAAATGAGATGTTTCCATGTTTAATTTTCAATTAATTTGCTAACATTTATAAAAACAGGTTTCTTTGTATTGGGCTACTGTGTGTAGCTGGGTGAGAAAAACTATCTATGTAATACATTTTGAATTCAGTATGTAACACAACAAAATGTGGAATAAGTCAAGGGGTGACTAGACTTTCTGAGGGTACTGTGTAAGGGCTAGGCCTATACTGTAAATTGCAGTCTGGATGTGCCAAATGTAGTCAATAAGCAATATTAAATTCACTACACTATTGATAAGGCTTAAAAATACTGTAGAATTCTAATCAAGTTCTAATAAAAACAAAACAACTTATTTTAAATAGGCTATAAATACATTTACAGGCACCATCATTTCTCCCGGTGGGTGTATAATACAGACAATACCATTTCGACTATGGAGGGTTTTACGAACATCCAAACTTTTCACATGAGCTGGAAAAAGATCCAGACAATGGAAGGTTATGTGACTGACCGTCTCAATTCACATTTGAAATTGTGTTTTTTTACATTGGATAAAAGTAGAGACTGTAGTGTATGAAATGTTATAACATACTACAGTTGAGGAACAATGGGAAAGTAATTCTGCTTTGAAAGTTGGCCCTTGAATGTTTTGGTAAACCTATTGGCGAGCTCTTCTTTGTCTACACCCATTCAGCATCATTTGCTCCCTCTTAAGCCTTAACCCCACCCATCTATTTAAGGATTCACATGTGAGGCCATGCAGTAAACAACCAAAGATTTAAAGACTAAAGGCTAGTTTATACTACGGGTGTATTTGTAAATTCAATCTGGAGAGCCAGAGTGCTCTCAGAGAGCACACTGGATGCTCTGGCTGAGGAGTAGGGTTGATCCAAGCGTTCTGACCTAAAAACAGCACTCAAGTTAACTGGCTAACGTTGGCTAGCTGTCTAGCTACTTCCAGACACAAATGAGAGAACAACTCACTCTGACCATTTTACTCACCCTAGCAGAGGTAGTTAGGCTGTAACTGTGCAAGTTTCTCTGCGCTCTGGCACACTTAGACGAGAGTGCTCTGAAATTGGATTAGATAGCTGGTAAATTCGATCGGGCTATGTCTACCGACAGTTGCTGCAGTGACATCATGAGCATTCTATTGATATGGTTACATTCATAGTGAAGTCTTTTGTTTAGACATGTAGCTAGCTAAACAATGAACCATAATCCCAACTCATAATGATACTATCCTGCATGAATCTGCAGGTAACTAACCAACCAGATTCAATGTTAGCTAGCTAACTTTAGGTTATAACTAGCAATGCAAATGGCTCAGAGATCTGAATAATATTATGACACAGATTATGCACGTAACATTAGCTAGTGAGTCAGACAGTTTATGTTAGCTAGCTACCAAACAGTAGACTTTAACTTTAAATGAAAATGACTTTCTGACAGAATTACCCATATACATGGAGGATGCTTCTCCCGCTCTGTCACTGATGCTGTGGTTGCCTTTAGTTTGAAGATGTAATCCGGAGCCAGGTGTTTTATACAACAGCCTTCTGTGTGTTCTCTTTTTGAATCCCTTTGCATATTTGCAATCAAACCACATAATTGTTTTCCATCTCCTTCGCTATCATACTCTAATTCCACCGGGCATTCCACTGATTTCAAAACTTGGTCCTTCAGAAAGTGGAGAGCAACACTTTCGCAGTTCTACTACGTGATATTTTTTCCAAAAAAGTTGTTTAGTAAGCATTACCTACACATACTGACCAGCTCATGTTATAGACAGAAGTGTGCTATATGGCAGACCAATCCGAACTCATCTCTCGGCATGTCCAGTCCATCCATTATCTTAGCCAATCATGGCTAGTGGGAAGGTTCCTGACTTTTTCCGTGGCTAAACCAACTAGGCTTGTAATTTATTTGTATTTACAGATTGAATACAAGTTTGTTATTAAGGCACATGAAAGTTTACATGTTCCAGAAGGCATTTCTGCTGAAAAACAATTTAGATTTTAAAAACGTTCAAATGGCTCTCCTGTGAAGTATTGACGCCCTACATGCTTAGTCACATATGCACATCCAAAATTTTCACAGGAGCTGGATAAAGATCCAATATAAAGAGAAAGGGGGAATATCCACTTACTATTATACTGCTTACAAAATGTAATGTTTAATAAACATCACGGAACCATCTTACAGATCACATTAGCACTTCTCCAGAAATAGTTGAATAAATTACATTGCATTCAACCCATGTACGTTCTCGTCATAAATGCTTGGACGGTGATTATTTCTAATAAGTTTGAGTTTTTTAATCAAATGAAATGAAAAATAATGAAACTGTTTTTTAAACCAGCAACAATATAGATAGGACCGGGTCAGCAGCATGATATCATAAATCGCATCTCTCGTTTCATTGCACTGTTGGCACAGTGCACACACAGGCCTAAACGTAGGCTTAAATGGAAGGAGAATGAAACGAGTCACATTTGAATGAAAGAAAACAGATTTAATTGAAACTACCAAATGTCAGTCTTTAACAATATACATATTTTATACAATATTCTGCCCATATTTATATTTTTGGAGGAGTTGTATAAACTGATTTTGTAGGTACAGTATGCTATAGGCCTACATAGGCTACTGTAAAATCGAAACACCCTAACATGTCGTTATTTAGCGAAAATATCAGCAAAACATTGTAAATAATAAAGACCAGGATCAGCACCTTTTCATCAATAAAAGGTCATGCATAATCTCAAAATGCAGTGGTCAAAGGATGTAGTATCTGTGCTCAAAGATGCCCTCTGGTGGTTAAATTGATCATTAAGGGCAGGTACTGTAAAGCGCTGAACCCTACCACAGCATACCACCCTATACTGCAACTTTTAAATGAGGAACCACTGTATGTGCAAGGCAGATTCTCTCAAAAATCTGCTGTTGATTTGACAATATAGGAGGACTGAATCGTTTGGAGAAGTGTGTCTTTGGTAATCGGACAAGGGGTGCTCTTTGATAATGGGGATGGATAGCCTACTTAAACAAGCAAAATACAGGTACTGTATGTTAATTGTTAATAATGAAAAAGAGTGAGGGCAAAGCACTCTCAGTACACCATTAAAACCCTTTATACATATGCGATGCTGCTAAACCAGCCTTGATCAAGGGGAGGGTAGGATATGCTTGGTGTTTAATAGTTTTGTATGTTTCTTTTGGGATGGCAGGTAGCCTAGTGGTTAGAGCTTTGGGGCATTAACTGAAAGGTTGCTAGATTGAATCCCCGAGCTGACAAGGTAAAAATCAGTCTTTCTGCCCCTGAACTAGGCCGTCATTATAAATAAGAATGTGTTCTTAACTGACTTGCCTAGTTAAATAAAGGTTAAAATAATAAAAAGAAACAAATCTTAATGAGATTCACCAGTACAAAAGGCACATCTCTCCTTCCATGGGCAATGTGTGCAATGACTGAATAGGCTGCACTTCCACTCTCAAAATCCAAGCTATTATCAACTGCATTACTTTTAAGACCTGCTTTTTGCAACTAGCGCTGCCTGAAATTATCACTTTTGCGCTTGTTTTTAAGGACACACCTCAATCATTGCCATCCCTCCCACCTTGCAAGCAAGCTGATGTTAGACAGGTAAATTGCCGAATCTGGCATTAGGGCTGGAAAATGCCAGTGTGCCAGTTTTGACACAATGAAATTGAAAACTAACGTGAATTTGACACTTGCGCCTCCTTAGAGCCAGTCGAAAATAGAGCTCTAAGTGTGTAATTAAGATGCAAATATCCACATTAATAAAACACGGGTGATTTTAGCCTACCATATTTGCAATGGTACTTTAGGTACTTTATGGTACTTTATCATTTCATGCTTGTAATATGGAGAATTTCTCTGCCACTCATCTCCTGATTCCTCTTCTTAATGGACTCATTAGAAGCAATGTACTACTTCAAACTCACCAATCCTAATCTTAGGAAGACTCAATTACAAGAATGTATTTCAAGTAGTAAAGCAAAGTGTCTCTTGGATTATCCATTTAACTTTGAATATCATCATTAATGACTGAGTAGCAGCGAGATAAAGGAAGGCTGTTGTCTGGAAACAGTGTCTGTGAAGAGTCAACTGTAAGAGTTTGAAGATCTCATGCTTTTAAAGTTTTTCAAGACCTGCAGAGAGCTAGAGAGGTCTCCACTGAAATAAATCAAATGAAATCAAATTGTATTGGTCACATTAACCTGTTGAGCAGATGTTATTGTGGGTGTAGGGAAATGCTTGTGCTTCTAGCTCTGACGATGCAGTAATATGTAACAATTACACAACATATACCCAATACACACAAATCTAAGTAAAGGAATGGATTTAAGAATATATAAATATATGTATGAGCAATGTCAGAGTGGCATAGAATAAGATACAGTAGAATAGTATAGGATAGAGTATATACATATGAGATGGGTATTGCAAGATATGTAGACAGTGACTAGTGTTCCATTTATTAAACTGGCCAGTGATTTTAAGCCTGTATATACTGTAGGCAGCAGCCTCTATGTGCTTCTGGATCATAGCGGGGTGAACAGGCAGTGGCTCGGATGGTTGTTGTCCTTGATGATCTTTTTGGCCTTCCTGTGACATCGGGTGCTGTAGGTGTCCTGGAGGGCAGGTAGTTTGCCACCGGTTATGCGTTGGGCAGACCGCACCACCCTCTGGTGAGCCCTGTGGTTGCGGGCAGGGCCTCGAGCTTAATGATGAGCTTGTAGGGTACTATGGTGTTGAATGCTGAGCTTTAGTCAATGAACAGCATTCTTACATATGTAAGAATTTTGTCCAGATGGGACAGGGCAGTATGCAGTGTGATGGCGATTGCAAAATCTGTGGATCTATTGGGGCGGTAAGCAAATTGAAGTGGGTCTAGGGTAACAGGTAAAGTAGAGGTGAAATGATCCTTGACTAGTCTCTCAAGGCACTTTATGATGACAGGAGTGCTACGGGGTAATAGTCATTTAGTTCAATTAACTTTGCTTTCTTGGGTACAGGAACAATGGTGGCCATCTTGAAGCATGTGGGGACAGCAGACTAGGATATGTAGAGATTGAATATGTTCGTAAACACACCAGCCAGCTGGTCTGTGCATGCTCTAAGGATGCGGCTAGGGATGCTGTCTGGGCCGGCAGCCTTGCGAGGGTTTACACGCTGAAATGTCTTACTCACATTGTCATTGGTATCGGGCCGCATCGGTGGCATTGTGTTATCCTCAAAGCAGGCAAAGAAGGTGTTTGGCTTGTCCGGAAGCAAGACGTCGGTGTCCGCGACGTGGCTGGTTTTTCTTGTGTAGTCGGTGATTGTCTGTAGACCCTGCCACATCGTGTCTGAGCCGTTGAACAGTGTATTCGTCAATATTATTCTCGGAAGCTACCCGGAACATATCCCAGTCCGCGTGATCAAAACAATCATGAAGCGTGGATTCTGATTGGTCAGACCAGCGTTGAATAGTCCTTAGCATGTGTACTTCCTATTTGAGTTTCTGCCCATAGGATGGGAGAAGCAAAATGGAGTCGTGGTCAGATTTGCCCAAAAGGAGGGCAGGGGAGGGCCTTCTAGGCATCCCAGAAGTTGGAGTAACAGTGGTTGAGTGTTTTAGCAGCGCGAGTACTAGAGTCAATATGTTTGGGAGAACAACATTTCATGAAAACAAGAGATTTCATTATATTAAAATGAGTTCCATTGCATCCTTCTTACACAGACTGACCGCTATGTGGTTCAATGCTAACCCAAATATCACAGAGTAAGTGGATACTGAGTGTGTTCTCCTTGTTCCACAGACAGCAGCCATAGTGAGTTGGCTCAGCCATCGTTGACCATCCAGACGTACCCATACGGGGGCTGTGAGTCAGTAGAGATGTCCTACCAAGCAGGCCAGTTCCAGCCAGCCATCCGTGTAGCCGACCTCCTCCAGCACATCACCCAGATGAAGTGTGGCCAGGGCTACGGCTTCAAGGAAGAGTATGAGGTAAGAATGGTTAGTACGGTTTTATCAACATTGCAGGGAATTCTAAGTGTGGTTTTTAACATGAGGTCGCGTCAATGTGGCCAGTAACTGTCCAATATCGTCAGTTTGCACTTTTACAAGACGTTTTATACTTCGACCAGACATAATCCAGTTGCATTTCTGCCTTTCTGCCTTTAAGCAATCCTATTGTTGTTTGCGATCTGTTTGAGTTGATTTGATTCCTTGCCCCATATGCATTACCATTAGCTCACATCTCTGTTTGAATGATATGATGACATCTAATTTGCACTTTCTCTCTTTAGAATAAGGGAAACACATCAAATATTTATTGAAGATCACATTTAAAAACATCATTAGTATTCTCTGAAATATTAAACGGACTTCCACCCAATCCTATTGATCAATGCTCGACTCGTCTTGGAATATGATTTTTTATTACTCGGAATTGCATCTTAAGTCCAGTAAAGTATTTAAATTTGAAGGTGGCACAAAAGTGACACATAAGTTAAGTTATGTGGCATAATACAATGAAATATGTCCACAGTCATATTCCTAATGTCAAATCACTCCTCCAATTATTTTTCATTTTCTCCTGAGAGTGAAAAGCATGGAACTATCAATATTACTGCAGATATACCTATTTACCTATACATAGCTGGTTCAGCCTTTTTTTAAAGTACGATGCGCTGGATAAGAGTGCCTGCTAAATGACTCAGATGTGAATGTAAAAATAACTCTAGCAGAGATGGGACCAAGTCACAAAAACGTCTCATGTCACAAGGTCCAAGTCTCAAGTCGAGTCCCAAAAAGATTGGGTCAAGTCTTGAGTCAAGCCCAAGTCGTGCATTCTACAGTGGAGGTCGACCGATTATGATTTTTCAACGCCGATACCGCTACCGATTATTTGAGGACCAAAGAAGCCGATACCGATTAAATCGGCCAATTTAAACATTTTTTTTATATTTGTAATAATGACAATTACAACAATACTGAATGAACACTTATTTTAACTTAATATAATACATATCAATAAAATCTATTTAGCTTCAAGTAAATAATTAAACATGTTCAATTTGGTTTAAATAGTGCAAAAACAAAGTGTTGGAGAAGAAAGTAAAAGTGCAATATGTGCTATGTAAGAAAGCTAACATTTCAGTTCCTTGCTCAGGAATGAGAACATATGAAAGCTGGTGGTTCCTTTTAACATGAGTCTTCAATATTCCCTGGTAAGAAGTTTTAGGTTGTAGTTATTATAGGACTATTTCCCTCTATACCATTTGTATTTCATTAACCTTTGACTATTGGATGTTCTTATAGGCACTTTAGTATTTCCAGTGTAACAGTATAGCTTCCGTCCCTCTCCTCGCTCCTCCCTGGGCTCGAACCAGCAACACAATGACAACAGCCACCATCGACGCAGCGTTACCCATGCAGAGCAAGGGAAACAACCACCCCAAGGCTCAGAGCTTGTGAAGTTTGAAAAACTATTAGCGCACGCTAACTAGCTAGCCATTTCACTACGGTTACACCAGCCTCATCTCGGGAGTTGATAGGCTTGAAGTCATTAACAGCGCAATGCTTGACGCACAATGAAGAGCTGCTGGCAAAACGCACGAAAGTGCTGTTTGAATGAATGTTTACGCGTCTGCTTCTGCCTACCACCGCTCAGTCAGATACTTGTATGCTTGTATGCTCAGTTTGAGTTTATTTGAGTTTATTTTTATTTTACAGGGACAGTGCACATTAATCAACATTTCAGTAAAAGTGCCGGTTTTAGCCAGCCGGCTAATTTTCAACGGCAGTCCCTGTGCAGGTTATTAAAAACAATTACAATATAGACAATAGCAACATAGAACAAGCAAGATATAGCAACATAGAACAAGCAAGACATAGCAACATAGGACAAGCAAGACATAGCATACAGACAGAGCATCATAGGACAAGCAAGACGTAGCATACAGACAGAGCAACATAAAACAAAAAGCAGCAAGACAAAATTCATAAAAGCAACAAAGTGTTTCCACACCTCACAAGCTACAGACAACATGGAGAGCGGCAACACACAGCTAGGGACCATGTTCACAAATCTGATTGACCTTTAGCCATGTCTTCAAGCATTTTGTGAAAGTGTGATATGTGGTGCAGTTATGTGTGTCTGATGGCAGTGTATTCCAGACATGGGAAGCTCTCACAGAGAATGCAGATTTACTAAAGGTGCTTTTCCTTAGGGGAACTATACAGTCACCTCTCATGGCAGACCTTGTGGATCTGCTGCCATATGTCTGGGTTTTCTGTTTAACAAAAATATTGAGTGGAGGGGAAGCCAGGCCATTGAGGATCTTGAATACAAGACATGCGTCGGTGTATTGCACAAGATTTTCCCAACTCAAGAGCTCATGCTTTCTAAGGATGTGACAAAGATAATGGCTATTGGGCTTCCTATCAAGCACTTTGCGAGCCTGTTTGTAGACAGACTGAATAGGTTTTAATGTTGTACAGCAAGCTTGGGCCCAACTAGTCAAGCAGTATGTTAAGTGGGGGAGTATCATAGATTTGAAGTACAGTTTTGCTACCTCTGTAGTCAAACAATTTCGTATAAATCGGATATTAGCTAGGTTGAATTTGGTTATTTGAATTACCTTTTTCACATGCTTTTTAAAAGAGAGGTTGGAATCAAGTATGATGCCAAGGTACTTAAAATCGGATACCACCTGGAGCTTCTCCCCTGACACATAGACATCTGGCTCAGTAGCATCTGTTGCCCTCTTTGTGAAGAACATGCAAACAGTTTTTTTCACATTGAGATGCAAACACGAGTCACTGAGCCACTTTGTAACCTGGACCATTACAGTAGTGAGTTCTTGTGCAGCTTGTTGTTTGCTCTTTGCATGCACATATATCACTGTATCATCTGCATACATTTGAACTTCAGACCCAGTACAGACAGAAGGCAGATCATTAATGTACAGGCTGAACAGGAGGGATTATATGTCAGATTTTATGCAACGCAGGACACGCTAGATAATATCTAGTAATATCGGCACTCAAAAATACCGAACGTTATGAAAACTTGAAATCGGCCCTTAATTAATCGGCCATTCCGATTAATCGGTCGACCTCTATTCCACAGTAAGAGCAAGTTAAGTCGAGTCAAAATCTTTTTCAAGTTTCAAGTCAAGTAAAATAAATCTATACATGCAATTACTTTTTCAACTACTACTAACCTTATTCTATTTATTGAGGCTACAAGACAGCCCTTTTCATTATTTTCTCTACAACACAAAAAAAATGTAATAATTAATGTTGACAACAAATTCCAAATGCAACTAAATTATACATTTCAAGCAATTTTGACATGCTAAAAGACCAATAGGCATATGCTAGTAATTGTTGCTTGATGCCCCATTGCTGGTGATCTTGCAAAGTAAATGGTTAATTTACTTGATCACCCAAAAGTTTTTTTTTTAATATTAATTCATGGCAATCATCTCTCACTCCAATTTCATGTTTGTGCTGCACCCGATCCTATAGCTGTACAGCAAATCAGCAATCTGCTCGCCAGCTCACTGGTTTTCAAACTGTTTGAGACCCCCAAAAAGAAATGTTTCAAAGCTTGCGACCCCCACACACGCACATGCGCACAATCACTGCGCAAATGTCATTACAGCCATAAACAGTGATGCACAAGATACATAAATAAACTTTGTTTTACTCCTGCATTTTGATCTGAAAGTGATTCATGTTAGCCATCGATATCGAGTAGGGATATCATGTCGCATTACCACTCCTCTGGATTCCAGAGCAAGCAGGATGGCATAGCCTAACGGTAAGCAGCGGAGGGAGGAGGATCGGATGGGAAACATGATCCGTCTGTAGCCTTTTTCTTCCTGAAAAATATCATAATTAATTGGCCAGAATATGTTAAACCTTCATTCCCTAAGTATTGAGGTTGTGCAATGTTACAGCTATCTTTAAACATATTGCCAGTACCACTGAGGTATATAATTATAACCCAACCACACTAGGTCTATTTGAAATATGAAGATGATCAATGAAATCACCAGATAGCGTCCATAGCAGATTGCTAAACAGTACTTTCTATGGATAATATTAACGTAATGTAAGTAGGCTACTCTGTTTTGCCTGACAAAACCTGAGAAAATGAAACAAGGACTTTCTGGTCACTAATCTGAATAAAAGCACCTGCCTTTGCGCACTAATGATAATGACTGGTCATTGGTCAACAGTCAAGACACACAACTTTTTGGTTCTGAAGCACAGATTCAATGTTTTTGAAACAAGAATGTGCTGCAAAGTCATAGGCATATGTTAATGACCAGATCGAATAAGCAAAGGTATAAATACAAAATACAAATTATAAAAAATATTTTTCCCATTCAGTTTCATCAGTTCTTCTTCTTCTTCTTCTTCTTCTTCTTCATTTCATATCCTGAGATTTTAGCGTAATCTGAAAATATTGTATATTTTATAAAATATTATATAGGCCTAATTCAATTGGTGCTAATTCCCCACCTGAGGAAGTGGAAACTCAAAACACATAAACTAGGTCGCTACCTCTAAATTGAACATCTACTGCTAGTAGCCATGTATTAATCTACTGTACGATGGCAGATTTCACACGCTCTGCATTTCAAAGCCATATCAGATAACTTGATTGTAAAACAGTGTGCTTTGAGCTCAATAATGATTGTTGAGAAATACATTATATTATACATACAGAAAGCGGAGACTCCTCTCTTTATTGTGAATAATTTTTTCCCCCACATTTTGTGTTTTTGCCCCGCAATTGAATTTTGAAATGTTATACAATCATGATGGGCACATGAGGGGGAGAGAGAGTGTGAGAAGCTCGCTCATTATAGCAGCCCCAGCGAAACGGCCTGGCACAGCAGAATATTGAGGATAATACACTTTACTGTTGAACAAAGTTATGATTTTATCTGCCCCAAAAATGGGACAATTGGATTGAGGTGACCAGATAGAATGTGTAGCTTGCACCAATGCGTCCAATTCAAAATGTAACTCGCACAGCCAAGTTAAAGGGTCGCAAATTGCGACTAAATAGTCTGGAGCCCTGATAGTTGTCTATTCCCACTTGTATTAACTTTCCCTTTCATTAAAAAAGTCAACCTTCCGGCAACACACTGCTGTGGGTAGTCGATTATTGGTGTCTACATCTATAGACAGGTCTTCTAGAGAAAGTCATTCCTAAGGCTCTGTAATACAATACTTTACTGATACTCTTACTGTTATGGTAATTAGGTCAATTAAGTGTTTCTTCCTCTTCTTGGTACATAAGGGCCAAAATTCATAGTGTAGGAAAGGAAGAATCTTAGAGCTTTGTTAAGGTTAAGGTTGTGAAGGTTCTATTCAACTTCTTTGCTGTAGGACTCCAGTAGCTTCCCTTTTCCTGTCTTTAAGATGCATTGCCTTTTCCCTCACTCACTGTGCCTGCACTGATAAAGCCAGCAATTGAGCCTGTTATTTAAAGGGTCATCCATCAGCGGGGATATTTTCTAACGCCTTTTTGTTATCATTTCCCCCTCTAACCTGATTTGCCTCACAATTTCAGCACCTATCCCATTGCAAATTAAGTTGGGCACTCCTTTGGCACTTATATTTTACTCACTGCCTGTGTGTCCATGCTTGCTTATAAAATATAAAGGCCGTATTTTTTCATACGGTTGATAGGGAAAGTCAATAAATGGACATGCATTCCCGAACATGACTTGTGGCTAGTGGATTGTGAGTGCGGCCGGAGAATATCTTCAGAGACATACATTCAGTGCTTTCTATTATGGTGAAGAAGACCACAACTCATTTCGAATGGTGCCACACACAAACAAATGTTTTCATCTGTGTTCTGTCATTATGTGCTTCAGTATCATTTATGACTTGTTCAACGGTTGTGTGGGGGTTGTGAACCTGCGTGTGTGTGTGTGTGTGTGTGTGCGCGGGCATGCATTTGTATGTGCGTGAGTGTGTGTGTGTGTGTGAAATAGATAGCATGTGAAAGAGAATGAGAAGGAGACAGGACTAAAGAGAGGCAGAGAAAGAGGGAGGGAGGGTGGGAGAGATAAATAGATATCTGGGGACTGATTAAAGGCGATAGTGGCCACCTGTGTGTGTTTGTCAGCATAATCGGTCTATTACTCACATCCTGACAGATGCACTGAGAGAGGGAGACAGCCCTCACTGGCACAAACCACACACATGGATGGGCCCACATAAACAAACAGGGGAACGTAGCACTTAACATGGACATCTAGAGACACAAAGAACAAGGAGAGGACTAATTGAATCAAAGTGAAAAGCATTTGGACATTTGGTCGCCGTCATAAAGGGACCCGACCTCAATCGCTAGCACATTGGTTTGAGATAGATCCCTCTACCCCCTTCTCTGTGTGTGACATTGTATGCTAACAATGGATGCAACCCAAATGGCACCCTATTCCCCTTATAGTGCACTACTTTTAAAGGGGAATGGAAACACTATGATTTAGAATGCCAGTAAATGCCTGTAAATCACCATATTCACATTGTTGCGTCACTGGCAGGAGAGTACATTTTGGAACTCCCAAAAGATGGCTGAATTTACAGAGTAGCTCCGAGTCAGAGATTGAGTTTATTACAGAGAATGAAATAATATTAGTTAGGGAGCCAATAAACCTGTTTGAGCCGATCGTTGCCCCAGATCAAAGAGTTTGTTCTCGTAGCAGTAACAGTACAGATATACCGCCTGAAACAACTCAGCTAGAGGGTCGGCTTAGACGAACACAAACTAGTGTGAGTGGGGATGCTGCCAAATAATGGCTAGAGTGTGTGTATTGTAGAGAGATGGTGGCGATACAGCACAAAATCCCAGAGGATGGTGGCAGTCAGAGGTTCCTGTCAGTCTGTCTGGATGGGGACGTGTTTATTGGACGTGTCACTAATCCTTATGAAGGACTTCCTGGCAGAAGAGGTTACTCAACCAGTCAGCAGCTGATATGCCACTTAAATAATTGGTGACATTTTGCTTGATTATACATTGTTTAAGGTTAATATCAGTAGTGGCTCAATATATATAATCAGTATCCTATAACGATGTTTATCACCAGCGCTGTTTGGCACAATGGTGACACATTTACCTTTTGTTTAGACTACCGGAGTTTGAATCGCAGACAGCATCATGATTCATGAAATTTCATTCTAACCAATAATCGGGCGTGCTCATTATAAATACATTGTGATTTAGTTTCGGTATCAGACTAACTTTTCTTATGATTTTGTTTTCAGCGCGTACAGGCTGACAGTTTATCGCCAGTTCACCCTATGGGCACATGGGAGAATTGGACGAGGTGTATGGCGTCTCATCCCTGCGTGTGTCGTTTCTTCCATAAGGCGCACATAGCCAGAAGTAAAGGAATTGAAGAAACGTTTGAATAAAACCAGTTCATTTAGTAAAACATATACCAAATGCCTGCGCCTTATGTAAAAATAGTATTAATGAGCTTGTCCACTTTAACAACAGGTTCAAGCGTAACTAGATAAACTACTTTCAGTGTGTACTAATCCCATGTCCCTGACGCTAGAGTAGTGACTTCAACTAGCCTTGGCTGCCATCTATTGGAAAGTAATGGTAACTACACTGGGTAGCTAGTTGTCAAAGTAGACTTTAATAATATATGCCATTTAGCAGACGCCTTTATCCAAGGCAAACTGGGTACATGACAGTGGAAACAGATCATAGAAACAGGATTACAATGTTGATATCATGGGTGGTCAGTCCTTGCATCTATAGCTCTGTCTTTGAATTTCAGAGTGGTTACATTTCTCCAGCTCCATCCCTCAGCTTTTTTACCGAAAAAAGAGCAGGGAGACACTTTGTTATTTAATATGCAGATTAAAGACACACCAAAGTATGTTACAGATACTATAAAAATGTTCCATCACTCAGACAGTTAGTGAATACACAGCATCCAGCACAGCAAACAATCAATCACTCAAATGTATTTTACAAAAGCCCTTTTTACATCAAAAAAATAACCACAGTGGTTATAAAGGGTGCAACAATTCAACACCTCAGGAGCAAATGTCAGTTGGCTTTTCATAGCTGAGCACTCATAGGTTGAGAGAGAGAGTCGAAACGGCAGGACCGAGACAAGGTAGCACATCCATTGAAAAGGGTAAAAAAATCTATGGTAAAACATTTACACTTCGATTCCTTTTATGGATGGGTGTATCTTTGAATTCGCTGTTGAATGGCCTGCTACTTCTCCATTTTTGCAGCACCAACCCTCTCCCCCAAAGTGATCGATAGTATTTCTTGGTTCGCACTGTGATGATTGTGATCCTGAGCTCTCAGGTTCATACAGCGAGCACTGATCTCACTCTCCGTCAGCTCCATCTGTGGCGTAGAGGGGCAAGACTCGGTTGTATACTGATGGTCGTGAGCACAATCTAGCTGGGCCCCGACCTCTTTAGTAATCGTCCCGGTGGTGTCACGCCCTGACCTTAGACAGCCTTTTTATTTCTCTATGTGGTTAGGTTGGGGTGTGATTTGGGTGGGCATTCTAGTTTTTCTATTTCTTTGTTGGCCGGGTATGGTTCCCAATCAGAGGCAGCTGTCTATCGTTGGGGATCATACTTAGGCAGCCTTTTTTTCCACCTTTAGTTTGTGAGATCTTGCTTTTATATAGTTGCTGTGTTAGCCCTACAAAACGTTACATTCATTTTTTGGGGTGTTAATCAAATAATTAAAGATGTACACTTACAACGCTACACCTTGGTCCAATCCTTCTCTAAACGATCGTGACAGGTGGACCTCTTCTCCACCCCAGCACATGAACACTGTGGCACCAAGGGGTCAGTTTGGCATGCTGTACTAACCGTTCTTCCCTGTTGGTAGAAAACAATTAAGGCATCTATTAGTCTATAGTTATATTCAAGAATATACTTGAAATAAACAATAGCCTTAGAAATAACATGGATTTGCATGTCATCCTGAAAACAAATGTTTTGTTAAGACAACAGAACCCAGATATATCAGTTGGCATTGACAAGATACCTGTCATGTAGGCTTTGTCAACACACACACAGCAAATACAGGGACACTTATTTTTCAGCAAACATTAGCTATGTCAACTAAATGAGGTGGAGCTAACAAAACATTACAAAAACAAAATCTGTCAACAAAATGTATTACACTAAGTTATTTGAGGTGGAAGCTAGCTAAAGAAACTAACGTCACCTAATAACAGGGGTACACGTATGAACTATGTTGCAATTTTAGTTGCAGTTGAGTTGCTTGCTAACATTATTTGCTGGGGGGTGTTACACAAAACACTTCCGACTCAATTAGCTAGTTTCCTTCAAGTAGAGTTACAACAAAATTGTTCAGTGTCTAACGCTAGCCTTGTCAACAACAGTCATAACCGGTTAACGTTACCTCAAGCTCCATTGCATTGACTCGCGTCGCCTCCTCCATTTAGTCGCTTTTGCTTGACTCCAAAGTCAGCGAACACCAGCCTGTGTATCACCAGTGTATCACCCCCTAGCATGGCAACTAAACGGCCACAACCGCAGGTCTCTCCAGAGGGTGGTGCCACAGGAAGGCCAAAAAGATCATCAAGGACAACAACCACCCGAGCCACTGCCTGTTCACCCCGCTATCATCCAAGAGGCGAGGTCATTACAGGTGCATCAAAGCGGGGACCGAGAGACTGAAAAACAGCTTCTATTTCAAAGCCATCAGACTGTTAAACAGCTATCACTAACACAGAGAGGCTGCTGCCTACAAACAGACATGAAGAACCATTGGCCACTTTAATAAAGGGAACACTAGTCACTTTAATAATACTACTTTAATAATGTTTACATATCTTGCATTACTCATCTCATGTACAGTGGGGAGAACAAGTATTTGATACACTGCCGATTTTTCAGGCTTTCCTACTTACAAAGCATTTAGAGGTCTGTAATTTTTATCATAGGTACACTTCAACTGTGAGAGACAGAATCTAAAACAAAAATCCAGAAAATCACATTGTATGATTTTTAATTTGCATTTCTCAAGTCTCAAAATGGCAACCTATTCCCTATAGAGTGCAGGACCAATAGGGCTATGGTCAAAAGTAGTACACTATATAGAGAATAGGGTGCCATTTGGGACGCTGCCAAAACCAAGGGCTGGTTAATGGCCCCACAGTAAAAGGTATCTGTTGATTAACAAAAGGTCATAGAGCACCCATGGAGTACCCACTCACAGGAACTGCATAAATGCACTAGCATCCAGGAGTACTCACAATCAGCGTCTCTTTTAATGTACATTTTCAAAGGTTTGGTTGAGTTGTTTTTGCAAGTATGTACTGTATGTGAGCATGTCTGTCTGTGTATGTATTGCTCTGAACATGAGCCTCTGTCTGTGTTTGTTTGTGTGTGCATGCGTGTGTATATGTTTGTGCTTGTGTGTTGTTTGTGTATGTCCACACGCAAGAGTGTGTGTTTATGCATTCGTCCATTTGTCTTTATGCGTGTGTCCTTGCATGTGTGTATGTGTGTGTGATGATGAGGCTGTGGGGGAGGCAATGCTTCCTCTGCCCTATGGGTTTTCATTTCTCTGCATACAGGGACCCTCTCTCCCTCCCACACCCCTGCCTCTATCTTATCACATCACCACCGTCTACCAGGGGACGAGAGTGTGGGAGTTCTCCCTCTTCACTTTCTCTTTCCTCTCTCTTTTTATTTTTCAAGAATATGAATATGCGCAAAAAACTACAGATTGGAGATGAGAGGGATTGCATTAAGGGCATTTTCTTTTTCTTTTTGAAAAAAAAAATCTGCAATCCCCTGACCGTAAAGTAAAAGGGAAGTTGAACGTTTTGCCGCAGGCGTGCAATTATTCACCTCACTCCCACTTGCTCTCATTATCAGACTGGAAACGATGGAGAGATAAACACTAGCCAGAGTGAGCCATCGGACTGCAACACACTGGCATACAGGCCCGGATCGTGTTCATTAGGTCATGCAGCAGAAACAAGCATTACTGAAGTCCAGGTATGGAGGGGCCCTGTTTAGTTCTGCTTTCTTTGGTGCCTGATGAACATGACACTGAAATCTTTGTTTCTAAACGCTCAAACACAGGTGTTGCCAGAGATGCCCATTATTACATGAGTCATGGATTTGGGGTTGATTGATTGTATTGTTTTTATTTGACAGTTTATTTATTTGACAAAAATGCATATACACACAGTTCATACATTTTACAAACTTGACAGGGATAACACAAAGTGAATGACTTATTTTCATTGCGGTACAGACATAGATGTATTACATAGATACAGATATGAAAATGGTTCAGTCATCAGCCAGCTTTTGACATTGTTTATAAAATAAGTTCTGGTCAGTATAGCTTTAAGTTGTTGCTTTAGTTTGTTCCACTCATCTGCGCTGGTATATAGAAAGGTATTCTTACCTGATAGACTCTTTAAATTTGAAACAGTCAATATCAGAGTCTTAAATAATTGGATAGGTACCTTGGGGCTGAGGCAGTAAAAATTCTGTGGACAAGAACAAGTTGAAAGATAGCAGCAATGCCGGGGTTCAGCTATGGGCCTACTGTGCCACCATCATGACAAATTGGACACATTGCCCTAGGATGAGCTACTATTCCACTGTTTACCACAATTGACAAATATCAGAACTCAAAATCAAACTGACCATGCAATTTGCGTTTGTATCTTTGACATTTTTTTATGATGTTCACTAAATTAAATGTCTTTTCCAGAATCACTGGACTGATCAGCACCAAATTTGGCATATAGCATCTATGGATATACATATTCAAACCCAATATATTTCAAGATTAGCTGAAACAATATGGCCGTCAATTAACTTGCATGAATGTTTTCTCCCGTCCAACAGTGCCACCATGCAGCCACACTGAACCACACTTTACAGGATAGCTAGACTCATATCCCTGAGCATCTGTGCAAACTTTCATCACTCTTTCATCAAACTGATCAAGAGATACTGTATAAACATGTGCCCATTGTAGCACCACCATGTGGTCGATCTGAATGTCCTTGCATATGTTGAGTCTTGACAGTGTTATAAATCTGAATACGAATATCCGTGTCGGATTTATATGTTATGTGCCAGACCATGTGAATGTTTGTTGTTTGAGATACTGCCCTGGAAAATATTACCTTGGGAGACTTTGGTCAATAGATCTAATGATGCCATGTATCAAGTTTTGTACAGATCGGTCATTCAGTACCAAAGTAGTGTTTTAAGTGTTTTTACAAAATTCTAAGTGGCGGGAAAATCCATAATGGCGGACTTCATGGTTCCTTCAGGGAAATGTGTTCCTTGTGAGGAGAGGGACCTATGTACCAAATTTCACGACACAGGGTGAGGGGTGAGAGCTTTCAACATTTGCTTGCTAAAGCACCAGCATGTGGCCAATTGGCGTGGCATCGCATGAGAGGGTGTGACCCAAGCAAGGTTGCACCCACCTAGGACTTACCATCCCACAGGAATTGACATATTTCGACAAACCTTTTGCGGAACTGGAATAATAATAATAACGCCAACAAATACATTAGGGTTTCTCCAGCTTCACTGCTGAACCCCTAGTGAATACAACCCTTTACTCTATAGACAGCCAGCCTAGCTGTAAAGGAATCTGAACTCTGAGTGTTTAGCTATCATTTTCTTTGATACATTCTTGCCTTATTCATTAATTTATTATTTACACATTTCCTAATTAGGGTTGACTCCTGAACCCATAGCTAACATGGGCTAAGAAATTATAGCATATAGCTTGTGTGTATATATATACACAACAGACTGGAACTATTGAACTACTCTGCACATAGTAAGAACTTGAATGAAAGGAAAAATTTGACTGGCTGAACTTTCTTGAACAAGCATCCGCCTCTTTGTATTATCATCAGTTTGGAACACAGAGGGAATCACAAAATCCAAGCTTTAACCAGGGGCGCTCTCTCCTCCAAGAGTGGCAAAGCAACATGTTTTAATCATGTTTCATGAGGACCGTTTTCTCTTTCCCTCTTTTCTCTCTTTCTCTCTCTTGCACTGTCTGTGTCTTGAAGGCTGCAGTACTGAGCCATTCATTTGTATCTTGAACTTTTTTACATTCTCTGCCTTTGATCCCAGTGTTTGTGAGCTCTCGTCTGGCTTCCGCTGTGAATGCTGTTATCTGTCAAGGGAGTATCTGGTCAAATCAGCCTCTAAAGTCCATTGCGCATGAGATGGCACTGTCGAGCAAGATGAAACATAATTGAGAAAGCAAACACTGAGTCGAGAGTGCAGAGTATGGGTCACGCGAAAAGAGGATGAGTGCCGCAAGCGCACAGACCAGTTGAGAAAGAAATTTGGTTGAGAGAACAGGATGTTCGGCGAGCGGACTCACTTTGGGCGAGCACAACATTATTGCTGCAGATCAAAAATTAATTAATGACTACAAAAATATAGATCTGTATGCAAGGAAACATGGTTCAAATGTGTAAAACCATTTAAAATCCTCATTGTCAACCAACAACAGTCACTTGTTTTGACACCTTTGGGTTTCAATTTATATTTTTTCTGGATTGGATTTCAGGCTAGCGGGAAGGGGGCTTTGAGGTGGGTGCGTGTCTAGAAACATTAGTTTGGTCACTTTCACTGGTGTGATGGAAGAACTAACAAATGCTTGCCCTTGGCCAGTCCAGTGTTGAGTCTTCTTGGGTACATGATGTCAAACAGATGCGCTTCAGAGCTGTCTGTTTAGCTTGCTAGCCAGCTTGAAAAGTAAGCACCAAATGACTTGGTAAAACCAGCTTCAACTTGATATATAAGCAAGGTAATTGGGAAATAAGTGAAATAGCTATATTATACCTTGAGTGGAATCTACTTAGGTCTAGCTAACACAACGTGCCATTGGAACACAGGAGTGATGGTTGCTGATAATGGGCCTCTGTACGCCTATGTAGATATTCCATTAAAAATCAGCCGGATCCAGCTACAATAGTCATTTACAACATTAACAATATCTACACTGTATTTCTGATCAATTTGATGCTATTTTAATGGACAAAAAATGTGCTTTTCTTTCAAAAACAAGGACATTTCTAAGTGACCACAAACTTTTGAACGGTAGTGTATGTGCTGAGTTGTGTAAGGCACAAGATGAGTTTGGGAACACCCATGACCCCAAAACCATTGGAAGAACATTACGTCAAGATCAAAGGTTACTCACAGGTCCTAACTTGGCATCCCCCGCCTTGTAGGTGTATTGGTGTAGGGCGATGAAGTAGAAGCCTGAATCCACCTTGTCAGACATATGTTATCTACACACACACTGACCTGTCTCCTGAGAACAACTGCCGTGAGAGAGGGAGTAAAAATGCAATGTCAGGAAATGTCATATGCAGAATCCAATTGGAGTTGAAAAGTTTGTTTTGTATTCAAGGTAACAGTCAATTTTATGACTGCTGCTGTATCAAATGAGGCAACTATTGATAATCCTTTCGCAAAATAAGTGATAACATACTATGTGGGACTGAGCCGAGCTATATCAATCCATGCCACTCGTCAGTCAGCATGGCTCTGTATTGAACAGAGCCTCCATACAACATCAAAGCAATTAGAGGAACTCTCAGTACCACTAATGATTAAGTTACGGGCAGGGGTCTAATGCTGCCGGAGCACAGAGGTGTGGCGCTCCCTCACTATTTTCCAATTTGAAAATACACAGAGCTGGTATAACTATTTCTGGAAAATTCATTCTGACACAGTCTAAATAAACTATATTTAATTACCCTGTCTTCTCTCTGATGGTGGCGAGATTGATGAAGAACTGTAGGCTAAGTGTGTGTGCACTGCGGAGGCCCGTCGGAGGCTCCGCAGTGCACAGACTCTGTCTGCCTTGATGTTCATAGAACTCTATGGACCCCCTCTTGCGCAGTGGAACCGAGAACGACATGTGACCAGGCGACACCGTTCTGCTGAGGATGCCAAACCCAGAGTGGCTGTAGCCCTGCTTGGGATATTTAGCCTACATTGGCTATTAGTTGAGACGCAGGTCCCGTTCTAGCTTGGTGTCATGCCTGCTCCCGCTCTCCCTCCCTGGCGCTTGAGGGTGCCAGGCTGCCCAGCACTACGCACTCCTGCCACCATCATTACGCACGCCTGATCCCCTCGTCATGCGCATCAGCGATTCATTGCACTCACATGGACTCAATCACTTGTGTCATTTCCTTCCCTATATCTGTCTGTTCCCCGCTTCAGCATTGATTGTCGTATGTCTTTGTTTTACCCGGTTCTGACGCTGTTCCTGTCCTGTTCCATCTCAGTGTAAATTAAATGTTCACTCTCCGTACCTGCATCTCATCTCCAGCGTCGGTTCTTACACTTGGTATGTCAGGGTGTGCAATTGTAAATGGGAATTCAATATCAAATCAAATGTATTTATATAGCCCTTCGTACATCAGCTGATATCTCAAAGTGCTGTACAGAAACCCAGCCTAAAACCCCAAACAGCAAGCAATACAGGTGTAGAAGGAAACGGTAGCTAGGAAAAACTCCCTAGAAAGGCCAAAACCTAGGAAGAAACTTAGAGAGGAACCAGGCTATGTGGGGTGGCCAGTCCTCTTCTGGCTGTGCCAGGTGGAGATTATAACAGAACATGGCCAAGATGTTCAAATGTTCATAAATGACCAGCATGGTCAAATAATAATAATCACAGGCAAAATAGTTGAAACTGGAGCAGCAGCACAGCCAGGTGGACTGGGGACAACAAGGAGTCATCATGCCAGGTAGTCCTGAGGCATGGGCCTAGGGCTCAGGTCCTCCAAGAGAGAGAAAGAAAGAGAGAATTAGAGAGCGCATACTTAAATTCACACAGGACACCGGATAGGACAGGAGAAGTACTCCAGATATAACAAACTGACCCTAGCCCCCCGACACAAACTACTGCAGCATAAATACTGGAGGCTGAGACAGGGGGAGACAGGAGACACTGTGGCGATGGTATCCGATGATACCCCCAGACAGGGCCAAACAGGAAGGATATAACCCCACCCACTTTGCCAAAGCACAGCCCCCACACCACTATAGGGATATCTTCAACCACGAACTTACCATCCTGAGACAAGGCCGAGTATAGCCCACAAAGATCTCCGTAATGATGGAATTGGGCCAAGCTGGAGGTAATCATGCATTTAGGTTATAGTTTGAGATGCATGAGTACACCACAACAAAAACTTGATTTTATGGCTGTTTTAAAATGAATTTCCAGCGATTCTACATAATAATTTATGTTTACCACCCCTCTGTTTTCTTTTATTCTGTAATATGGTATATTGTAACGATGTGTTCAAGCTGATGAAATCAAAGTTTATTTATGATACAGTGTGTAAGCTACTCAATACATTGAACTATCTACTGTACCTGCAATAAAGTTATTGCAAACAGTGCAAACATGATTAGCATGGAGATGTAGTTTGGACGTTTCACCAGTAATGAAGAATTATCATTCACGATTGACAGTGATGGCCTATTTTGAAATTAGGTCGCTTAAGCCTGACTTGTTGTTTGAGGGCATTACAAATATACAATTTTCTTTAGAAAATATGTGTGGGCATAGGCAGACATTGCAATTGGAGGATGACAAACTTTGATTAAGGAAATTATAAAACATTATAGCGCTACAACACTGGTTACAGGGGTGATGATAGAAGTCATGGTTACCTGCACGAAGTACCCAGAGTGCTATGCAGAGAGAAGTACTTGGAATAGAGAGGACTGCTGTATGTCCTATCGCTGTCAGCTAAGCTGAGAACAACTTCCCCACCACATAGTGAAAGTAGGCCTGCATGGAGAGAGAGAGAGAATATGGTTAGAGGTCATTCTCTTTTATTGTAATTGCTCAAAAACTGCCAGAGTTAAAGAAATCAAATATGTATTTCAAATAGACTGTATCTCAAAGTATGCAGTTAGTGGTTTACAATATTGGCTATTTAGTTTGGAGTTTAATCTCGCTTGGCTCTCCCTCAACACATCTCAATCAAGGATGTCTTCCACAGTGAGAGCCTTTCATGTCTGTTCTCCTCACCCTGCCTCTCCCTCCTCTGCCACACTTTCCCAGTAATGCTGGTCTTCCAAGTCCTCCTTCTCTACTAACCCCTCATTAAAATAGCAAGCTAGTTACAATGCTCTTGGTTAAACCAAAGATACCGATCATTTTTATGTGGTTAAACATTAGCTAGCTAACCTAGCCTGCCTAATCAATAGCCTGCTTTAATAACAGAAGACCAAATAGTAAAACACCACATTTCACTGCCCCTATCTGTGTATGTGGCAATAAAACATCTTCAGTATTGAGGTCATAGTTGATCAACTTAGTTGGTTAAGTTCTCTACTGAAAAACTTTTTAAAAAAAAAAATATTTTTTATTTATTTAACCTTTATTTAACCAGGTAGGCTAGTTGAGAACAAGTTCTCATTTGCAACTGCGACCTGGCCAAGATAAAGCATAGCAGTGTGAACAGACAACAGAGTTACACATGGAGTAAACAATTAACAAGTCAATAACACAGTAGAAAAAGAAAAAAAAAGAGTCTATATACATTGTGTGCAAAAAGCATGAGGAGGTAGGCGAATGATTACAATTTTGCAGATTAACACTGGAGTGATAAATGATCAGATGGTCATGTACAGGTAGAGATATTGGTGTGCAAAAGAGCAGAAAAGTTAATAAATGAAAACAGTATGGGAATGAGGTAGGTAAAAATGGGTGGGCTATTTACCGATAGACTATGTACAGCTGCAGCGATCGGTTAGCTGCTCAGATAGCAGATGTTTGAAGTTGGTGAGGGAGATAAAAGTCTCCAACTTCAGCGATTTTTGCTATTCGTTCCAGTCACAGGCAGCAGAGAACTGGAATGAAAGGCGGCCAAATGAGGTGTTGGCTTTAGGGATGATCAGTGAGATACACCTGCTGGAGCGCGTGCTACGGATGGGTGTTGCCATTGTGACCAGTGAACTGAGATAAGGCGGAGCTTTACCTAGCATGGACTTGTAGATGACCTGGAGCCAGTGGGTCTGGCGACGAATATGTAGCGAGGGCCAGCCGACTAGAGCATACAAGTCGCAGTGGTGGGTGGTATAAGGTGCTTTAGTGACAAAACGGATGGCACTGTTATAAACTGCATCCAGTTTGCTGAGTAGAGTGTTGGAAGCAATTTTGTAGATGACGTCGCCGAAGTCGAGGATCGGTAGGATAGTCAGTTTTACTAGGGTAAGTTTGGCGGCGTGAGTGAAGGAGGCATTGTTGCGGAATAGAAAGCCGACTCTTGATTTGATTTTCGATTGGAGATGTTTGATATGAGTCTGGAAGGAGAGTTTACAGTCTAGCCAGACACCTAAGTACTTATAGATGTCTACATATTCAAGGTCGGAACCATCCTGGGTGGTGATGCTGGTCAGGCGGGTGTAGGCAGCGAACGGTTGAAAAGCATGCATTTGGTTTTACTAGCGTTTAAGAGCAGTTGGAGGCCACGGAAGGAGTGTTGTATGGCATTGAAGCTCGTTTGGAGGTTAGATAGCACAGTGTCCAAGGACGGGCTGGAAGTATATAGAATGGTGTCGTCTGCGTAGAGGTGGATCAGGGAATCGCCCGCAGCAAGAGCAACATCATTGATATATACAGAGAAAAGAGTCGGCCCGAGGATTGAACCCTGTGGCAACCCCATAGAGACTGCCAGAGGACCGGACAGCATGCCCTCCGATTTGACACACTGAACTCTGTCTGCAAAGTAATTGGTGAACCAGGCAAGGCAGTCATCCGAAAAACCGAGGCTACTGAGTCTGCCGATAAGAATATGGTGATTGACAGAGTCGAAAGCCTTGGCAAGGTCGATGAAGACGGCTGCACAGTACTGTCTTTTATCGATGGTGGTTATGATATCGTTTAGTACCTTGAGCGTGGCTGAGGTGCACCCGTGACCGGCTCGGAAACCAGATTGCACAGCAGAGAAGGTACGTGGGATTCGAGATGGTCAGTGACCTGTTTGTTGACTTGGCTTTCGAAGACCTTAGATAGGCAGGGCAGGATGGATATAGGTCTGTAACAGTTTGGGTCCAGGGTGTCTCCCCCTTTAAAGAGGGGGATGACTGCGGCAGCTTTCCAATCCTTGGGGATCTCAGACGATATATGAAAGAGAGATTGAACAGGCTGGTAATAGGGGTTGCGACAATGGCGGCGGATAGTTTCAGAAATAGAGGGTCCAGATTGTCAAGCCCAGCTGATTTGTACGAGTCCAGGTTTTGCAGCTCTTTCAGAACATCTGCTATCTGGATTTGGGTAAAGGAGAACCTGGAGAGGCTTGGGCGAGGAGCTGCGGGGGGGGAGGAGCTGTTGGCCGAGGTTGAAGTAGCCAGGCGGAAGGCATGGCCAGCCGTTGAGAAATGTTTGTTGAAGTTTTCGATAATCATGGATTTATCGGTGGTGACCGTGTTACCTAGCCTCAGTGCAGTGGGCAGCTGGGAGGAGGTGCTCTTGTTCTCCATGGACTTCACAGTGTCCCAGAACTTTTTGGAGTTGGAGCTACAGGATGCAAACTTCTGCCTGAAGAAGCTGGCCTTAGCTTTCCTGACTGACTGCGTGTATTGGTTCCTGACTTCCCTGAACAGTTGCATATCGCGGGGACTATTCGATGCTATTGCAGTCCGCCACAGGATATTTTTGTGCTGGTCGAGGGCAGTCAGGTCTGGAGTGAACCATGGGCTATATCTGTTCTTAGTTCTGCATTTTTTGAACGGAGCATGCTTATCTAAAATGGTGAGGAAGTTACTTTTAAAGAATGACCAGGCATCCTCAACTGACAGGATGAGGTCAATGTCCTTCCAGGATACCCGGGCCAGGTCGATTAGAAAGGCCTGCTCACAGAAGTGTTTTAGGGAGCGTTTGACAGTGATGAGGAGTGGTCGTTTGACTGCGGATCCGTAGCGGATACAGGCAATGAGGCAGTGATCGCTGAGATCCTGGTTGAAGACAGCAGAGGTGTATTTGGAGGGCCAGTTGGTCAGGATGACGTCTATGAGGGTGCCCTTGTTTACAGATTTAGGGTTGTACCTGGTGGGTTCCTTGATGATTTGTGTGAGATTGAGGGCATCTAGCTTAGATTATAGGACTGCCGGGGTGTTAGGCATATCCCAGTTTAGGTCGCCTAACAGAACAAACTCTGAAGCTAGTTGGGGGACGATCAATTCACAAATGGTGTCCAGGGCACAGCTGGGAGCTGAGGGGGGTCGGTAGCAGGCAGCAACAGTCAGAGACTTATTTCTGGAGAGAGTAATTTTCAAAATTAGTAGTTCGAACTGTTTGGGTATGGACCTGGAAAGTATGACAATACTTTGCAGGCTAGCTCCTCCCCCTTTGGCAGTTCTATCTTGACGGAAAATGTTATAGTTGGGTATGGAAATCTCAGAATTTTTGGTGGCCTTCCTGAGCCAGGATTCAGACACGGCAAGGACATCAGGGTTAGCAGAGTGTGCTAAAGCAGTGAGTAAAACAAACTTTGGGAGGAGGCTTCTGATGTTGACATGCATGAAACCAAGGCTTTTTCTATCACAGAAGTCAACAAATGAGGGTGCCTGGGGACATGCAGGGCCTCGGTTTACCTCCACATCACCTGCGGAACAGAGGAGGAGTAGAATGAGGGTGCGGCTAAAGGCTGTCAAAACTGGTCGCCTAGAGCGTTGGGGACAGAGAATAAAAGGAGCAGATTTCTGGGCATGGTAGAATATATTCAGGGCATAATGCGCCGACAGGGGTATGGTGGGGTGCGGGTGCAGCGGATGTAAGCCCAGGCACTGGGTGATGATGAGAGAGGTTGTATCTCTGGACATGCTGGTTGTAATGTGTGAGGTCACCGCATGTGTGGGAGGTGGGACAAAAGAGGTATCGGGTATGAAGAGTGGAACTAGGGGCTCCATTGTAAACTAAAACAATTATAACTAACCTGAACAACAAGATACAAGGCATATTGACATTTGAGAGAGACATACAGCGAGGCATACAGTAATCACAGGTGTTGAATTGGGAGAGCTAGCTAAAACAGTAGGTGAGACAACAACAGCTAATCAGCTAGCACAACAACAGCAGGTAAAATGGCGATGACTAGTCTGGGAGGATCGGATTAACTACACACAGAGCCTGAGTGCGGCTGGGGCCGAAAGATAAAACATAAACAAGCAGAATGGAGTACCGTGATTAGTGGACAGTCCAGCATGCATTAGCTATGTAGCCAAGTGATCAGTGTCCAGGGGGCAGCGGTGGATGGGGCAGGGAAGCTGGACTGGCGAGTACAATGACTAAATAGCTTGTAGCTAGTTAGCTGGTTAGCTTCTGGGGGTTCTTGAGTGTGTTCTAAAAATTAAAAATAATAGCGATTCCGTATCACATTGGGTGAGGCAGGTTACCGGAAGGTATAAACAAATTAAAAATCGAAAAGAGATAGAAAGTAAATATGGGTCCAGTGAGTGTTTGGGACGCGGCGATTCAGACGGTTAGCAGGCCTGTGCTAACAAGCTAACAGTTAGTAGACCGGGGCTAAACAAGGTAGCAGTTAGCGGACCGAGGCTAAACAAGCTAGCAGTTAGCAGGCCGAATTAGCAAGCAAGGAGATAGCAAGGGCTAGAAAGTTAGCCTTTGGGGGGGGCGTCGCGATGGGGTGAGTCTGTTAATGCCTCTTCATGCGGTGACATCGATAGCCCGGTCGTGGGTCCAGATATTGTAGCCCAGGAGTATGCTTCGGTGGTAGCACAGGAGCTCTGGCCAGGCTAGCTTCAAGCTAAGTGGGTGGAAACGCTAGCCAGGAGTAATCATCCGGGGTTGCGATTAGCTAGTTGTGAAGATCCACTTGAAAATGTTCCGTTTGCGGTGGGAATCCGGTGGGAATCCGGGGATAAAAAATTATAATAGGTCCGTTATGCTCTGGATAGAGTCGCGTTGTTCGAACTGGCGAGAGCTTTCCGAGCTAAAGGTTAGCTGATGACCGGTTAGCTGAAGACCGCTAGCAATGGTTTGCTGACTAATAGCTGGTAGTTAGCTGGCTAGCTTCAGTTGAGGGGATCCGGATCCAAAGTAAATATAAATACTTCAGAAAAAAATAGCAACATTGGGTGAGGCGGGTTGCAGGAGAGTATTTGGAAGTTGCGTTTTAGCAAAATGTTTTAAAAGATATGCGAAGAAAAATATGTTATTTTTTTTATATTTTTTAAACGATATATACAAGGGACATGACACGACAAGACGTCCGACTGCTACGCCATCTTGGGTTTAAGGTAAGGGGTAGGGACATATTGATATTTACATAATGGTTACCTACCGGAACATGGAGTAGGGTCATGCCTTTTCAATTTCAGCCAAGGGGAGGGTTTAGTATTTTTTTTAAATCTAGTCCAGGGGAGGGTGATGAAATTTCTATATTTAAACAGAATTTTAGAAGTGTTAGCAAATGTATTAAAATTTAAAAAGAGAAATAACATAAGTATTCAGACCCTTTGCTACAATATGAGACTCAAAATTGAGCTCAGGTGCAACTTGTTTCCATTGATCAGCCTTGAGATGTTTCTACAACTTGATTGGAGTCCACTTGTGGTGAATTAAATTGACTGGACATGATTTGGGAAGAAACACACCTGTCTATATAAGGTCCCACAGTTGACAGTGCATGTCAGAGCAAAAACTATACCATGAAGTCCAAGTAATTGTTTGTAGATTTTCAAGATAAAATTGTTATAAGGCATACATCTGGGGAAGGGTATAAAACAAATATTCCTAGATTGTTGACAGTTTCAAAAAGCCCAGTGGTCTCCATCAACTGTCTATACAAGGTCTCACAGTTAACAATGAGTCATTAGTAAAAACAAAACAAGCCATAAGGTTGAAGGAATTATCCGTAGAGCTCTGAGACAGGATTGTGTCGAGGCACAGATCTGGGTGCCAAACAATTTCTGCAGCATTGAAGGTCCCCAAGAACACACTGGCCTCCATCATTCTTAAATGGTGTTTGGAATCACCAAGATCATCTTAGAACTCGCCACCCGGCCAAACTGAGCAATCGGGGGAAAAGGGCCATTGTCTGGGAGGTGACCAAGAACCCGATGGTCACTCTGACAGAGCTGCAAAGTTCCTCTGTGGAGATGGGACAACCTTCCAGAAGAACAACCATCTCTGCAGCACTCCACCAATCAGGCCTTTATGGTAGAGTGGGCAGACGGAAGCCACCCCCCAGTAAGACATGACAGCCCGCTTGGAGTTTACCAAAAGGCACCTCCTAAAGGACTCTCAGACCATGAGAAACTCTTTGGCCTAATGCCAAGCATCACGTCTGGAGGAAACCTGGCAGCATCCCTACGGTGAAGCATGGTGGTGGCAACATCATGCCGTGGGGATGTTTTTCAGTGGCAGGGACTGGAAGACTAGTCAGGATCGAGGGAAAGATGAACGGACCAAAGTACAGAGAGATCCTTGATGAAGTCCTGAACGCTCTGGAGCAGGTTCTCAGACTGGGGTGAAGGTTCACCTTCCAACAGGACAACGACCCTAAGCACACAATACAGGAGTGCCTTCGGGATAAGTCTCTGAATTTCCTTGAGTGGCCCAGTCAGAGCCTGGACTTGAACCCAATCGAACATCTCTGGAGAGATCAGAAAATAGATGTGCAGCAATTCAACCTGACAGAGCCGGAGAGGATCTGCAGAGAAGAATGGGAGAAACTCCCCAAATACAGCTTGAAGTTTGGCACACCCAAGAACACTCAAGGTTCTAATCTCTGCCAAAGGTGCTTCAGCAAAGTACTTATTAAATGTTCTGATGTCATATTTCTGTTTAAAAAAACATTTTTGCTTTGTCATTATGAAGGTATTGTGTAGTTTGATGAGAAAAGTAAAACAGAAAGGCTGCAACGTAACAAAATGTGGAGAAAGTCAAGGGGTCTGAATAATTCCCAAATGCACTGTATACTGATGCCACCCCTCATCTCTGATTCTCCGCTGTGCATGAAATATCAATTGCGCCTATAAGCTATTTAGTATGATCTCAATCAAATGATACATAACCTACAGGCTATAGGCTACGAAGTGCATGTTCGGAGAAGCACAGATCAAGTTATATTCCTAAAACCAGCTGTCGGGATGGTGTAAATAAAACTAGGCTGCATTACACACCGCATTGGATATTCCAACCCTGAGCCCAGCATGCTCTGGTCTTGCTGCACATTTTTTGGTGTGCTTCTTAAGCAATTGCTGTGCTGGGTAGGGCGACGGGGTTAGTTCAGGAGGAGTCAAAAGTTTACTCAGAATTTCTTGTTGTCGATTAGATCTAGTCCCAAAAATGCGTGTGGACTAGCCTATATTCTATTCAGTCTGAGAAGGAGAGCGCGAAGATGAGAAGCTTGCTAATACTATAATTGAATTGATTAAAAACAATATGTTTCCTGCCAATGATGTATTTATCTGATTTAATTATTTGCAAACAGGGACAGTTTCGTTGCAAACAAGACACACTGATTTGGAATTAGAGAAATATATGATAAGATGGACAAATGCACTTCTCTGTCCATTCTTAGCCCCTAATTCCAGTAATTTGTTTGTGCTAATATGTAAAATTACACAGAGTTGCATAAAATGTTTATAAAAGGCATTTTTTTCTTGTACCTGCAAATACGATGATAGATTCATGCCATGCTTTTACTAAAACGCAGCAAAAAAAACCATCCAATTTTCAGGACCCTGTTTTTCAAAGATAATTAGTAAAAATCCAAATAACTTCATTCATTGTAAATGGTTTAAACACTGGTTCCCATGCTTGTTCAATGAACCATAAACAATTAATGAACATGCACCTGTGGAATGGTCGTTAAGACACTAACAGCTTACAGACAGTAGGCAATTAAGGTCACAGTGAAAACCTAGGACACCAAAAAGGCCTTTCTACTGACTCTGAAAAACACCAAAATAAAGATGCCCAGGGTCCTTGCTCATCTGCGTGAATGAGCCTTAGGCATGCTGCAAGGAGGCATGAGGACTGCAGATGTGGCCAGGGCAATAAATTGCAATGTCCATACTGTGAGACGCCTAACACAGCGCTACAGGGAGACAGGCTGACTGTCCTCGCAGTGGCAGACCACGTGTAACAACAGCTGCACAGTATCGGTACATCCGATACTAGGGCCATTACCCCAGAACTGTTCTGCAAACCCACAATCTTCTGGCCCGCAGCGCTGTGCATCACAATTCCTGTGTCGCCCTTCAATGATGACAGGACGAAGAACAGTTTCAAAAACTGCATATCTAAGGCTCTGGTCTGTCCAAGAAGTGAGGGTAAACAGTAGTCATGTTCTCTACTATCCACTTTGTTTTAACTATTATTTTGGGTATACTGTAGGGGAGGGTCACTTGTTTTTTTTCAATCGTTCAGGGAGGGCTTAGGTAAAGTATATTTTTCTGAAGGGAGGGCCATCCATTTTCACTTCAGAGAGGTCCGATGTAACCCTTATTTCAGTCCCTTAGGCATAATATAATCAGAGTGGTTAGGGTTATGTTTAAAATATTTTAAGAAGATAAATGTTGAAATAGGTGGGGTTTAGCCATAATAATTATTACTCTGTGGCTGTGTTAAGTAGTGATGATTATACAGATGTAAAATATTGCCATTCGGAGAGCAAGATTTTTGGGTGCAAAAGGAGAAATCCATGTGGGAATGCAGTTTATTTGTGAGAGTAACTTCTGAGTCTTGTAGTAAGTATATCTGCAAAACAAAACAAAAATCTCTGCTCTCTAATTAATATTTTGGTGCAACAATGATGTTCTGCTCGCTCAAAGTCACACTTGCATCTCAAATTTAATTTGCGCGTGCTGCAGCCCTCGATCACATTCTGCTCTCTCGATTGGTCTGTGCGCTCGCCGCACTCATCTTCTGCTCGCGGGACCCATCCTCTGTGCTCTCGAATCAGCGTTTGCTTGCTCAATGTTTCATCTTGCTCGACAGCACCATCTCGCACGCAATGGACTTTAGGAGGCTGATTTTACAGCATAAGAGATTTGTAAATTTGGCCTTGCTTTGTTCAGGCTGTTTCTTTCTGGGGGGGGGGGGGGGGGGGGGGGGGGGGGCTTGCCATTAGCCTGCCAACACACAAACTAACTGCTTTATTCCAAGCACAGGAACCCATCTGATCAATTAAATGGAAAGTTAGTCTGACTGCCTAGTCATAGTACACTACTTTAGACTAGGGTCCATAAGGCTCTGGTCAAAAGTAGTGCTCAATGTTGGGAATATAGTGCCATTTGGGATGCACACTTTGATTACTAATGTAGGCTTGCCATTGTAAAACCATAGAGTTCCTGTATTAATAACAAGCATTCAATTTCAACCATCTGTCATGGTGAAGTCCAGGTTGAGTATGCATTCAAAATGCCACAAATCCATCTATTTTATTTATGCACAGCAATTATGCTGTCAGGTTGAAGGGAATACCATAGGTCTATTTCAGTGCAAAGCTCTTTCTAGAGTTGCTTGATTAGATGAGAAACGTCCAGAAGTACACTAAATGGTAAAAAAATTGTGGACACCTGCTTGTCGAATATCTCATTCCAAAATCATTGTCATTAATATGGAGTTGGTCCCCCCTTTTCTGCTACAACAGCATCCACTCTTCTGGGAAGACTTTCCACTACATGCTGGAATATTGCTGCGGGGACTTGCTTCCATTGCTACAAGCGCATTAGTGAGGTCAGGCACTGATGTTGGTCTGACTCGGAGTCGGCGTTCCAATTCATCCCAAAAGGTGTTTGATGGGGTTGAGGTCAGGGCTCTGTGCAGGCCAGTCAAGTTCTTCCACACCGATCTCGACAAACTATTTCTGTATGGACCTCGCTTTGTGCACGTGGCATTGTAATGCTGAAACAGGAAAGGGCGTTCCCCAAACCATACCCCGTTCAAACTCACTTAATCACAGAATAGTTTAGCATGTCTTTGTATGCTGTAGCTTTAAGATGACCCTTCACTGGAACTAAGGGACCTAGCCCAACCATGAAAAACAGCCCCGGAACATTATTCCTCCACCAAACTTTACAGTTGGCACTGCATTGGGGCAGGTCGTGTTTTCCTGGCATCTGCCATAAACCCAGGTTCTTCCGTCGGACTGCCAGATGGTGAAGTGTGATTCATCACTCCAGAGAACGCATTTCCACTGTGATCTTAAGCTTATGTGCGGCTTCTTGGCCATGGAAAGCCATTTCATGAAGCTCCGGTGATTCCATTTTGTGGCTGAGCCGTTGTTACTCCTAGACATTTCCACCTCACAATAACAGTTCTTACAGTTGACCGGGCCAGCTCTAGCAGGGCAGAAATTTGACGAACTGACTTGTTGGAAAGGTGGCATCCTATGACGGCGGCACGTTGAATGTCACTGAACTCTTCAGTATGGGCCATTCTTCTGCCAATGTTTGTCTATGAAGATTGCATGGCTGTGTGCTCAGTTTTATACACCTGTCAGCAACGGGTGTGGCTGAAATAGCCGAATCCACTAATTTGAAGGGGGTCTACAATTTATATAGAGAAACAGAAAGCTCTGAGAATATACCCATCAATCATCCTCAGTGTGTCTTGCTGTACAGTATATCTGCAATTTCTGAGTGGTGTGGACCTGAGCCAGTGTTGGCGAGTAGCTCTATTTCACGCTCAGGAAGAAGACAGATGTGCCATGATGGAGTAGAATTCTCAGGGTCTTTACTCTCACGGCTGCCAGCGTTGTTAGAGGGCAGAGAGAGAGCCATTTATGCCACGGCCAATCACGACAGAGATGGGCAACAGGATATTACAGCTCTAACAGGAAGTAATTGGAGGGAGTGGATTACAGACTTCCCTCAGAAAGAATTCACCGTTGACCTTAATAATAAACTCCCTGTTTGGGGGCAAGACAGTAAATCAATTTTTCAGTGGACTGGGCAATGAGGAATCAACGTCTGGTAAATGGGTCAAACGGTATGTTGTTGTCTGCAAGTGAAGCTGTGCAAGAGAAAGCTTGTTGTATCGGCAGTTTAGCATAGATATCCTTTAATGCATGCTAAAGGACAATTCTGCATTAATTAGGCAGCGGTGACAGATTTGCCCCTATGTTTTTTTATAGAGGAATGCAAAAATAGCACACAGTCCATATGGCCTCCCTTGAGCAGCCTGTTAACCACACAAACACTCTCTTCTTAGCCAATTTCAGCCATCAAGCGTGCCACTTTACATTTTCTGTACAGTTGAGATGATCCAGCGAAGGACAAACAACTCCATTTTAGTTGCATTGCACTTTGTTATGTTCTCTGTACATTTGAGTGTACCCAGAGAAGGACATAGCAACTACATTTTTGTCACATTGCATAGGACATCATTAGGCCCCTATAAAATTGGAGAACATTTCCAGATTCACGGAATCCAGAAATTAAAAACGCAATTCAATAATATTCAAAAATGTGTTGAACTTAGTAGAACATTCATGAATTTGCCAAACATTATCATAAGACATTAACAAAATGCATCAGTGACTCAGTGAAATATTTTGTTCTCCCCCTAAACAAGGCAGTTAACCCACTGTTCCCAGGTAGACTGTCATTGTAAATAAGCATTTGTTCTTAACTGATTTGCCTTAATTAAGCAAATGTAAACAGGAAGGCCCCCTGTCTGTTTGTCTCCCACCTTGTGTAGCCATTAGCATTGGTGTTAATGTAATGACAACCCTCTTCCAGTAAATGGAAAGGCTTTCCAAAAAACCTTCTCAATTTTGCCAGAATGATATCATGGTTATTTGCATCAATCCAGTGGCCATTTGTTTTGCAAACTTTGCAATCACATGAGTGCTACAGAAACATTGCTAACCAAACAATGGTCACTGGCTGGTGCACTCTTGCAATTAAAGGGTAACTACAGAGAAAAATCGAATGTAAATTTTTTTACTTACAACATCCAATTTTGTGATTTTTGAAAGCGAAAACCTAAAAAAATAGAAAAACATGAACCTGGATGAACAAAACAGAGAACTAAATACAAAAAAAATGATATGTCAGCTCATATTTATTGCAGTGCTTCTGACAAACTGTATATTTGAATCTTCATCCTTCTCAATGTCTCAGTCATAAACATCTACTAAAAGCCATCTTTTTGTTGAGCAGTACATCCATCAAATGACTGACGCGGTAGTACACTGACAATCAAAATAAGTGTTTTAAAAGCGTTACAGTGGGCATAGAGAAGACGAGCGAGCTGATCACTGACTACAGAAAATGGAGAGCCGAGAGCGGGTTGAGAGCTTCAAGTTCCTCGGTGCCCACATCACTAAGGATCTATCATGGTCTTAACACACCAATACAGTCGTGAAGAGGGCATGACCACGCCTCTTCCCCCTCAGGCTGAAAATATTTGTCAGATCCTCAAAAAGTTCTACAGCTGCACCATTGAGAGCATCTTGACCGTCTGCATCACCGCTTGGTATGGCATCTGCTTTGCATCCGAATGAGGGTAATGCACCACAGAGGGTAAAGCGGAAGGCCCAGTACATCACGGGGCCCATGCTCCCTACCATCCAGGACCTCTATACCAGGCGATGTCTGTGGAAGGCCCTAAAAATTGTCAAAGATTCCAGCCACCCAAGTCATAGACTGTTCCCTTTGATAATGATGCACAAAGTCTAGAACCAACAGGACCCTGAACAGATTCTACCACCAAGCCATAAGACTGCTAAATAGTTAGTCCTGGTAGCTATTTGGTTAACTTTACCTTTCTGCATTGAACCTTTTCACACAAACCTTTTTGACTAATCATATACGCTTCTGCCACGGTTGTATGTACATACAGTTGAAGTTGGAAGTTTACATATACCTTAGCCAAATAAATTTAAACTCAATTTTTCACAAGTCCTGACATTTAATCTTAGTACATTCCCCGTCTTAGGTCAGTTAGGATCACTGCTTTAATTTAAGAATGTGAAATGTCAGAATAATAGTTGAGAGTGATTTATTTCAGCCTATATTTCTTTCACCACATTCCCAGTGGGTCAGAAATTTACACACACTCAGTTAGTATTTGGTAGCATTGCCTTTAAATTTAACTTCCACAGGCTTCCCACAATACGTTGGGTGAATTTGGCCCATTCCTCCTGACAGAGCTGATGTACTGTAACTGAGTCAGGTTTGTAGGCCTCCTTGCTCGCACACACTTTTTCAGTTCTGCCCACAAATTTTCTACAGGATTGAGGTCAGGGCTTTGTGATGGCCACTCCAATACCTTGACTTTGTTGTCCTTAGGCCATTTTGCCACAACTTTGGAAGTATGCTTGGGGTCATTGTCCATTTGGAAGACCCATTTGTGACCAAGCTTTAACTTCCTGATTGATGTCTTGAGATGTTGCTTCAATATATCCACATAATTTCCCTGCCTCATGATGCCATCTATTTTGTGAAGTGCACCAGTCCCTCCTGCAGCAAAACACCCCCAAAACTTGATGCTGCCACCCCTGTGCTTCACAGTTGGGATGGCGTTCTACGGCTTGCAAGCATCCCCATTTTTCCTCCATTCATAACATAACGATGGTCATTATGGCCAAACAGTTAAATTTTTGTTTCATCAGACCAGAGGACATTTCTCCAAAAAATACGATCTTTGTTTCCATGTGCAGATGCAAACCGTAGTCTGGCTTTTTAATGGTGGTTTTGAGCAGTGGCTTCTTCCTTGCTGAGCGGCCTTTCAGGTTATGTCGATATAGGACTCGCTTTACTGCGGAGATCGATACTTTTGTACCGGTTTCCTCCAGCATCTTCACAAGGTCCTTTGCTGTTGTTCTGGGATTGATTTGTGCTTTTCACACCAAAGTACATTCATCTCTAGGAAACAGAACGTTTCTCCTGCCTGAGTGGTATGACGGCTGCGTGGTCCCATGGTGTTTACTTGTGTACTATTGTTTGTACAGATGAACGTGGTACCTTCAGGCGTTTGGAAATGCCCCCAAGTATGAACTTGGCTTTTTTCAAAATAAATATTCTGAGGTCTTGGCTGATTTCTTTTGATTTTCCCATGATGTCAAGCAAAGAGGCACTGAGTTTGAAGTTAGGCCTTGCAATACATCCACAGGTATACCTCCAATTGACTCAAATTATGTCAATTAGCCTATCAGAAGCTTCTAAAGCCATGACATCATTTTCTGGAATTTTCCAAGCTGTTTAAAGGCACAGTCAACTTAGTGTATGTAAACTTCTGACCCACTGGAACTGTGATACAGTGAATTATAAGTGAAATAATCTGTCTGTAAACAATTGTTGGAAAAATTACTTGTGTTATCCACAAAGTAGATGTCCTAACCGACTTGCCAAAACTATAGTTTGTTAACAAGAAATGTGTGGAGTGGTTGAAAAACAAGTTTTAATGACTCCAACCTAAGTGTATGTAAACTTGGCCACCTGGCCATGCTGCTGCTCCAGTTTCAACTGTTCTGCCTTATTATTATTCGACCATGCTGGTCATTTATGAACATTGAACATCTTGACCATGTTCTGTTATAATCTCCACCCGGCACAGCCAGAAGAGGACTGGCCACCCCACATAGCCTGGTTCCTCTCTAGGTTTCTTCCTAGGTATTGGCCTTTCTAGGGAGTTTTTCCTAGCCACCGTGCTTCTACACCTGCATTGCTTGCTGTTTGGGGTTTTAGGCTGGGTTTCTGTACAGCACTTTGAGAAATCAGCTGATGTACAAAGGGCTATATAAATACATTTGATTTGATTTGATTTGATTTAAACTTCCGACTTCAACTGTATCTACCACAATTACCTTGTACCTTGGTCTGAGAGTCCTTTAGGTGCCTTTTGGCAAACTCCAAGTGGGCTGTCATGTGGCTTTTACTGATGAGTGGCTTCCTTCTGTCCACTCTACCATAAATGCTGGATTGGTGAAGTGATGCGAAGATGGTTGTCCTTCTGGAAGGTTCTCCCATCTTCACAGAATAACTCTGGAGCTCTGTTAGAGTGACCATTGGGTTCTTGGTCACCTCCCTGATCTTGGCCCTTTTCCCCTGATTGTTCTGCTTGTTCGGGTGGCTAGCTCTCGGAAGAGCCTTTGGTGGTTCCAAAGGTCTTCCATTTAAGAACGATGGAGGCCACTGTGTTCTTGGTTACCTTCAATGCTACAGATATGTTTTGGTACCCTTCCCCAGATCTGTGCCTCAACATAATCCTGTCTCGGAGCTCTACGGCCAATTCTTTAGACCTCAAGGCTTTGTTTTTGCTCTGCCATGCACTGTCAACTGTGTGACATTATATAGACAGTTGTGTGCCTTTCCAAATCATGTCCAATGAATTTAATTTACCATAGGTGGACTCCAATCAAGTTGTAGAAACATCTCAATGGATGATCAATGGAAACAGGATGCACATGACATCAATTTCGAGTCTCATAGCCAAGGGTCTAAATACCTATGTAAATAAGGTGTCTGTTTGTTTTTTTTATATATTTGCTAAATATTCTAAAAACCTATTTTCGCTTTGTCATTATGGGTTATTGTGTGTAGATTGATGAGGCAAAAAAAGATTTAATCAATTTCGAATAATACTGTAACGTAACAAAATGTGGAAAAAGTCAAGTGGTCTGAGTACTTTCTGAATGCACTGTATTCCATTCCAGCCATTACAATGAGCCTGTCATCCTACAGCTCCTCCCACCAGCCTCCTATGATATACTGATATGCCTATTAATGAGGTATTCAATATACAGTATATGGTTAGCAGGCGAGTCCTAACATGGTCCATTAGTGAAAAGTGAACAATACATGATGAGCAAGACTCTTTTCATCAACAAGTTCTTTGAGTCAACAAATCAAAACATTTCAGAGAGAGTTTGTGGCTGGAGGAATGGTACCTTTCAAGTAGTATTGACTTTGTTTTTTAACACGTAAAACTTTCATCTTGTTATGCTACATTTCACTGTATCATAACAAAGTTATGTCAGTAATCATTGTTTTACATTTTACAACCCTTTTGCATACTGGTTCCTCCAATGTTAGCGGTTTTATACTATAGAATGGTTTTACTGTATGTTCTCAAGTAAGTTGTTATTTTGACAGCAAGGTTGTTATTTTCACTGTGTGCGTGTGCGCGCACTTGTGTGTGTGTGTGTGTGTGTGTGTGCGTGTAGGTTTGTGTACACACTCTGGCCTGCAGCAATGTTTGATAGTGTATGATGTGATTTCAGGGTCTGACGGAAGGACAGGCGGCCCCATGGGAGACTGCCAAGAAGGATGAGAACCGCAACAAGAACCGATATGGCAACATCATCGCTTGTGAGTACCGAAGTGACACAGATACTGAGCTAGACAAGGGTGTTTGGTGGATTTGCTCAAGCCTTTTCAGAGCTCAGGAGTCTCCTGTTCTCATGGTAGACTTGCTTGACCTGAGGCCGCCTTTGACATCACCAGACTGGAGGGTGTGTGTAGAGGGCATCTCATAGGCCCCAAAACCACACTTAGCAAAGTTGGCTACATCACCCTCACCATTGATTGACACCATTGTCTCTTCCTCCCCATACACACGCAACCTTGCCCCCATTCTGGACTCGACCCTATCCTTTGACCACCACATCCGACAAACTGTTAAAAATTGTAATTATTCCACCTCTGCAATACTGTCAAAGTCAGGTCCTCCTTCTCCTATCCTCCTGCTGAATCCCTCATCCACGCATTTGTCACCTCTCGTCTGGACTACTGCAACTCACTACTTTCCGGCATCAACGCAAGCTCCCTCCACAAGCTCCTAACGACTTCTCACCCACACTAAGTCCTGGCATCACATCACCCCGCCCTCTGTGAACTCCTTGTCTCTGTGAACGCTACTGTCTCCTTTTTATATATATTTTTGTATTTATCTAACCATTATTTAACTAGGCAAGTCAGTTAATAACAAATTGTTATTTAGAATGATGGCCTACCTTCTGATCCTCCTTCTGACCTACAAAGCCCTTCACCACCTTCAGCGACAGGGCCTTCTCCAGGGTTACTCCAAGGCTCTGGAACTTCCTCCTTCCAGCCATCCATGAATCTGAGTCCATCACCATCTTTCAGTCCTTCCTAAAGCCCCACCTCTTCACCTTGGCAACCCCTAAGCTCCCCTGACTCTCTCCCACACACACACACACACACACACACACAAAACCTGCTCGCTCACTCATACACTGACACATCACACTCCTTTCCCTTCTTTATAAGAACTTTATTTGTATTGTGCTTTTCAATTACAAATAACAAACTGCTTCACATCATAAAATAATAAAATTAATTAAAAGTACTAACAAAAACAAGTGGAAGGAGGAACACATTTTTTTTTAAAGATACCTAATTCAAATCATGCATTCAAATCATGCATTCAAATCATGCATTCAAATCATGCATTCAAATCATGCATTCAAATCATGCATTCAAATCATGCATTCAAATCATGCATTCAAATCATATTTTTACTGTAAGTGTATCTTCAGGAGGCACATAAAAATGTGCACTGAATCTGCATGCCTGATATCCTTTGGTAGACTATTCCAAAGTCTAGTAGCAAATGGCCAGTCTCCTTCCATTTAAGTCCTGGAATAGTCAACAGTGCCCTGCCAGAGGATCTTATGCTGCATCCTGGCTCTTAAGGATGTAAAATATCTAAGATATAGGATGGGGCTTATCCAAGCCTAGCCTTAAACATGATTAATACAAATGTTTTGTTTATTCTAAAAGTGACTGCTAGCCAGTGCAGAGAAGCTGAAAAAGTGTTTACATGGTTACATTTCCTGGTGCCTGTGAAATGCCAAGCTGTAAACGATGGAGTGATTTCTGGCTGAGATAGGTATACAAAGAGTTACAGTGATCTAGGTTTGAGGAAATAAAAGCATCTATACATTTCTTCAGATCATGGACTGAGATAAAAGACTTGACTTCAACTTTATTTCTTAGATGATAAAAGCAAGACTGGACAACCTTTTTTACTTGCAGCTCGAGGTTTAGGTCAGGGTCAAAGAAGACACCAAGGATCCTGGCTGTAGGCTTTGCATTTGTTAACAAATGACCACGCTTATCTACAATCGGAATTCTAGCAAGGTGAGGGGAAAAAATACAACAACCTCAGATCTTTTCATTATTAAGCTGGAGAAAATTGTCAGACATCTAATATCTGATGTCAGCAAGACACTAGTGAAGGGCAGCTACACTAGATTGGTCACTGGGTCTGATTGGTAAATAGAAAGGGAGATACCTAGTCAGTTGTACAACTGAATGCCTTCAACTGAAACGTGTCTTCCACATTTAACCCAACCAGAGAGGTGCGGGGGCCTGCCTTTATCGACATCCACGTCTTAGGCGTGTGTTATGATTGCGGATGATGTCACCAAGGGGTAGCATACACGGGAAAAATATGATCAGGCCCAGAATTGACCCCCGAGGGACACCATAGTGAATAGGTGCTGGGGACGATACTGAACCACTCATGCTCACTGAGAAACGTCTGCCACATAAATATGACCTGAACCAGCCAGAGATTCCCACCCACCTCTCCAGCCAGTCAACAAGGATAATATGATCAATAGTGTCAAACTGAGATCCCAAAAAACTAGAATCGAGCATTCAAAGGCATTGACAGCCAACACAAGGTCATTATTGACTTTCAATAAAGCGAGGTTGGGTCTTTTAAGGACAGATTGGACCAGACCAGTTTTAAAGTAGGCTGTTCAGGGAAATATTTACAATAGATAGAAAGTTTGGGTCAACAGTAGGCATAACATCTTTCAGTAGTCTAGTAGGGACCACATCCAAGGGGCAAGAGGAGGTCTTCATGTGAGCAATAGTATCAAGGAGGGGCTTAAATGCTCCTGAAAGGAGCAAAAGGAAGTAGTAGACGGTCTCAGAGTAGTTGCCTCAAGTCCCTCCTGACCAGAAATGCTAGTATGGTGCCAGCTACTGTCATTCTGGGATCGAATCATTTCTATATTTTCTGTAAATAATTGTAAAAACAGTTAGCAAAGATCAGGGGATGCGAGCCTGTCACTGTTAAGCGTGGGGCACTAACAACATGCTCAATTGTCTCAAACTGAATTTTTGAGTTGTGGGAATCCTCAGAGATCGGGGTAGAGAAGTGATTTGCATTAGCATTTTTAACCACAACATTGAAATGTCTCATCAGATCCTTCATTATCTCATAAAAGCCTGGTCGTTAGAGCATTGCGCCAGTAACCGAAAGTTTGCTGGATCGAATCCCTGAGCTGACAATGTAAAAATCTGTCATTCTGCCCCTGAACAAGGCAGTTAACCCACTGTTCCCCTTTGGGCTGTCATTGTAAATAAGAATTTGTTCTTAACTGACTTGCCTAGTTAAATAAAGGTTCAAATCAAAAAGTTTGCAGGTCTTCCGTTTACATTTAGCCTTTCTAAGTTAAATTTTTAAAGCACAAGTGTGGTAATTTAACCAGGTTGAGACACTGACAGACAATGTATTATTGGTTTTAACTGGTGCCACTGAGTCTAAAGTAGCCTGACATATATAATTGAAACTATTCACCAAATCTTTATTGTGAAGGCAACTAACAGGGTCAGTGGTGCCGGATAGAAAAGCATGTGTAAGTCTACTAGCAGTTGTGGAGCTAAGTGGTGACAGACGCATTTTTAGGAGGAGGAGAAAGCATTTTAAAAACAATGAAGATGGTCAGAGACACACATCAATAGTTTCCAAGTTATTACTATTCAGACTATAGAACAGTACAAGAGTATGGCCTTTGTTGTGTGTAGGCCCTGTGGCATGTAGCACAAAGTTAAAGGAGTCTAACAGGTTAAGAAACTCCCCTGCTGGTGCATAGCTTGGGCAACCCACAGATCTCCAAGAATAATAACCCTGCCATATTTTGGTGTAACCAAAGAAAGCAGAGAATTCTATACTAAAATATACAAGATGGGCTGTTTCTTGTAGAGAACTAAAATACTCAGGTTTAAGCCAAGTCTTAGTTAGCATGAAAATATCAATGCCATTGTAAATAATAAAATCATTGCATATGAACAACTTATTATTTAGAGATCAATCAACAATTTATTATTTAGAGAGGGTGACAAGGTATTAGAGTTATTGAGGGGAGTTAGAAGGAAAATAAACTAGGTTACTTACAGTAGCCCTAACCTGCAGTCAAATACCCAAATCTCCCTCTAGTGGCCTCGTGGGTGGAGTGTTATTAATATTTTTCATAATGAATAAACCTGCTTAAAAAAACAGCCAGAAATCTGGTGTTTCAATGTCAAACAGTTTTGTTATATTTCAGTGTTCTGCAATGTATATAACGTGTAATATTGGGATGCAAACTCAAACTTGCATACATTTAAACTCTATATCTGACATGGTATTTAAGCGCTTAATCATGTGTGTGAGGTCTATACTTTTGTTTCAAAGTGGATTTGTTTAAGACAACCCAAAAACACTCTGTCTGACCCTGATTTAGCCCACTGCAGTAAAATGTTAACCGTACTATGGGACACAGTATGCTCTCCATGTCCTCTGTTGCTAATTATGACAGGGAGGACTGGAGCACTACCAGACCCAAATAAATCCTAGAACCCCTGTGGTTAGTGTGAATCTTGTCTCTCTTAAAAAGTGCTGGTTGCTCCCACGTCAAATCAAAATGGTCACAAAACGAGACATTCCTGTTGTTGGCAAGTTTCTTCAGGTACGTGTTTAGGGCAAGAAGGCGGCTGAAACATTTTGCACCCCTTTGAAAGCACGGGAAGGGGCCAGAAATAATTATTATATTCCCTGTACAAGCTAAAATAATTTTGTTGTCCTCCCTACTTTCCTCAGATTGCATAACACGGAGGTCGTTAAAAACTAAGAGTTACGAAGTTGTTAATATTAAAGTAGTTGGCCAGAACCTTGGGCAGGAGGGAGTGCTGGATACGGGATTCCAGACCGTAGGCAGGCCAACATCTCCCACCATTGAGCTGCCCACAATGAAGGTGGTCGTGATGGAATATGATTGTGAAGGAAGAGGGGGAGACTGATGGGACTGCCTCAGGCAGGGGGATGGAGACTTCGAGCCAGGCTAGCCTTGAATGACCTTCATGTTTATTATTTTTATTTCACCTTTATTTAACCAGGTAGGCTAGTTGAGAACAAGTTCTCATTTGCAACTGCGACCTGGCCAAGATAAAGCATTGCAGTGTGAACAGACAACAGAGTTACACATGGAGTAAACAATTAACAAGTCAATAACACAGTAGAAAAAAAAGAGTCTATATACATTGTGTGCAAAACGCATGAGGAGGTAGGCGAATAATTACAATTTTGCAGATTGACACTGGCGTGATAAATGATCAGATGGTCATGTACAGGTAGAGATATTGGTGTGCAAAAGAGCAGAAAAGTAAATAAATAAAAACAGTATGGGGATGAGGTAGGTAAAAATGGGTGGGCTATTTACCGATAGACTATGTACAGCTGCAGCGAATGGTTAGCTGCTCAGATAGCAGATGTTTGAAATTGGTGAGGGAGATAAAAGTCTCCAACTGCAGCGATTTTTGCAATTCGTTCCAGTCACAGGCAGCAGAGAACTGGAACGAAAGGCGGCCAAATGAGGTGTTGGCTTTAGGGATGATCAGTGAGATACACCTGCTGGAGCGCGTGCTACGGGTGGGTGTTGCCAACGTGACCAGTGAACTGAGATAAGGCGGAGCTTTACCTAGCATGGACTTGTAGATGACCTGGAGCCAGTGGGTCTGGCGACGAATATGTAGCGAGGGCCAGCCGACTAGAGCATACAGGTCGCAGTGGTGGGTGGTATAAGGTGCTTTAGTAACAAAACAGATGGCACTGTGATACACTGCATCCAGTTTGCTGAGTAGAGTGTTGGAAGCTATTTTGTAGATGACGTCGCCGAAGTCGAGGATCGGTAGGATAGTCAGTTTTACTAGGGTAAGTTTGGCGGCGTGAGTGAAGGAGGATTTGTTGCGGAATAGAAAGCAGACTCTAGATTTGATTTTAGATTGGAGATGTTTGATATGAGTCTGGAAGGAGAGTTTACAGTCTAGCCAGACACCTACGTACTTATAGATGTCCACATATTCTAGGTCGGAACCATCCAGGGTGGTGATGCTATTCGGGCGTGCGGGTGCAGGCAGCGAATGGTTGAAAAGCATGCATTTGGTTTTACTAGCGTTTAAGAGCAGTTGGAGGCCACGGAAGGAGTGTTGTATGGCATTGAAGCTCGTTTGGAGGTTAGATAGCACAGTGTCCAAGGACGGACCGGAAGTATACAGAATGGTGTCGTCTGCGTAGAGGTGGATCAGGGAATCGCCCACAGCAAGAGCAACATCATTGATATATACAGAGAAAAGAGTCAGCCCGAGAATTGAACCCTCTGGCACCCCCATAGAGAGTGCCCGAGGACCGGACAGCATGACCTCAGATTTGACACACTGAACTCTGTCTGCAAAGTAGTTGGTGAACCAGGCAAGGCAGTCATCAGAAAACCGAGGCTACTGAGTCTGCCGATAAGAAATGGTGATTGACAGAGTCGAAAGCCTTGGCAAGGTCGATGAAGACGGCTGCACAGTACTGTCTTTTATCGATGGCGGTTATGATATCGTTTAGTACCTTGAGCGTGGCTGAGGTGCACCCGTGACCGGCTCGGAAACCAGATTGCACAGCGGAGTGACCTGTTTGTTGACTTGGCTTTCGAAGACCTTAGATAGGCAGGGCAGGATGGATATAGGTCTGGAACAGTTTGGGTGCAGGGTGTCTCCCCCTTTGAAGAGGGGGATGACTGCGACAGCTTTCCAATCCTTGGGGATCTCAGACGATATGAAAGAGGTTAAACAGGCTGGTAATAGGGGTAGCGACAATAGATTCAGAAATAGAGGGTCCAGATTGTGAAGCCCAGCTGATTTGTACAGGTCCAGGTTTTGCAGCTCTTTCAAAACATCTGCTATCTGGATTTGGGTAAAGGAGAACCTGGAGAGGCTTGGGCGAGTAGCTGCGGGGGGGGGGGGGCGGAGCTGTTGGCCGAGGTTGGAGTAAGGAGGAAGGCATGGCCAGCCGTTGAGAAATGTTTGTTGATGTTTTCGATAATCATGGATTTATCGGTGGTGACCGTGTTACCTAGCCTCAGTGCAGTGGGCAGCTGGGAGGAGGTGTTCTTGTTCTCCATGGACTTTAGTGTTCCAGAACTTTTTGGAGTTAGAGCTACAAGATGCACATTTCTGCCTGAAGAAGCTGGCCTTTGCTTTCCTGACTGACTGCGTGTATTGGTTCCTGACTTCCCTGAACAGTTGCATATCGCGGGGACTATTCGATGCTATTGCAGTCCGCCACAGGATGTTTTTGTGCTGGTCGAGGGCAGTCAGGTCTGGAGTGAACCAAGGGCTATATCTGTTCTTAGTTCTGCATTTTTTGAATGGAGCATGCTTATCTAAAATGGTGAGGAAGTTACTTTTAAAGAATGACCAGGCATCCTCAACTGACGGGATGAGGTCAATATCCTTCCAGGATACCCGGGCCAGGTCGATTAGAAAGGCCTGCTCACAGAAGTGTTTTAGGGAGCGTTTGGCAGTGATGAGGGGTGGTCGTTTGACTGCGGATCCGTAGCGGATACAGGCAATGAGGCAGTGATCGCTGAGATCCTGGTTGAAGACAGCGGAGGTGTATTTGGAGGGCCAGTTGGTCAGGATGACGTCTATGAGGGTGCCCTTGTTTACAGATTTAGGGTTGTACCTGGTGGGTTCCTTGATGATTTGTGTGAGATTGAGGGCATCTAGCTTAGATTGTAGGACTGCCGGGGTGTTAAGCATATCCCAGTTTAGGTTACCTAACAGAACAAACTCTGAAGCTAGATGGGGGGCGATCAATTCACAAATGGTGTCCAGGGCACAGCTGGGAGCTGAGGGGGGTCGGTAAGCAGGCGGCAACAGTGAGAGACTTATTTCTGGAGAGAGTAATTTTTTTAATTAGTAGTTCGAACTGTTTGGGTATGGACCTGGAAAGTATGACATTACTTTGCAGGCTAACTCCTCCCCCTTTGGTAGTTCTATCCTGACGGAAAATGTTATAGTTGGTTATGGAAATCTCAGAATTTTTTGAGGCCTTCCTGAGCCAGGATTCAGACACGGCAAGGACATGTCTTAAAGTAATGATGGATTGTCATTTCTCCTGGCTTATTTGAGCTGTTATTGCCATAATAAGGACTTGGTCTTTTACCAAATAGGTTTACCAAACCACCCCTACCTTGTCACAACACAACCGATTGTCTCAAATTCATTCACAAGGAAAGAAATTCCACAAATGTACTTTTAACAAGGCACGCCTGTTAATTGCAATGCATTCCAGGTGACTACCTCATGAATCTGGTTGAGAGAATGCCAAGAGTTTGCAAAGCTGGGTGGCTACTTTGAAGAATCTCAAATATAAAATATATTTTGATTGGTATAACACTTTTTTGGTTACTACATGATTGCATATGTGTTACTTCATAGTTTTGATGTCTCCGCTGTTATTCTACAATGTAGAAAATGGTACAAATAAAGAAAAATCCTGGAATTAGTAGGTGTCCAAACTTTTGATGGGTACTGTACAAACATGAGCTAAAGATGAAAACCTTTCCTACTAGTATTATTATTTAATTTATTGGCAGACTATGGCTTTCCAAATCGCCCAACGCTGCTATTTGTAAGGTACATTTTAAGTGAATGTTGTGATTTTTAACCATTCCTGAACCTGTTACTAGAAACAAGCTACATAGGGGCAATACCAGAATAAATGATGTCGTGATTTTGTCTCTAGTGATTAGCTAAACTTTTTAATGGGATACTGGGACACAAACTTGCGGTACAAAGTATCCACGTCACGGAACCGTAGGTAGAAATGACACAGTTAACAGCTTTTGGACCTGGTCGCAGGAAACAATGCAGGGAGAGGAAATGGCGACTGTGCTTGAATCTGAAAGTGCTGCAAGTGAAGTGTCTGACAATGAATGGATAATAGTGAAATCAAAGAATGGAAAAAAACAAGCAAAAGTTGTACTAGAAGAGAAGGACCAGTACAATAATGCATTTCTTATTGGACTGTGTTTTTTGGACAAGAAGATTCATTTGGGAAATCCCTTTGTAATATCGAGGACTGTGAAAAAAAACTATGGTAAAGGTGGATTCGATCAAAGTGACTAGACGAGGCCTTGTTTTGGTTAATTGTTTCGATAAAGAACAGAAGAAGTGTGCACTGGATCTGGAAAAATGGTCCATGCCAGAAGTAACATGTTCTGATTATCGGAGCAGAGCGCCAGCCAAAGGAGTTATACAGTACATTCCAAAGTATTCAGACTTCTTGAATGTCTTCACATTTTGTTACTGTACAGCCTTATTCTAAAATTGATTCAATTGTTTTTTCCCCTTATCTACACACAATACTCTATAATGACAAAGCAAAAACACATTTTTAGAAATGTTGGCATATTTATTAAAATTAAAACGTTTATATAAGTATTCAGACCCTTTACTCAGTACTTTTTTGAAGCAACTTTGGCAGCGATTACAGCCTTGGGTATGACGCTACAAGCTTGGCACATCTGTATTTGGGGAGTTTCTCCCATTTCTCTCCTCAGATCCTCTCAAGCTCTGTCAGGATGGATAGGGAGCGCTGCTGCATAGCTATTTTCAGGTCTCTCAGGAGACGTTCGATCGGGTTCAAGTCCGGGCTCTGGCTGGGCCACTCAAGGACATTCAGAAACTTGTCCCAAAGCCACGCTTGCATTGTCTTGGCTGTGTGCTTAGGGTCGTTGTGCTGTTGGAAGGTGAACCTTCGCCCCAGTGTTGACGTCCTGAGTGCTCTGGAGCAGGTTTTTATCACAGATCTTTCTGTACGTTTCTGTAACGTAACAAAATGTGGAAAAAGGGAAGGGTTCTGAATACTTTCCGAATGCACCGTAGCTGGGGTCTTGCTGGATATAGATGACCAGTACCTTAGTCAGAAAATCCCAGGAGTAGTCAGTGCACGTCGCCAGACCCAGATGGTAAATGGAATAAAGGAGAAAAGCCTATTGATATTATTGTTGTTTGAGGAGACTCTACCTGAATATGTGAAACTTTTACATGTGAGGTATGCGGTGAGAACATTTGTGTCCAAACCATTAGGGTGGGAATTGTAAAGGGTAATTTGGTTACGTTTCAAATGTTTGCAGATGAGAGAATTATAGTATTGAAGTATCTGTCAATGGAAAATGTTGCAATTGTGGTGGGGATCATACTCCGGACTTCCTTGAGTGTCCTGTTAGGGTGAAAGATGTCGAGGTGTCAAGGATCAGGGCTGTGCAGCAGATTTCCTATGTGGAGGTGGTGAAGAGATCCGAAGGGGCAAGAGGCAACAGTTTTGAAGATCTGGAGGTAGATGCATTGTGTTTCAAGTCAATCAGGTGATCTAGACACATTCGTTGTGAAGAAAGTGGATTTTGTCGCATTTATAGCCAGAGTGATTATTTGTACAGCACAAGTGTCTAAGAAGTCCAAGATGGACATCAACTCAGGAGGCATGGCCTCCAGAGTGGTGCAGCAGTCTAAGGCATTGCATCTTAGGGCTAGAGGCGTCACTACAGACCCTGGTTCTATTCCAGGCTGTATCACAACCTGTCATGCCCTGACCTGAGAATTCTTTGTTTTCTTTATTGTTTTGGTTAGGTCAGGGTGTGACATGGGTGATGTGTGTGTATTTCTACTGTCTAGGGGTTTTGTAGGTTTATGGGGTTGTTTATCATCTAGGTGTTTATGTATGTCTATGGTTGCCTAGATTGGTTCTCAATTAGAGGCAGGTGTTTATCATTGTCTCTGATTGGGAACCATATTTAGGCAGGCATCTGCTTTGGGTATTTGGTGGGTTATTGTCTATGTCTAGTTGCCTGTGTCTGCACTAGTATTATATAGCTTCACGTTCGGTTTGTTGTTTTATATAGTTTGTTACGTGTTCTTCGTCATTCTTTAAAAAGTATGTATTCTAATCACGCTGCGCTTTGGTCTCCTCACTATGACGATCGTGACACAACCAGCCGTGATTGGGATTTATTTATTTTTTTTATTTTATTTCACCTTTATTTAACCAGGTAAGCTAGTTGAGAACAAGTTCTCATTTACAACTGCGACTGTCATTGTAAATAATCATTTGTTCTTTAACTGACTTGCGCTTGAGCTGGTGTAGGGACCTGATTAGAATGAGTTTTTCACAGAAAAGCAGGTTGATTTAGTTTAGTTTATTTATTTTTTGATAGTTTGTTTGATATTTGATTTATTTTCACCCACATTATTTCCTTTTTTGGGATCCTTATTATTCACCCACACAGTAGGTGACTGAATGCACATCAAATTGTTGCAAACGCTATTATACCATAGAAGAAGATGAATCCATAGCTATAAAATGTCAACTTTGATTTAGATCTGTTTCTTAAAAAACGTGTTTAATAAAAACAAACCGATTGTAACTAACGTTCACCACGTTGATGGCGTCTTTAAGCCTTCTCTTTGTTTCCTGCTGTTTGTCTGGTGTTGTCTTAGTTTCTACAATTGTAAAGCGACTTTGGGTCATTGAAAAGTGCTATAGAAGTCCCATTTATTATTATTATTATTAAACATGCTCTACTCCTTTGCAAACAAAAGGTCTCGCAGTTAATACCGGCTTATACCTTTTGAAATTATCAAAAAATTTTCCCATAAGAGAATGACATTTTGAACCCTCCGACAAGTTGTTTTAATTATACCGCAGTCTTTGAAAACAGTGCTGTCTACAGTATTATGTCATATTGTTAGAGAACCCAAGGCTCCTAATGCGATACAAGAGTAGCATATTGCCCCAATGACATGAATACTTTTTTATTGAGGGTTTAGATGTTGCTGGCCAGACACTTCTTACAAGTGAAGGCTTTTAAATGAAAACTTTCTCTAAAATGAAATAGCCTGTCATATGCTGATAGCCAACAGGAATTATGATACATTTTCTATTAGTAAAAGTGTTTTAATTACATGAGCTTGTAATGGAAACTGTCCATCTTACTGCATGCTTGTACAAATGCTTCATATCTCATTACATTGTTTGAAAAAGCACTGAGAAAGTACGGTAGGTATCTTCATTTCACATGATAAGTCTGCCAAGAGGGATCCACAGTTAATTGTTGGACCCAAAATATGCTTTTTTGGAAAGTTTCACTCTGTATAAGAGATTGTCATCTTCTCTGTCTGGAAAATTCAGAATGTCTTCTATTTCCCCTCCTAGCCTCTTATTTTGAGACATTTAAAAGGATAATTTGAGTAGAAGTTTTGATGGAAAGATGATTTTCCTCCAACCAGGCTTCTACTCAAACATCCACACAGTATCTAATGAAAATGTTAATCATTACTAAGCTCTCCCTCCCAGCCACTCACGCTGCCCGATTACCTATGACAATTTATGGAACTGCGAGGAGAACGGTGAACACTTTTAATTATAGGCAGCTGTTCCATTTCTTCTGTGTATTTCCCCCCCACCGCCACACTGTGTAAACATAAAGCCTCCCATATGGTCATTTAGAATTCAGCAGACTCGACTACCAAAATAAAAAGTGTTATTGGCAAACATTTACATATCAGAGAGACTGGAGGAATCGGCGGCAAACCTGTGAATCAGAACTGCCTACAGGAACCTATCAAACAAATATTTTCAGATTCCTTTGTTCTTTTCATTTTATTTTCCTCTTGTCCAGAATAGTCCCTTGCTGTAGCGTTTGTTGTTTTAAGTAGGAACAGCTCTTAAGTTACAAAAATGTTGCTTATTTATTGGGAACAAAGCACATTTGATACATCCCTGGGGGAATTTCAGAGATGCTTGCTGACCTGATGGTTTATATTTAATTGCAATGGAGTGCTGTGGTTGTTATTGATAGTAGCTTTTCAAAGTGGACCGCAGCTCCCATGTTGCCGTTGAGTCAATCAAGACGATTTGATATTCATTGGCATTACAATTATATCCTCTCTCTCCAGAAAAAGCAATCGAGAGGGCTTTACCTGATGCAATCTGCTTCAGACATGAACCAATACCGCACTATTGCCCAATGACTGGGTCAACAACACAACCTCAACTGAGGTATATGATTGTAGGGCATTTTATTACACAACCTGTCAATCACCAGAGTGTGTTTTGAATCATGTGTAACACTGTCAGAAGGTGCCTTGCCAAGAAGTGCTCCCTGAATAGTAATTGTCCCAGTTGTTAATTTCCATTAAAAAGAACACAGATGTATCCAACACTCTTGACGGCTCGCCGATAGTTGATTCCCTTCAAGTTGGGCTTCATGTGTGTGTGCACGTCTGTCAAAGAGTAGGCTCTTTGCAAGTCACTCATATTACTGGTATTCATTCCCGGCACGTAACATTGAAGTATCTTCAGAGGTTGCCTTGAAGTCGTTGCCTTGGAAATCCTCTGATGTATTGACTGAATACGGACGATTAGAATTCCCTTGACTCACTTCCCCAATGTTTACTGGGTGCTTTTTTGCACCTGACATCAATGTAAAAAAAAATACAACTCTTAGGAAGCATTGATAAAATATCCATAGCATACAGTAAATTGGACCCAATTGAGTGAGGTTATGAAACCTTTGGTATTAACAACTGTATGATGTAACTGGGGTATAATTACGAGATATTATGATTAATAGCTTGTAATTTATGTTTATTTCAATTTTGTTTTTCACCTTTATTTAACCAGGTAGGACAAGTTCTCATTTACAACTGCCAAGATAAAGCAAAGCAGTGCAACAAAAAAACAACAGAGTTACACATGGGATAAGCAAAAGTACAGTCAATAACACAATAGAAAAGTCTATATACAGGAGGTAAGGCAAAAAAATAGGCCAATAGTTGCAAAGTAATTACAATTTAGCGAATTAACACTGGAAAGATAAATGTGCAGATGATGTGCAAGAAGAATACTGGTGTGGAAAAGAGCAAAAAAAGTAAATAAAAACAATGGGGATGAAGTAGGTAGTTGGATGGGCTATTTACAGATGGGCTGTGTACAGCTGCAGCGATCAGTAAGCTGCTCAGATAGCTGATGCTTAAAGTTAGTGAGGGAGATATAAGACTCCAACGTCAGCGATTTAAAAAAATGTATTTTCTTTATTTTTATTTTTTTTGCAATTCATTCCAGTCGTTGGCAGCAGAGAACTGGAAGGAAAGGCGGGGATGACTAGTGAGATATCGTTGAAGTCGGAAGGTTACATACACTTAGGTTGGAGTCATTAACTCATTTTTCAACCATTCCACAAATTCCTTGTTAACAAATGATAATTTTGGCAATTCGGTTAGGACATCTACTTTGTGCATGACACATGTCATTTTTCCAACGATTGTTTACAGACAGATTATTTCACTTAAAATTCACTGTATCACAATTCCAGTGGGTCAATTCCATACGCTATTTGACTGTGCTTTAAACAGCTTGGAAAATTCCAGAAAATAATGTCATGGCTTTAGAAGCTTCTGATAGGCTAATTGACATAATTTGAGTCATTTGGAGGTGTACCTCTGGATGTATATCATATCTACCTACATCCTCATTGCCCCTTTGCTTGATATCATGGTAATACCAAAAGAAATCAGCCAAGACTTCAGAACAAAACTTGTAGACCTCCACAAGTCTGGTTCATTCTTGGGAGCAATTTAAAAACGCCTGAAGGTACCATGTTCATCTGTACAAACAATAGTAGGCAAGTATAAACACCATGGGACAATGCAGCCGTCATACCGCTCAGGAAGGAGACGTGTTCTCTCTCCTAAAGATAAATGTACTTTGGTGCAAATCAATCCCAGAACAACAGCAAAGGACCTTGTGAAGATGCTGCAGGAAACCGGTACAAAAGTATCTATATCCACAGTAAAATGAGTCCTATATTGACATAACCTGAACGGCCACTCAGCAAGGAAGATGGCACTGCTCCGAAACTGCCATAAAAAAGCCAGACTACGTTTTACAACTGCACATGGTGACAAAAATTGTACTTTTTGTCTGCTGAAACAGAAATAGAACTGTTTGGCCATAATGACCATCGTTATGTTAGGAGGAAAAAGTGTGAAGCAAGGGGGTGGCAGCGTCATGTTTTGGGGGTGCTTTGCTGCAGGAGGGACTGGTGCACTTCACAAAATAGATGGCTTCATGAGGCAGGAAAATTATGTGGATATATTGAAGCAACATCTCAAGACATTAGTCAGGAAGTTATAGCTTGGTCGCAAATGGGTCTTCCAAAGGGATAATGACCCCAAGCATACCTCCAAACTTGTGGCAAAATGGCTTAAGGACAACAAAGTGAAGGTATTGGAGTGGCCATCACAAATCCCTGACCTCAATCCCATAGAAAATGTGTGGGCAGAACTGAAAAGCATGTGCGAACAAGGAGGCCTACATACCGGACTCGGTTATACCATCTCTGTCAGGAGGAATGGGCCAAATTCACCCAACTTATTTTGGGAAGCTTGTGGAAGGCTACCCGAAAGGTTTGACCCAAGTTAAACAATTTAAAAGCAATGCTACCAAATACTAATTGAGTTTATGTACATTTTTGACCCACTGGGAATGTGATGAAAGTAATCAAATCTGTAATAAATCATTCTCTACTATTATTCTGACATTTCATATTCATAAAATAAAGTGGTGATCCTAACTGACCAAAGACAGTTACTTTGTACTAGGATTAAATTACAGGAATTGTGAAAACTGAGTTTAAATGTATTTGGCCAAGGTGTATGTAAACCTCCGACTTCAACTGTATACCTGCTAGAGCGTGTGCTACGGGTGGGTGTTGTTATGGTGACCAGTGAGCTGATATACGGCGGAGCTTTTCCTAGCAAAGACTTAGATGACCTGGAGCCAGTGGGTCTGGCGACGAATAGCCAGAGGGCCAGCCGACGAGAGCATACAGGTCGCAGTGGTGGGTGGTATATGGGGCTTTGGTGACAAAATGGATGGAACTGTGATAGACTGCATCTAGTTTGCTGAGTAGAGTGTTGGAGGCTATTTTGTAAATTGCATCGCCGAATTCGAGGATTGTTAGGATAGTCAATTTTACTAGGGTATGTTTGGCAGCGTGAGTGAAGGAGGCTTTGTTGCGAAATAGTATGCCGATTCTAGATTTAATCTTGGATTGGAGATGTTTAAAATGAGTCTGGAAGGAGAGTTTACAGTCTAGCCAGACACCTAGGTATTTGTAGTTGTCCACATATTCTAAATCAGAACCGTCCAGAGTAGTGATGCTAGTCGGGCGTGTGCGAGCAGCAATCTGTTGAAGAGCATGCATGCAGATGTATACAGAATGGTGTCGTCTGCGTAGAGATGGATCAAGGAATCACCCGCAGCAAGAGCGACATCATTGATATATACAGAGAAAAGAGTCGGCCCAAGAATTGAACCCTGTGGTACCAACACAGGGACTGCCAGAGGTCCGGACAACAGGCCCTCCAATTTGACACACTGAAATCTGAGAAGTAGTTGGTGAACCAGGCGAGGCAGTAATTTGAGAAACCAAGGCTGTTGAGTCTGCTGATAAGAATACGGTGATTGACAGAGTCGAAAGCCTTGGTCAGGTCAATGAAGACGGCTGCACCGTACTGTCTTTTATCGATGGCAGTTAGGATATTGTTTAGTACCTTGAGCGTGGCTGAGGTGCACCCGTGACCTGCTCGGAAACCAGATTGCACAGCGGAGAAGGTACGGTGGGATTCGAAATGGTCAGTGATCTGTTTGTTAACTTGGCCTTTGAAGACTTTGGAAAGGCAGGGCAGGATGGATATAGGTCTGTAACAGTTTGGGTCTAGAGTGTCACCCCCTTTGAAGAGGGGGATGACCGCGGCAGCTTTCCAATCTTTAGGAATCTCGGATGATATGAAAGAGAGGTTGAACAGACTAGTAATAGGGGATGCAACAATGGCAGAAGATAATTTTAGAAAGAGTGGGTCCAGATTGTCTAGCCCAGCTGATTTGTACGGGTCCAGGTTTTGCAGCTCTTTCAGAACATCTGCTATCTGGATTTGGGTGAAGGAGAAAATGGGGAGGCTTGGGCAAGTCTCTGCGGGGGGTGCGGAGGAATGCCTTTGGCAGTTCTATCTTGATGGAAAATGTTGTAGTTGGGGATGGAAATCTCAGAATTTTTGGTGGCCTTCCTAAGCCAAGATTCAGAGACGGCTAGGACATCAGGGTTGGCTGAGTGTGCTAAAGCAGTGACTAAAACAAACTTAGGGAGGAGGCTTCTGATGTTAACATGCATGAATCCAAGGCTTTTACGGTTACAGAAGTCAACAATGTATAGCGCCTGGTGACAGACAGAGCCTGGGTTAACCTCTACATCACCCGAGGAATAGAGGAGGAGTAGGATGAGGGTACCGCTAAAGGCTATCAAAACTGGTCATCTAGAGCGTTGGGGGCAGAGAATTAAAGGAGCAGATATCTGGGCGTGGTAGAATAGATTCAGGGCATAATGTACAGACAGGGCTATGGTGGGGTGGAGAAAACCCAGGCATTGAGTGACGATAAGAGAGGTCACATCTCTGGAGGCACTAGTTATGCTAGGTGAGGTCATTGCATGTGTGGGAGGTGGGACAAAAAAGATATCTGAGGCATGTTGAGTGGGGCTAGGTGCTCCGCTGTCATGCCCTGGTCTTAGTATTTTGTGTTTTCTTTATTTATTTGGTCAGGCCAGGGTATGACATGGGTTTATTTTGTGGTGTGTTTTTGTATTGGGGTTTTTCGTAGGTTTTGGGATTGTGGCTTAGTGGGGTTTTCTAGCATAGTCTATGGCTGTCTGAATTGGTTCTCAATCAGAGGCAGGTGATTATCGTTGTCTCTGATTGGGAACCATATTTAGGCAGCCATATTCTTTGAGTGTTTCGTGGGTGATTGTTCCTGTCTCTGTTTCGGTTTTCACGTTACGTTTATTGTTTTTGTATTGTTCGTGTTTCATCTTCATTAAAGATGTATCGAATTAACCACGCTGCATTTTGGTCCTACTCTCTTTCACCTGAAGAAAACCGTAACATCCGCAGTAAAATAAAACAATGATAACTACCCTAAACAAACGTATACAAGGCATATTGACATTAGAGAGAGACCTAAAGTGAGTAATAAAGCAATCACAGGTGTTGATTTGTAGAGCTAGCTAAGACAACAACGGGTAAGACAACTAATCAGCTAAGACAACAACAGGTAAAATGGCAATGAATGGGTAGAGAGGATCAGTTAACTACACACAGGGCCTGAGTTCGAGGCTGGGGCCGACAGATAAGCAAAAATGGAGTACCATGATTAATGAACAGTCCAGCAGGCATCAGCTATGTAGCCAGATGATCATAGGGTCCAGTGAACAGCAAAAGATGAAACAGGGAAGCCGTTAGGTAGTCGTTACGACGCTAGAAAGCGGGGGCACGGCGTTCCTAAAGTTAACAGGCCAGGGCTAGCAGAAGCGTCTTCACTGACGTCCAACAAAGGCCAGTTGAGGGCACATCAGATGGAATTACGTCGGCAGACCAGTCGTGATGGATCGGCGGGGCTCCGTGTTGACAAAGGTTCCAGGCGAATTGGCAAAAGAGGTATTGTAGCTGGAGTAATTTTGTTTGCTAGCCGGGAGATACGCCTGGCTCGAGGCTAACTGGTGCTAGCTTTGGGACAATGGCGTTAGTCACTATAGCCACTCGGTAGCAGCTAGCTAGCTGCGATGATCCGAGGCAAAGGACCAGAGCTTACGGCAGGAATCCAGTGATGTAGTGGCTTCTAGTCATGCTAAGAGCTACAATGTGTGATAATAATAGAGAAACTAATAGAGAAAATAGCTTGTATTTATTTAAAGGATCCCACTGATCCTTAGACTGTCTAGTTTACAAAAAAGTCTGATATAACCTACAGTATATTTTAACAGTACATTTCAATATTCCCTGTTGGGCAAACACCTCCCTTCTCCTCTCCTTGCTATATATTTTACCTCCACTGTTAACCGCTCTCCATCTGGATGACACTTGACCAAACATGGGCTTCTCGTTGAACAGGGTCAAAGTAAACAGTTAGCATTGTTGATGAAACCCTCAGCATCTCTCACACCTCGAGGCAGAGTCTAATCTCTGAGCTGCCGAACAGGATTAAATCGGATCAGTCGACTACCAGCATGCTTTGCGGGACAATCAGCTTGGAAACAGCATTCTGCCTGTTTGACAGCAGAAACTCCAGGAGGGCTGACTTTAACAGGCTATTAAAGTCCATAATGCGTACAGCCACATTCACAGTTTAGTGGCAATGTATAAACTCTCTGGAAACTACATAGGCTTTAGTGATTAATGGAGCTGTGACATACCACTCAGAGAAGCCAGGTCCCCTCAATCAGCAATTCATTTTGACGCTGCTGTGTTTTTAAACATGCCATACCTTTTCACTGTAGTCCTAGACCAGGCATGGACAACTGGCGGCCCATGTCCTTGGATCAATTTGTTTGTGCATCAGCAGTTTCTTTTTATAAAGTCAGTCACTGATAGTCACTCAATTAGCCCATGCCAGTAAAATGTTTGTAGATTGGTAAATTAGTCTAGTAGCTATCTATTTAACAGGGGGACTCTCACTCACTCAGATTTCATGTTAAAAACTGCAAACATTTCTCTCTACTCTATGGCAAAATAAGATTTTCAGGAAATTATATTTTTTATATTTTCTTCCCGGCCCCATTGCAAAATGTGTAGAATTGCAGCAAACATGCCTTAAGGGCAACATTTCTCTATGCCCCGTGGCAAAATGTGTAGAATTGCACAATGTTAACTTTTGCCTGATTTAGAATGTGAAATGGTGATTATGATATTCTGTAGGTCTCAGAGACAAAATTTTATAGACAGCAGACAAAGACGATAGAAATTTAGTATACAAAATCAGATATGCCTTCCACTCAAGTTCATATGGACCAAGCTGCTCCCCAGAATTCTAGTTCTTGAAAAGTCCAAAGTAAACAAGCCCCTGCAACAAACTTTTCCAAGAAACAGTAAAAAAAGACAGAGCAGCAAAAGAGAATCAATAGTTCAGCCAAGGACTCGGTAGCATAAATCAGTAATGAGTTCAGGACCCCTCTGTATGAGGAATGGGCTTTATTGGGAGTGTGCTTGAGGCGTATGGTGCTCAAGGCATATGATTGTTATAGCCTGGAGGCTTGTACAGGGAAACCTTGTGTGACCGGGGTACTGTGTGGCGCCAAGAACGTCCTGCCTCCTTCACACAACACCCTGCCAGCCGTCATCCAGGATCCTGGCTTGGGTGCGTCAGGGCTGGAATGAAAGACCCAGTAATCCTGCTCAGTAATCCTGATGGAGAAGATGATGAATATTTTACCATAGGTAAGATGCTTTTACAGATGGTCAAACTATCAACAAACTATATGTTGATAAGCAACTGCTTGCTGCGGTTATGGTTAGGTTTAGAATAAGGGTAAGGGTTAAGGTTAGAGTTAGAGTAAGGGTTCATTTTAGGGTTAGGGATAGTTAGTTTACATTCTATTTATAGTCTGTAAATAGTCTGTAGATCATCAACAGATTAGGGTTGAATATTTTCCCGGTATTTTGCAAATGTTCCATCCTGAGAATAAATAACTTTTCTCCAAGGTAACCCAGTATTTCCCACCAAAACTGGAAGTGTCATTCTAAAGCATATAAAGCAGAAAAATATGTCTGGATTTGAATAGAGCTAGACAAAAGACAATACAAATTTAGTTTACAAAATCAGCCTTCTGCCTTCTACTCAAGACCAAGCTGCTCCCCAGAATTCCAGTTCTTGAAAAGTCCAAAGTAAACACCTTGCAACAAACTTTTACAAGAAACAGTAAAAAAAGATGACAGAGCAGCAAAAGAGAATCAATAGTTCAGTCGAAGAGTCAGTAGCATGAATCAGTAATGAGTTCAGGACCCCTCTGTATGAGGAATGGGTTTTATTGGGAGTATGCTTGAGGCGTATGGTGCTCAAGGCATATGAGTGTTCTATCGGCATGACAATTCAAACCAGATGCCACCTGAGCCTGATGAGCGATACATTAAAGCCCAAATGATTGTGCCATTATCCAATACAGCATATATAATATAATGTATATGCTACCGCATATGACACATGACAGAAAAACAGAAAAGCCCATAGGTGTAGCTATGCTCTTTTGGGTAAATAAATTAAAAGCTCCAGTAGGCTAACATTTGAGTGTGACTGTATTGCTGTACTTTATTATATTATACTGCATTATAATGACTGGAATTGCGAACCTCATTCAAACCAGGAAGCGGCGAGAGAACATGGGATACTAGTCCAGGAAATGTGTCCTACAAAGTTACAATTATAGGCTAGTAAATGTGATTTTAATTTTGAAATTTAAATGTTTTATAATTAGTAAGAGCTGATCCCTCACCTTCCTCGTGATCATTGATGCCCCACGAGGTGAGATCTTGCATGGAGCCCCAGACCGAGGGTGATTGACCGTCATCTTGAACTTCTTCTATTTTCTAATAATTGCGCCAACAGTTGTTGCCTTCTCACCAAGCTGCTTGCCTATTGTCCTGTAGCCCATCCCAGCCTTGTGCAGGTCTACAATTGTGTCCCTGATGTCCTTACATAACTCTCTGGTCTTGGCCATTGTGGAGAGGTTGGAGTCTGTTTGATTGAGTGTGTGGACAGGTGTCTTTTATACAGGTAACGAGTTCAAACAGGTGCAGTTAATACAGGTAATGAGTGGAGAACAGGAGGGATTCTTAAAGATCTAACAGGTCGTGAGAGCCAGAATTCTTACTGGTGTCATGCAATAAAATGCAAATTAATTACTTAAAAATCATACAATGTGATTTTCTGGATTTTTGTTTTAGATTCTGTCTCTCACAGTTGAAGTGTACCTATGATAAAAATTACAGACCTCTACATGCTTCGTAAGTAGGAAAACCTGCACAATCGGCAGTGTATCAAATACTTGTTCTCCCCACTGTATAGGCTACCTTTCATAGTTTCCCCTAATGTTAGCCAATCTCTTTCGCTCTCTATTGTTGCTTAATTCCTTCCTTGCTTTTTACAGTTAAATTAAATAAGTGTAGTTGTCCTTGATCTTCATCATTGTAATGGCATGCTTGAATGATATAGTAGTAGAATAAGATGTCGACGGCTTTCACGTCTCTTCACGAAGATTGCGTGGTTATGGGCGATAGTCTGACAAAGAAAACTGCTATAGCCTGCCGCCATCACGCATTCTCTCTTTATTGACACTCCCAGTGAGTTCAATTGGGTGCTGTATTTAACATTCAGAAAACAAGAGCTTGCATCTCTCTTCGAAAAATCTATTATTATAAGCACCTGGGAGTCCAAATGCTAAGGAGTGATTTTTAAGGCGAGGCCAGCAGGTGTATATTGTGCAAGAGACAGAGGCTATAAGTTTAAAGCTTATGCATAACCCATCATTCATTAGCTAAATATACAGTGCCTTCAGAAATTATTCACACCCCTAGACTTTTTACACATTTTAATGTGTTATAGCCTGGATTTCTAATGGATTCAATTGAGATGTTGTCTCTGGCCTACACACAATACCCCATAATTTTTAAAGTGGAATTGTTATAATTTTTTACAAATGAATGAAGAATGAAAATGAAACGAGTCTTGAGTCAATAAGTATTTAACCCCTTTGTTATGGCAAGCCTAAATAAATTCAGCAGTAAAAAAATATCTTAACAAGTCACATAATTACTTGGATCGACACACTCTGTGTGCAATAATAGAGTTCAACATGATTTTTAAATGACTACCTCATATCTGAACCCCACATATACAATTATCTATAAGGTCCCTCAGTCGAGCAGTGAATTTCAAACACAGATTCAACTACAAAGACCAGGGAGGTTTTAAAACGCCTCGCAAAGAAGGACTCCTATTGGTAGATTGGTAAAAAAAGAAAAGCAGACATTGAGTATGCCTTTGAGCATGGTGAAGGTCTTAATTACACTTTGTATGGTGTATCAATACACCCAGTCACTACAAAGATACAGGCATTCTTGCAGGAGAGGAAGGAAACCGCTCAGGGAGACCAATGGCGACGTTAAAATAGTTAGTTATTGGCTGTGTTAGGAGTGAACTGAGGATGCATCAACAACATTGTAGTTACTCTACAATACTAACTTAATTGACTGAGTGAAAATAAGTAAGCTTGTACAGAATAAAACATGCATCCTGTTTGCAACAAGGCACTAAAGTAATAGTGCAAAAAAGTGTGGCAAAGCAATTCACTTTTTGTCCTGAATACAAAGTGTTATGTTTGTGGCAAATCCAATATCACATTACTGAGTAACACTCACCATATTTCCAATCATAGTTTTGGCTGCAATATGTTATGGGTATGCGTGTAATCGTTAAGGATTGGAGGTGTTTTTCAAAATAAAAAATAAAACGGATTGGAGCTTAGCACAGGCAAAATCCTAGAGGAAAACCTTGTTTAGTCTGCTTTCCATCAGACACTGGGAGATGAATTAACCTAAAACACAAGGCCAGATCTACACTGGCGTTAGAAGACACTGAATGGTCCTGAGGCCGAGTTACAATTTTGACTTAATCTGCTTGAAAATCTATGGCAAGACTTGAAAATGGTTGTCTAGCAATGATCAACAACCAATTTGACAAGGCTTGAACAATTATTTAAAGAATAATGGACAAGTAATGTACAATCCACGTGTGCAAAGCTCTTAGAGGCTTACCCAGAAGGACTCACAGCTGTAATTGAAGCTAAAGGTAAATGTTTTGACTCAGGGGTGTGCATACTTATGTAATTTAGATATCTCTGTATTTAATGTTCAATAAATTTGCCAACATATCAAAATTTTTTATTTTTAACAGAACGATCTATTTTGGATGCAATTTGAATGCAATTAATGGAGAGCAAAAGATTGCGAGAGAATGCTCGCGTATTAACTAATTTAAAGCAATGATATTCAAGTGATTGGCTCCTTTAAAACTCTGCTGCTGCAATAATTAACAAATAAGGTGACCCCTGAAAGCCAGATGGAGATGCGTAAATTAGATGTGCATGCAGTCCTTATATTACTGTAGAATAGATTATGCTGATGAAAATGTAGGCCTACCAGTCACAAGAAAAAAAGTTACTATTTGTAACGGTATTCTTTAGGTGAAGTAGAGGCGGACCAAAATGCAGCGTGATTATATTGATTAATGTTTAATAAACAAAGATAAACACGAACACTACAAAACAATAAATGTGGAAAACCAAAAACAGCCCTGTCTGGTGCAAAACACAGAGACAGGAACAATCACCCACAAACACACAGTGAAACCCAGGCTACCTAAGTATGATTATCAATCAGAGACAACTAATGACACCTGCCTCTGATTGAGAACCATACTAGGCCGAAACATAGAAATACCCCAAAATATAGAAAAACAAACAGACTGCCCACCCAACTCACGCCCTGACCATACTAAATAAATACAAAACAAAGGAAATAAAGGTCAGAACGTGACACTATTATGCGATGCGTTGTGAACTGCGATCCCTACCCTGAGCGTTCATGATTGATCATACAGATAGCAGAGAGAAGGCCATAGAGAAGCCAGATTTCGTTATCACATATCATTTAACAGTTCCAGTATGATTTCATGTCATACTGTTGATATAAATAATGTATCATAATTTACCGGTTTCTCACAGTTATTTATCCCTGGAAAAGTGAGTGTGTTTGGGGGGTAAATCTCGGTAACCCGTTTCCGGGATTCAACCTTACTACAGATGGACTAAAGTGTTGCCCTGTCCATCCCCAGCCAGCATCCACACCAGAGCATCCAGTCCTTGCCCAATTATACGCACCACTCTGGGCACGGATTGAGGAGAGGCACCCCTTAGGCAGGCTTTTGTTGTGACAGCTGACACAGTCTTGTTTAGTTACCTCTGTCTCTCTGCATGCCATGCATCTGTGGCAGGGTGCATGCAGATGGTCTCCTGGCTTATGTGAGAAGAGAGGTAGAAAGGGGAAAGAGGAGAGTCGCTCGGCCGACCAACAGTATGTTGGTTTTTAACCATCGTTGCCCAGTAAAGAGAGATCAGAAAGAAAATAACCCCGGATTATGGGCCTATATCTATGATAAGTGCAGATATGAATCTATCCTCGTCAATATATGCCTTGCTGGCTGCTGGGACTTTCAACCAAATCAGTCATGAGACATACTGCGGTGCCAGCACATTTGCACTTCACACACATCAAAGTGAGACAAAAGCAGTGTGTTACCCATCCTCCCATCATCATCATCAGGTCCTTTCCTCCTCCTCTAACAGACACCGCCACCACTGCCATCACCACTGCCATCACTCACTTCATTGCCAAGAGGAAGCCCTGTGGACTCACACAGAAGATTTAACATGTCAAAATTACAGTAATGGGTCATGTGTTTGTGGAGAGATAGGTAGATTTTGCGGTTGAAGTAACTAATTCAATCATGCAGTGAGATTAGTCATGTTCTCTGTGTAAAGACCTAGTGGCGCTTTTGTCAGTTTCGAGATGGAAATCGTTTCGCTGACAAAGAGGAAGAAACATGTCTCTGTAATCGGTACCATGGGTTTAATATACTACACAGAGTGACTGATGCTTATACAGTGCCTACAAATGGGTATTTTGCCATTAGAATACTACAAATCAGTCTCTCTCCCAAGGGTGTGCTTTGCATATAATCTGTGGTAGCAGCACTTGTGTACTAAATGGCATCCTTTTCACTATTTAGTGCACTACTTTTGACCAGGGCTATGTAAGGAAGTAAGGTATAGGGTGCCATTTGGAGCACAGGCGTAGTCCTCAGACATGGTGTTCAGGTGTTGTTGTGTGAACCTTAAATGGGTAAATGTAACTTTAGGCTTGCTCTTTGTGAATATTTGACCCCACAGATGACCACACTCGTGTCAGACTGCAACTGCTAGATGGAGACCCCCACTCGGACTACATGAATGCCAACTACATAGACGTAAGTATGAGGCAGCGAAGACGTGAAGGGAATGGACTGCTACTTTTTATCATAATGACTTATTTTCACTCCAGATCTTTACTAAGATACAATCAAACATTGCACAGAGCATAATGGGTACTGTAGTAGATCATGCTGCTATGTGCCTCTATTTCATTTTTTATTTAGCCTTTATTTAAGTAAGCCATTCAGTTAAGAACAAATTCTTATTTACAATGACGGCTAAAACCTAACCCGGACAACGCTGGGCCAATTGTGCGCCACCCTATGGGACTCTCAAACGCAGGCGGTTGTGATGCAGTCTGGAATTGAACCAGGGTCTGTAGTGACGCCTCTAGCACTGAGATGCAGTGCCTTAGTTGACATATTATCTGCTGCAAACACAACGCTTCTGAGCATGTATTTGCTGTTCTTTGGATGAAAGCATCCTGCAATGACGATAATGACAATGTCCATATGATTGTCTCTATTATGCTTAGGCGGCTATGAATGCCCTGCACTTCGAGAAACGTCATCAGTATAAGTCGGCATTACAGCTGTATCTATAATCATGTCATCAAGCCCCATTTCCTCTAATAAAACAATGACGGTCGATTGTGCCAGGATCCGCTGGTAAAATTGACTGTTATGCCTGGCTCTAGCCCTAGGAGCCTCGAGTGTGTTGATTGTTAATTTATCTAACAGTGGTTGCAATAGTATGAATGAATATGAAAATCTGTTTTTTTTAACGCACGTTCCCACTTGATATGGTTAAATGACAATGTCATATTAATGATATGAAATTGATATATTCATTTGAACAAGGCAATTTGTCTCGATGGAACAATATGACAGAATTGGCTATTATTTTGAGGGATAGGAAAATGAAGAGGCTCGGATTTGATCTTATTTGAAAAGGACCTTGCGCTGTTACAGTACACCTTAGGGTTTTCTTTTTTCTCTTCTCTTTCTCACAGGGGTATCATAGACCAAGACATTACATCGCCACACAAGGTAATTACATTGGATGGAGGGGAGGTCTGTAAAGACAGTAGACAGCTGGAAAAGTGTTCCCAGACGTAGGGGAGGTAATTACTTGGTTGCCCTATAAAAAGAAAAACACAGTTAAAGCCAATAACAAATTTAAGACACCATTCCTTTAGTTCCATAACAAATCGGGGCTTATCTTAAATGGATCGTGGGCATGGTTGTGCAGTGGATAAGTTGCTCTTCTCCTGGGATCAGATAATGAAGGATGAGACGGTGATGTCAAGATTCTTCAGAAAGTATAACTGTATTGTGAAGCCAATGGAAAGCTCTAGTCGATGGTAGTGCACTTTATGGGGATAGAAGGTGCCATTCTCAGGCATAGGGTACCATTTTGAATGCAGCCACAATGACACAATTCAAACACTTGGCTCCTATGTGTACTTCCTGGTTCCTGTTATGATCATCTCTGTCCAATACTTCTTGATAATATCCTTGCTTTCTTTTCTCCTTCCAGGCAGTGGTTACAAAAGTACCCAATTGTCATACTTGAGTAAAAGTATATATACCTTAATAGGAAATTACTCAAGTAAAAGTGAAAGACACCCACTGCTTGAGTAAAAGTCAAAATATTTGTTGTAAATATACTTAAGCCTCAAAAGTAAAAGTATAAATAATTTTAAATTCCTTATATTAAGCAAAGCAGACAGCACCATTTTATTTTGTATTATTTTATTTACGGATAGCCAGGGGCACACGCCAACACTTATTTACAAAAGATGCATTTGTGTTTAGTGAGTCTGCCAGATCAGAGGAAGTTGGGATGACCACATGTTCTCTTGATAAGTGCATGAATTTTATCATTTTCCTGTCCTGCTAGGCATTCAACATGTAATGAGTACTTTTGGGTGTCTGGTAAAATGTATGGAGTAAAAAGTACACTGCTCAAAAAAATAAAGGAAACAGTTAAACAACGCAATGTAACTCCAAGTCAATCACACTTCTGTGAAATCAAACTGTAACACTGATTGACAATACATTTCACATGCTATTGTGCAAATGGAACAGGTGGAAATTGAAGGCAATTAGCAAGACACCCCCAATAAAGGAGTGGTTCTGCAGGTGGTGACCACAGACCACTTCTCAGTTCCTATGCTTCCTGGCTGATGTTTTGGTCACTTTTGAATGCTGGCGGTGCTTTCACTCTAGTGGTAGCATCAGACGGAGTCTACAACCCACACAAGTGGCTCAGGTAGTGCAGCTCATCCAGGATGGCACATCCAATGTGAGCTGTGGCAAGAAGGTTTGCTGTGTCTGTCAGCGCAGTGTCCAGAGGCGCTACCAGGAGACAGGCCAGTACATCAGGAGACGTGGAGGAGGCCGTAGGCAGCAGGACCGCTACCTCCACCTTTGTGCAAGGAGGAGCAGAAGGAGCACTGCCAGAGCCCTGCAAAATGACCTCCAGCAGGCCACAAATGTGCATGTGTCTGCTCAAACGGTCAGAAACAGACTCCATGAGGGTGGTATGAGGGCCCGACGTCCACAGGTGGGGGTTGCGCTTACAGCCCAACACCGTGCAGGACGTTTGGCATTTGCCAGAGAACACCAAGATCTTGTGCTCTTCACAGATGAAAGCAGGTTCACACTGATCACATGTGACAGACGTGACAGAGTCTAGAGACACTGTGGAGAACGTTCTGCTGCCTGCAACATCCTCCAGCATGACTGGTTTGGCGGTGGGTCAGTCATGGTGTGGGGTGGCATTTCTTTGGGGGGCTGCACAGCCCTCCATGTGCTCGCCAGAGGTAGCCTGACTGCCATTAGGTACCAAGATGAGATCCTCAGACCCCCTGTGAGACCATATGCTGGTGCGGTTGGCCCTGGGTTCCTCCTAATTGCAAGACAATGCTAGTCCTCATGTGGCTGGAGTGTGTCAGCAGTTCCTGCAAAAGGAAGGCATTGATGCTATGGACTGGCCCGCCCGTTCCCCCGACCTGAATCCAATTGAGCACATCTGGGACATCATGTCTCGCTCCATCCACCACAGACTCATCAGGAGCATGCCCAGGCGTTGTAGGCACGTGGAGGTCACACACACTACTGAGCCTCATTTGGACTTGTTTTAAGGACATTACATCAAAGTTGGATCAGCCTGTAGTGTGGTTTTCCACTTAAATTCAAATAATTCAAATCCAAATCCAGACCTCCATGGGTTGATAGATTTGATTTCCATTGATAATTTTGGTGTGATTTTGTTGTCAGCACATTCAACTATGTGAAGAAAAAAGTATTTAATAAGAATATTTCATTCATTCAGATCTAGGATGTGTTATTTTAGTGTTCCCTTAATTTTTTTGAGCAGTGTACATTATTTTCATTAGGAGTGAAGTAAAAGTAAAAGTTGTCAAAAACATAAATAGTAAAGTACAGATACCCCAAAAAGGACTTAAGTAGTACTTTAAAGTATTTTTACTTAAGTACTTTACACCACTGCTTCCAGGCCCCATGCAAGAGACTGTGAGAGATTTCTGGAGGATGATCTGGCAAGAGAATTCTGGCAGTATCGTCATGGTTACGAACCTGGTGGAAGTGGGCAGGGTGAGTTCATCAAAGCGGATTTGAAAGGTGTTAGAGGAGTACTACTCTGGGGACACTGCCAAGTGGCTAAGAACTTGTGACGTTATTGCAGAACCATCAACGTTCTTATGCTGAATGGATTTCCGTGCTGTTTCTTTCCCCACTGCTTGAAAAACACTTGGTGAAAATCCACTTGTTTAATAGGTTAGGGTGTGTCAATCATAGCTCATATTCCCCTTCCCTACACCTCATACCATTACTGTTCACAACAACACATAGTTCACAACAAATATCATGTTCACAATAAATCAACAACAAATTACTTGTTTTGTTTTTAATGCCATTCAATTAGGCATCTTTGTATATTATGAATATACTATCAACCACAGAAATAGAATGAAATTATTGGTCCTGTGTAATATTTGTTCTGTCCATTTCAGGAGCACTTTTGTCTGACTTTTGCACTCCAGAAGCAAAAGTCCCAAACATCCTCTTTAAGAGACAAGGATTTGACCATGTATGTTTCTCTTCCCAGGTGAAGTGCGTGAGGTACTGGCCTGACGAGACTGATGTGTACGGAGATATCAAGGTGACACTGATCGAGACAGAGCCACTGGCCGAGTACGTCATTCGCACCTTCACAGTCCAGAAGGTAAACCGACTAAGTCAATAACCATGCTCTCTTGTTTTGTTTTCATTCATTCCAACCAAACGGATTTACATTTGTGGTTGACTGCAAGGTGAAGCTATGTTGTTCAACTGGGAAATGAGAGTGTAATTGAACACTAGTAATCAGTAAGGATTTGCATTGAAAGAAGCACAATATAATTGGTATGCAGGATTCAGAATTCGACACCATTGTTCTGTTAGCTCTCTTTTAAAGGCAAACATCAGAGAAACAAGCTTTGATAGTCTTGAAATTCATCTTTTGTGGCTCTGTAAAAGCCGCTTAAGCAGACAACACAACAGCTTGTAGTCAACGAATTTTGCATGCAATTAATCCATGAGTTTTACAAGAAAGCAAAAGTTCCTTTTAACCTTCTCACACTCTCCATTTGAACGGGAAACAGGACTTTGTCATTACAGAACTCCACTATCACACCACAACCTTAATTCCCGGGCCTTAAAAAGCAGTGCACAGTGATGGGTTCACGCTGCGGATGCTTTCAAATATAACGTATTAAATCATTTTAATTGTGTCAAATAATGAGCTCTGAAATTATGAAAAGCATTATTAATGACGAATCCAAAGGGATTATTTTACTGCACCACACAGATAGATTCTAAAGCCCATACACACACACATACTTCAATCTGTTGGAAATAAAATAGAACAGAGCCCACTGGATTGGCAAACGTAGACATAGTTTACCCCCGATTTACACTGTTACCACATTCAATACTGCACCTGTCGACCCAAGTGTCCATATACTCCAAACAGGCGAGATATTTTAACTGCAGTGTTGAAGTATTATGTGGGCTTTGCCGGCATATCAACGCTGGCATGAAGGGATTAAACAGTTAACCAACCCAAATGGCAATTAAGCACTTAGCATTAGAAATTAAGCACATTAGTATATTAGGAGCCTCATTAGCTACTGTACATGTAGCAGCAACTCTTCCTGGGGTCCATATAAAACATAGAAATACATGACAAAGTACAGAACAGTAAAAGACTAGAACAACTTAACATTTCAAATAAAAAATTACAATTAATAAGAGTTATATATAGGAAAGACATTAAGAGATAACAAAAATACTATTTACACACTATTCATATATACATATTCTTATATACAGTACAGTTAAATGGGAGTTAAACAGGAGTGGAGGTGTGAAGCCTGTGATCATTATTACTACTGTAGCCCAGTGTTATACTATACTCTAAATGGCCACTTTCCAGTTTCTGCACATCCACACCCATTATGTGCTTCTGCCTTGGCTGATATCCTTATTGGTGGGTTCTATTTCAAATATATTGTTTCGATATCTCACTTTATGTGAATTCACTCTAGCAGATTTTCTAAAGCCTTGTTCACATTGGAAGTTTGAAGTGACTCAAATCCTATTTCTTTGCCTGTCTGATTCTAATCTGTTTATTTCCTGCAGTCAAACAGCCAAAAATCACATGGAATCAGTTATTTCAAACCACATTTCAAACCACCTTCAAATCTGGTTCCTGGCCATGTGACTTGTTTATGAATGGTCAAATCTGATGAATTTGCCCTCAAGTGGTTTTAGACTGTTATTCAGCATATCTTGTTGCCTGCTAGCTACTCTGTCGACAGTTTGACAAGAACATGTGGTAGCTAACTAATAGCTTGTTAATTGTTTACAAACAAATGTGAATGTGCTAGAAAGCTAAACAGCTACCTAGCTAGCTAATTGACTGCTGTGGCTAGCCAAAAATGACCTGTTGTTAAAGGACTCTTTCTGAAAGCTGGACCATGTTATCCTTTGAGGCTTTAGGTGTTCTTACCCTATGATTTTGAACATTCAAAGCAACTGGGAAGCATCCATGGCAGGCATTGTTGTCACTTTAGCTTGTACATAACTTCTAAGTGATAGGAAGCACAAGCGCCACCACCAATTTGCCTACAACACTGCACACATACCTGTCGTTTCTATGACAACTGGAGTAGCCTTGTCAGTAAACTAATCTTAACGCTACAGCATTCTAAACGATTCTGTGACTTCAACTTTGTGTCAACAGTTTGTGGGAGGCCCTTTCCGGTTTCAGCTTGATAATGCCCCCATGCACAAAGCGAGGTCCAAACAGAAATGGTTTGTCGAGATCGGTGTGGAAGAACTTCACCTTTCCGCATAGAGCCCTGACCCCATTCGAACACCTTTGGGATGAATTGGAACACTGACTGCGAGCCATGCCTAATCACCCAACATCAGTGCACAACCTCACTTACATACTGACCACACCGCTCGCGTCGCATGTGAAATAAATGTACACATACATGTTATTCGATCATTGCACCCACACTGCTCGTGCGCATCAACGAGTGTCTGCGTGGCCAGGCGCTTAAATTGAAATTGGTTCTATTTGTAATGTTCAACGCGCTGCAAGTCCGACCTCTCCCATCTCATCATTGGTTTATAGGAGCATATACCTACGTGCCATCGCCTCATTGGTTTTTAGGAGCATATACCCACGTGGGTGATTGAAAGATTAACTGAGGTCCTCACTCCAGTCGGTTGTAGTAATGCACAGTAAAGTTGGTTGCCAACCGTCATATAAAGTCCAAAGAATAAAAAGAAGCCCGAAGGAAGGGGAGATGATGAGAAACTAAATTTGGTTTACCGTTTTATCTGTGGATTAATTGTCGGAGTAGTGGACCTTGTGCATTTCAGGTAAAAAGGTGCACGCGGAGGTAGGCATGCACAATGGCGCACGCGTCCGGTTTGGTCAGCATGTTATGCTCTTGTTGCTGAATGGAAGCAAGTCCCCACAGCAATGTTCCAATAGCTAGTGGAAAGGCTTACTAGAAGAGTGGAGGCTGTTATAGAAGCAAAGGGAGGACAAACTCCATAATAATGCACATGATTTCGAAATGAGATGTTCGATTAACAGGTGTCCACATACTTTTGGTCATGTTGTGTATTTCAAAGAAATAGGTTCGATATCTCACTGTACGGGGATGTACACTTCCCTCATAATGCAGACATGTTCTCTGAAGCCAAACTAGTCCCAAAAATATCACCACTCATCTCGCAGTCTCTGTGCAGGCCAGTCAAATTCAGCCAAGACCTCGCTTTGTGCACAGGGGCATTGTCATGCTGAAACAGGAAAGGTCCTTCCCCAAACTGTTGCCACAAAGTTGGAAGAACGGAATCGTCTAGAATGTCAATGTATGCTGTAGCGTTAAGATTTCCCTTCAATAGAACTAAGGGGCCGAGTCCGAACCATGAAAAACATCCCCAGACCATTATTCCTCCTCCACCAAATGTTGTACTTGGCACTATGCATTCAGGCAGATAGTGTTCTACTGGCAACCGCCAAACCCAGATTTGTCCATCGGACTGCCAGATGGTGAAGCGTGATTCATTATAGAATGCATTTCTACTGCTCCAATGGAGGCGAGCTTTACACCACTCCAGCTGATGCTTGGCATTGCACATGGTGATGTTAGGCTTGTGTGTGGCTGCTCGGCCATGGAAACCCATTTCATGATGCTCCCGACAAACAGTTATTTTGCTGACATTGCTTCCAGAGGCAGTTTGGATGTAGGGAGTGTTGCAACCCAGGACAGACGATTTGAACTCGCTTGGCGATACCGTTCTGTGAGCTTGTGTGGCCTAGCCCTTCGCGGCTGAGCCGTTGTTGCTCCTAGATGTTTCCACTTCTCAATAACAGAGCAGCTCTAGTAGGGCAGAAATTTGATCTTGACTTGTTGGAAGGTGGCATTCTATGATGTTGTCATGTTGAAAGTCACTGTGCTCTTTAGTATGGGCCATTCTACTGCCAATGCTTGTCTATGGAGATTGCATGGCTGTGTGCTCAATTTTATACATCTGTCGGCAACGGGTGTGGCTGAAATAGCTGAATCCACTCATTTGAAGGGGTGTCCACATAATTTTGACCATGTCGTGTAGAACTATGATCTATGATAATATGAGTGAGATCTCTCCCTGCTTTTCCCTGCTCTCAAGAGCTCAAGGAAGAGAGGCATGCATAAAAATGACAGGAGGTTGGACGAGTGGTGTGTTATGAAGAGGAGAGGGGCTCACCTCATTCGCCGCTCAACCTGTCTGTCTCCAAGAGTAGCTGTGATTGGTACTGCAGTTAGAAAATCCACTAGAGCAAATCCCCATAAAGTGAAATATCTCACTCATATTATCATTTTACCGAGTTTATACAAGTAACCCTACATTTTGGTATCATGCCACGTGCCTAGCAGAGTGAGAACCACTCACCTTCTACTCTGCTGAGTTCATGTTGCCATGGCAAACACGATCTAGGCCCTTCCTACCTTCCTCACAATCTTTGATTTACTACACATTGTGGCTTTGTTGTGTCACATCTTAGATCTTTACTCGTTATCTACTCATATTGATTTCATAATGTAATTTGAACATAAGAGGAAAGGAAATCAATGGTCTCCCAGCTATCAAATCCCCTTTGTTTTGTTCCCTCAGTAGTTACCCATACACAAAAGTTGTCATAATGTACTTTTTTTAAAGAAACCGATCAGTAGCTATTTTTATTCAGTTGTTGAGCCGGAATGGGAGCCCGTTTGCCCTACAGTTTCGAGGATGTTCACTGTAAACCTACATGGCGCTGGAATGTATAAGTTGTTTTACGGGCTACTGACCAATTCTGTTATTTTGTGTTTTTTTTTGTGCAGATCTTAACTTATTTTGGACATAATGTTTCCAACATTGTTTCCTATGACCGAAAATAGCTTCTGGACATCAGAACAGCAACCACCAACCTCAATTTGGATAAAGATTTCTACTTCAAAGAGTCAACGGCACAGAACATACTGCTCACCTCAGACCAGGCCCTAATCCCTGACAATCGGTAAATAAAGAGACAACAATATAGAGGCCAACGTGCGGGTACACTGATGAAAGTACAGATGAGAGTAAATAATCCACCTGTACATTGTATTCAATTGGTGAATCATTGGAGAACAAACTGGACGAGCTCCGTTCGAGACTATCCTATCAACGGGACCTGAAGAACTGTAATATCCTGTTTTTCTCGGAAACTTGGCTGAACAAGGACATTGATAATATTATAGCTGTTTTTCCTATAAGTCAGCAGGAAAGTAACGGCAGCATCGGGCAAGCTCAAGGGGAGTGGTGTGGGTCTCTTTGTTGCTATCTCTAATATTAAGGAAGTCTCGAGGTTCTGCTCACCTGTAAGAATACCTCATGATAAGCTGTGGACCATGCTATTTACCAAGAGAGTTATCATATTTTCATCATATCATACTCATATTTTACGTAGCTGTTTACCACCCCAACCTACGCTGGCACTAAGACCACACTCAATGAGGTGTATAGAGCCATAAGCAAACAAGAAAATAATCATCTAAAGGTGGCACTCCTAGTGGCCAGTGATTTCAATGCAGGTAAACTGAAATTCATCTTACCTAATTTCTATCATTTCGGTCACCTGTGCAACTAGAGGTGAAAAGCTCTACATCACCTTTACTCCACACATAGAGAGGCAGACAAAGCTCTCCCACGCCATTTGGCCAATCTGAACAAACAACTGAAGTCGGAAGTTTACATACACTTAGGTTGGAGTCATTAAAACTCATTTTTCAACCATCCCACAAATGTCTTGTTAACAAACTATCTACTTTGGGCATAACATAAGTCATTTTTCCAACAATTGTTTAGAGACAGATTATTTCATATATAATTATCTGTATCACAATTCGTCGGTCAGAAGTTTACATGCACTAAGTTGATTTTGCCTTTAAACAGCGTGGAAAATTCCAGAAAATTATGTCATGGCTTTAGAAGCTTCTGATAGGCTAATTGACATAATGTGAGTCAATTGGAGAAGTATCTGTGGATGTATTTCAAGGCCAACCTTCAAACTCAGTGCCTCTTTGCTTGACATCATGGGAAAATCAAAAGAAATCAGCCAAGACCTCAGAAAATAATTGTAGACCTCCAAGTCTGGTTCATACTTGGGAGCAATTTCAAAACGTCTGAAGGTACCTTATTCATTTGTACAAACAATAGTACGCAAGTATAAACACCATGGGACCACGTAGCCGTCATAACGCTCAGGAAGGAGACGCGTTCTTTCTCCTGAAGATGATCGTACTTTGGTGCGAAAAGTGCAAATCAATCCCAGAACAACAGCAAAGAACCTTGTGAAGATGCTGGAGGAAACCGGTGCAAAAGTATCTATATCCACAGTAAAATGAGTCCTATATCGATATAACCTGAAATGCCGCTTAGCAAGGAAGAAGCCACAGCTACAAAACTGCTACAAAAAAGCCAGACTACGGTTTGCAACTGCACATGGGGACAAATATCATACTTTGGTCTGATGAAACAAAAATAGAACTGTTTGGCCATAATCGGCACCGTCATGTTTGGAGGAAAAAGGGGGAGGCTTGCAAGCCTTAGAACACCTTCGCAACAGTGAAGCACGGGGATGGCAGCATCATGTTGTGGGTGTGCTTTGCTGCACGAGGGACTGGTACACTTCACAAAATAGATGGCATCATGAGGCAGGAAAATGATGTGGGTATATTGAAGCAACATCTCAAGACAGGAAGTTAAAGCAAATGGGTCTTCCAAATGGACAATGACCCCAAGCATACTTCCAAAGTTGTGGAAAAATGGCTTAAGGACAACAAAGTCAAGGTATTGGAGTGGCCATCACAAAGCCCTGACCTCAATCCTATAGACAATTTTTGGGCAGAACTGAAAAAGCATGTGTGAGCAAGGATACCTAAAAAACTGACTCGGTTACACCAGCTCTGTCAGGAGGAATGGGCCAACATTCACCCAACTTATTGTGGGAAGCTTGTGGAAGGCTACGATATTGGGAAGCATTTCACTCTTAGGCCACAAGTGTTGTTTACAAAGCATGTGATGAATACAATTTGGTTTAATGCCTATATTTGAGCCTCCATTTTGTTGTCAGCCCACAGTTTATAAAATAATATATGCCATTTAGCAGACGCTATCCAAAGCGACATACGGTCATGCATACATACATTTTTCATAGGAATCGACTGAGCCAAATAGGACCAATGTTTTCAGGAAGTCCACTGTGTGTGTCTCTATTTGAGCCTCCATATTGTTTTCTTTCAGAAGGGCCACCATGAGATTCGGGAGATCCGTCAATTCCACTTCACTAGCTGGCCTGACCACGGTGTGCCCTGCTACGCCACCGGCCTCCTAGGCTTCGTCCGCCAGGTCAAGTTCCTCAATCCTCCCGATGCCGGCCCCATCGTGGCCCACTGCAGGTACATACTGACCATGCTGGGTGGGTCAAATAACATAGGACTACTGGGATGACATATTTATCACTCATGGCTTTCGTATATGTATTTATGTATTCCTTTTTCATCAGATAAGTTGACTCTGAACATATTCATTCAGTATGTCAACGGCCTGTGCACTACAAGACTATTAGCCTGCTGAACAAAAGCCTTGGCATTAGCTCAAGGTTCTAACTCAAGTCTTCAGGTCTTAGACGTATTTCCCCGTCACAGTAATGGGTTTCGAACAGCCTCCATTACATGACTGCTTAGTAACTTGCTGTGGAATCAGACAGCAGAGTTCATTCCCAAACTATAGGGCAAGAAAAAATATGGGGGCTGATTAATGGAACTATACTCTCTGATTCAGGTAACTCCCAAATACCTGCACACTCTCTTTGACTACCACCTCCTACTACCCCACAGGCCCATGCACTGTCCAGATCCCCACAGAAATAACTACCACAGTAGCTAGGAGCCGTCACTTTCATCTTTAGTGAATGAGCGAGAGCGATGGGAGACTAAGGCCTCTCTCTCTGCTCTCTCTCCTCCACCCTTCCGCATCCCACTCAAACATCCACCCCTTGAGACCGAGGCATTTACATGTAGCTCAGACAGACAAAGGGGGAGAGGTGGAGGGAGGCTAGGGGGAATGGGGGAGAGGGATGGAGGGAGGGAGTGCATGTACACAATGAGATGTGACATTGAGAGGCTGCTAAGTGGCAAAAATGCAATTTCACTTTTGGCTCGGGACTCTCAAAACAAAGCAGATGTGACTAAGACTTTTTCAGAGTGGATTAACTCAAGTGTCCGGTGCTGTGCTCCCATGAAGCACGGGGCACCTTTCTACCTCTCATACATCCAAGGACGAGAATGGAAGAGACTATGGCAAATGTTATACTGCCACTTTATTCCCTGCCCCTTCTGATCTTTGCACTCTCATACATTGGATTGATGACATTAACCTTCAAGGATTGTTAGGGAAAAAAGGAGGGTTCACACCTGTCGCGGGAGAGTGACATCCACCATATAATCTCTGATATCCCGACCTTGGAGAAACGTAAGGCTTATCAGCACTTAGCAGCAGGGGAGAACAACTGGCAGTCGCCCTGGAATGAGGCAAGGAACACAATGTCCTTATTGTAATTATGGGACATAAATCATCAAATACATTTTATAAATGTTATAACAACCCATCTATACTAAAAGGAGGGACAAATTACACGACTGCAACTTGTAAAACGTTACTGTCTGGTAGCTAGCAACATATGCTAGCTAGCTACCTTAGCATTTTTCAGCTTATAGTAATTTAGACATCCAGTTAGCTAACCAGCTAATACTAGCTTTAACTTGCTCACAAGCCATTAATAATCTACTAGCTAATCAAACATATGTTTTCGTTATAAATTAACTCTACTACAGGCTAAACATTTTCCTTACCTTTACAGAGGTGACAAAAACCAATGTCAATCACAAATGTATTCTACTTTAGCTAGATACTGTACTACCCATGCTCACTGGCAAGTTTCTTTCCTGCCCCCCAATTTTGACAATGCTTTAAGTAGTCATTGTTTAGTTAGGAACTCCTCTCACCTGGTTGTCTACGTCTTAATTGGACACAAATTGAAAGGAAATAATCAAAACCAGCAGACACGCAGTCCTCCAGGAATCAAAGATGGATTCAGTTAAACCTGTGGATCCAGGTGTGTTTGGGCAGTCAGTACCATAAATAAATAAAGTCATTTCTAGACAAAAGCCATCTCTCTCTCTCTTACCCTGTCTTATCCTTTGGGACATTGTAGAACCATTCAGTTGAGTGCATTTGTGGCACAACTCATGTGTGAGTGGAGGCCGGCTGACTTGTGTCTCTTTGAGCACTTTCGCTGTCTGTCGTCATCCATATCACCAGGGATGTAAATGAGCTGTCACAGTACCATATCGAATGCTGCCTCTTAATCTTCTCTGCTCCTACAGCAGAAGATAATGGAGAAAGAAAGAGAGGGAGGAGATTAGAATTTACAGGCTGTGCTAAGGGCCATGATATACGTGCTGAAGGGCAAGTGGGGGGGAATCACCATGGCACCTCCAGTGGTCTCTGCTGCGGTTAGATATGACAATAACCAATGGGTGGGAGTGTAGCAAGGGTAAGCTGGTAGTAGTATGAACATATTGAATAGCTAGTTTTCTCTGTCTGTAACGTCACTTGGGGTGAGTAAGTTGCTAGTGTTGAGAGAGAGAGAGACTCTGTGTATAGTGCTGCAGGAGTCTCTTAGTTTGAGTCAGGATTTACATACCTAGAATGGAAAAGGCTAGATGGAGAGGGGTGCTAGGGTTTTGCATAGGTGTTTTTGCAAGGTGTTCGTAAAATTATACAAAACTGTAAATGGTGGACAACCCTGTCACTGGTTAGTTTTAAATACTACTAGTGTTAAAACTACTCTTCACAAAAGCCTTTATTCTGTCTCATCTAAAGACGCTTGTAATCCCCATAGCAAGACTATTCGCTATAACCATAGACATAGATAAGATATCTATTGGCTTTGCTAGATAGCTAGCTATACAAATAGATAGCTACCCACTGGGTCAGTTCAACGTCTAGTTTTGATTTACAATTGGTTAAGTTGTCAACTAATGTGAATTTTATGTGAAATCAAAATCGAATGTCACCCTTTCATTGGATTTAGGTTAAACGTTTTTTGGGAAAAAATACTAAATTCCCTTACATTGATGACTTTTTGCAAATCCAATCACTTTTTTCATGTTGATTCAACATCATCACATATATTTTTTGGGTTGAAATGACGTGGAAACAACATTTACTGAACCAGTTTTTGCCCAGTGGGTACTGCTGTGACTAGCTAACTTCAATGCAAATGTATTTAGTGAGCATTGAATAAGATAAACAACAGGAAGCTAGCTAGTTAACCATCTGTAGGAACAGGAAGTTTATTTTACTAGCAAGCAAATAAGCATATGTGGTCAGCACTGACCTACTAGGTAATCATAACAGCTAGAACAGAAATGGGAGAGCTCTCACCGGCTTCATATCCATTGCACAGCAACACATTTTTAAGTATATCTGAGTTTGCTAGCAAGCTCAATAGCTAGCTAGCTAAATAGCAAAGTCCTGTCTGTAGATGGCCACCCGCTAGGTAGGTATTGTTTATTAGTTGTCAAATTCACAAATTCACTGGTGTCGCAACATAATAAATACAAATACAAATGAAACCGTCAGTTAGCCATAATGCCATGTGAAAGTAGCTGATGCAAACTAGCCACTTGTGAAACGCAGTCCTTAAAAACATCCTCCATCTTGCTAGGTCCTGCGTAGCTCAGTTGGTAGACATGGCTCTTGGAAAACCAGGTTTATGGGTTTGTTTCCCATGGGGGACCAGTAAGACATTTTTTGCATTTACTACTGAAAGTCGCTCTGGATAAGAGCATCTGCTAAATGTAAAACATTTAACTAGTTTGTGTCCTGGGAATGTTTACACTAGGGCAATAGGCAGAAAAGGCATTGACATCAAAAAACTCAAACTTTTTGCATGTGTCCCATTTAGGGGAAAGGGAGATACCTAGTCAGTTGTACAACTGAATGCCTTCAACTGAAATGTGTCTTCGGCATTTAACACAACTCTGAATCAGAGAGGTGCTGGGGGCTGCCTTAATTGACATCCACATCTTCGGCACCCGGGGAACAGTGGGTTAACTGCATTGCTCAGGGGAAGAAAAACAGATTTTTACCTTGTCAGCTCTGGGATTTGATCCAGCAACCTTTCGGTTACTGGACCATCACTCTAACCTCTAGGTTACCTGCCGACCCATATTTCCGACTAGACTAGTCCCCGTAGCGGCACACTATATTTAACGTACCTCTCATTCCTTACTCCATCGCTTTTCTACGATCCAAAGCGTTGTCGGTTCAAGTTCTCCTAAAAACGTCAGCCTGGCTTTTGAAATACAATGCTCCGATCACTCGCCCACCGAATTCCCTCGTTGAGCGCTGACAACAAATGTCCAATGGAGCTACATGGAGGTTGGCAGCCATTCCCCCACTTAACTGAAATATAGATGGGATGCAGATGAAGGCCAACAGGATAAACTTTGGCCCACAGAGCGTAGGCCCCCATTGACAGACTGCGGAGTAATTTCACATTTCCTGGGGCACTCCTTGGCCGATCTCCCCCTGCCAGGACCCAGTTGTTTGCCGCTCTCACCATTAATCACCGGCAGCTGACAGGCTGTCTGACAGGTTGCCGAGTTACTGAGTGGCCCCCAGCTCCTGAGATCCGGAGCTGGGACATGTCAGAATGCTGCCGAGTAAATGATGGCTAAGCAGCCCCCCTCTCTTACCTCTCCTCTACCTCTTCTCCACCACTATCTCCCTTCCATCACAACTCCTTCCCTCCCTTGCTCCATCCCTCCCTCACAGCTCATTCTGCTGGGTGTATTTCCTTAACTCCTAACACCGGGGTAAGGGGGAAATAGCTCTAACCCCTACCTGTCACTCGCAGGGGCTGATGGAGTGCGCTGTTTGTCAGCACCATAAGGCAGTCCTGCCTCTTTTGGCTAACTTTGGGAGCGCAGCGCGGTTCAACATATGTTTATCATAGGGCATGTGTCTTCATGTTTTGCCGCCTCCGCTAACTGTGGCAGGTCAATTACAGAGGATAGATTAGGAACTGCACACTCCAAAAGGGTTCTTTGGCTTTCCCCATAGGAGAACCCTTTGTTCTCTTGTTCCAGGTAGAACCCTTTTTGGTTCCAGGTTGAACCCTTTTGGGTTCCAGGTTGAACCCTTTTGGGTTCCATGTAGAACCCTCTGTAGAAAGGATTCTTAATGGAACATAAAAGGGTTCTACCTGGTACGAAAAAGGGCTCTTCAAAGGGTTCTCCAATGGGGAGAGCCAAAGAACCCTTTTAGGTTCTAGATAACAAACAAAAAATTGAAGAGTGTACTGTAAAGACAAGGCCTTACTGGAGACATTGATTACATTTAAGATATATATACTGTATATTTCACCTTTATTTAACCAGGTAGGTCAGTTGAGAACAAGTTCTCAACACAGAGTTCCACATGGAATAAACAAACATACAGTCAATAACTCAATAGAAAAAGTCTATATACAGTGTGTGCATATGGCGTAAGGAGGTAAGGCAATAAATAGGCTATAGTAGCAAAGTAATTACAATTTAGCAGATTAACACTGGAGTGGTAGATGTGCAAGTAGAAATACTGGTGTGCAAAAGAGCAGAAAAGTAAATGAAAGCAATATGGGGATGAGGTAGGTAGTTGGATGGGCTATTTACAGATGGGCTGTGTACAGCTGCAGCGATCAGTAAGCTGCTCAGATAGCTGATGCTTAAAGTTTGTGAGGGAGATATGTCTCCAACTTCAACGATTTTTGCAATTCGTTCCAGTCATTGGCAGCAGAGAACTGGAAGGAAAGGCAGCTAAAGCAGGTATTGGCTTTGGGGATGACCAGTGAGATATTCCTGCTGGAGCCCGTGCTACGGGTGGGTGTTGTTATGGTGACCAGTGAGCTGAGATAAGGCGGAGCTTTACCTAGCAAAGACTTATAGATGACCTGGAGCCAGTGGGTCTGGCGACGAATAGCCAGAGTGCCAGCCGACGAGAGCATACAGGTTGCAGTGGTGGGTGGTATATGGGGCTTTGGTGACAAAATGGATGGAACTGTGATAGACTGCATCTAATTTGGCAGCGTGAGTGAAGAATGCTTTGTTGCGAAATAGGAAACCGATTCTAGATTTAATTTTGGATTGGAGATGTTTAATATGAGTCTGGAAGGAGAGTTTACAGTCTAGCCAGACACCTAGTTATTTGTAGTTCTCCACATATTCAAAGTCAGAACCGTCCAGAGTAGTGATGCTAGTCGGGCAGGCGTGTGCGGGCAGCAATCAGTTGAAGAGCATGCATTTAGTTTTACTTGTATTTAAGAGCAGTTGGAGGCCACGGAATGAGTGTTGTATGGCATTGAAGCTTTAACAGTGTCCAAAGAATGGCCAGATGTATACAGAATGGTGTAGTCTGCGTTGAGATGGATCAAGGAATCACCCGCAGCAAGAGCAACATCATTGATACCCTCTGGTACCAACACAGCGACTGCCAGAGGTCCGGACAACAGGCCCTCCGATTTGACACACTGAACTCTATCTGAGAAATAGTTGGTGAACCAGGTGAGGCAGTCATTTAAGAAATAGTTTCTCTCTCTCTCTCTCTTTCTCCCCCCTCTCTCTCTCTCTCTCTCCAGTGCCGGGGCTGGAAGGACAGGCTGTTTCATAGCTGTGGACATTATGCTGGATATGGCCGAGAACGAGGGTGTGGTGGACATCTTCAACTGCATCCGCGAACTGCGCTCACAAAGGGTTAACATGGTGCAAACCGAGGTTGGTGAAGAAATGTACTGATTAGCTTGTGTGTGGATAGTGGGTAAAGAAGAGGACAGTACTCTATCATAGTTGAAGCATTAGTCATTACAGTGCCCTGCAAAGGAAGTAATGATACATAATGACGCATAATGGTACATAAAAAAATGGTACAGTGTTTAAAAGTGCAGTTAGCCAAATAGCATAGCATTAGCCATCCTTATACCTAGCGTTAATATGGTATTTTTAGGTTATCATTAGCCATTCACATGTTATTTTGTTCAATGGTACTGATAGTAGTTACAAGCAGTTACACAGTTAGCATTTGACATCCTCATACCAAGTGTAAAGGGAGTGCAACCAACGTTCAAAGTCACAGCAAGTCTGTTAGCGTAGCATTTTCCATCGCCATGGTAAAGGGTTAAAAAGGCTCAAACAGTAGTCTGCTATGGCTAGTCTTTCCCAGACAATCACCAGACTGATCCTATGCCATAACCCACTGCCCACAGTTAGTTGTTCTGCATGAAATTGTCAGCAGGCATATTTTAAAGTGAGTCCTATGGAGGGACACTGTAAAGCATAGAAATAGGATATTGTGAAGCTTAGACATGATCATGTAAAGTGAGTAATATGCAGCGAGAGTCTCTAAAGCATAGAAATGTTATCCCCATACCTTGAAACCAGATTCTATTTCTATGGTCTATAAGCCTGGGCCTTATCTGCCAGACAGGCCATTTCAGGCTATTAGGGTTACATTTTCCAGTGGATCATGCAGTCAGTGATGAAACAGTGGTTCTTAGTGGAGAAACAATACCTGTGAGATAATGTGTGTGTGTTTGAGATCAACTACATTGCAGTCGGGCTAAACAGAATCACTGATCTACAAATCACCTTGCGTCCAAACTAAGTACTCATTATTTTATAAAGATGAACAATTCTGTCATTCTCATCTTTCTCAAACTACTCCCCTCAAATACACTGAGTGCTACTTCAATGTCAATAGTGAGAACGACAAAAGGGCTACTAGTAAATATGCATCAGTATTCTCCATAACTACTACTGTTTCATTAACTTATGTGTACCTACTAGACTGATATGCATTGTATATTCTCAACGACTCTGCGACTTGCAACCATTCGTACAAACCATCAGCACGCGTGATATCACTACTGATCAAATGTGTGTCTCCTCAGATATATTTCCCAAGTCAGGCGAGCCTAGCTACCTCTGGAGAGTTCTCAGTCATGCATCTTCCATCCCAATGATCCTATTAATATTAAATACATGCTGAATAATAGATAACTTAGTTCGCACACATTTTTATTCTGTGAATGAGTTTGCAAGTGTGTTTGCTAAGTGTGGGTTACGACCGTGGGAGTTTTGCAGTCACCCTTAAATAACGGTGATACAACAGCAACCTCCACATTACCTTCTCTGGCAAAACACACACCATATCAAATACAATCTAAGTTTATTTGTTTCATGCACAGGATACAGAAGGTGTAAATCATACAGTGAAGTGGTTATTTGCATCGTAGAAATAAATAAAAAAACAGAACGTGTCCAGATTATAAATGTTTTATAATTATTAGATGACACTTACCTGAAAAAATGTGAAAGAAATGTTATATCCATCCCCAGCCACAACTAGCTAAGTGGATGGGTCACTATTTTCTAGATATGTACACATGCTCATGAAATACAATAGATGGCCATAATCACCCCCAGACACACCTGGCTAATTTGATAGCTAGCTAGCTAGCTAAACAATGAACTGACGTAATACCAACTCATATGTGGAATAACCTTCAAAAAGTGGATGTGTAATTACTCAGTCATCAAACTGTGTTCTTACTAATACCACTACCTATAACTACTATGTTTGTACTATAGTTATTAATGTGTAGTTGCATAGTAATAGTGGAAACTTAATGTAAAGTGTTGCCGACAACTAATTATGGTTTTGTATATCAGTGTACAAGCAGTCAGAGTTGGACTCGTTACCTGTATGTTCTGCTCTGTTCTCGAAACATTTCAACAGTACATGTGGATTGAGTCTAGTGAATAGGGTCCAACTAGTTGTTGAAGTGCTGTAAATAAAGTGTCCTTTTGTGTGTTGATGTTGACCTGAAGGGTAGAAATACATGAACCTCTTTTGTCATCTCATGTCATGTTATTTTACATCATCTCATGTTATGTATTGTGTCCTACCCCAGGAGCAGTATGTCTTTGTCCACGATGCCATCCTGGAAGCCTGCTTGTGTGGAAACACAGCCATCCCAGTCTGTGAATTCAGAGCCATATACTACAACATTATCAGACTGGATCCACAGACCAACTCTAGCCAAATTAAGGACGAGTTTCAGGTTTGTCTGTCTGTCTGTCTGTCTGTCTGTCTGTCTGTCTGTCTGTCTGTCTGTCTGTCTGTCTGTCTGTTTTCCTCTTAAGAGGTATGACATTTTCCTTTTCCCCCTAAGATGGGTGACATTTTCTTTTTCCCCCTAAGATGGGTGACATTTGCCTTTTCCCCCTAAGGTGGGTGACATTTGCCTTTTCCCCCTAAGGTGGGTGACATTTGCCTTTTCCCCCTAAGGTGGGTGACATTTGCCTTTTCCCCCTAAGGTGGGTGACATTTGCCTTTTCCCCTAAGGTGGGTGACATTTGCCTTTCCCCCCTAAGGTGGGTGACATTTGCCTTTTCCCCCTAAGGTGGGTGACATTTGCCTTTTCCCCCTAAGGTGGGTGACATTTGCCTTTTCCCCCTAAGGTGGGTGACATTTGCCTTTTCCCCCTAAGGTGGGTGACATTTGCCTTTTCCCCCTAAGGTGGGTGACATTTGCCTTTTCCCCCTAAGGTGGGTGACATTTGCCTTTTCCCCTTAAGGTGGGTGACATTTGCCTTTTCCCCCTAAGGTGGGTGACATTTGCCTTTTCCCCCTAAGGTGGGTGACATTTGCCTGTTCCCCCTAAGGTGGGTGACATTTGCCTGTTCCCCCTAAGGTGGGTGACATTTGCCTGTTCCCCCTAAGGTGGGTGACATTTGCCTGTTCCCCCTAAGGTGGGTGACATTTGCCTTTTCCCCCTAAGGTGGGTGACATTTGCCTTTTCCCCCTAAGGTGGGTGACATTTGCCTTTTCCCCCTAAGGTGGGTGACATTTGCCTTTTCCCCCTATGATGGGTGACATTTGCCTTTTCCCCCTAAGATGGGTGACATTTGCCTTTTCCCCCTAAGATGGGTGACATTTGCCTTTTCCCCCTAAGATGGGTGACATTTGCCTTCTCCAAGAACAAGGCTTTGTAGCTACCGTTAGGAGGCAGTATGAACTCGGCAGCTAAGCACTTGTGCTCCGTATTCTCTCTGAGATTAATATCCCATCACTGTATCAAGCACAGGTCTCAGATCTGTAATCTGTCTCATAATGTATGATGCGTATCTCTCTATCGCACTCCCAATCTCAATATCCCTCATTCTCCCTCATACATAAGTCATCTGCAGCCTTCGCTTCAGTGAAGTATTTGCACTTGTTGAAGGCACTGACTACCAGTAATGCTGTTATGTTGGAATATGGAAATCAAAGAAAATAGGGGCAGATTATTTATTTCCGTGGGTTTATTTACTCACCAATTCGTTCTCCACTACTAGTCTGGGCAGTTGATTCAGGGCTATGTCATTGTGAGTGTTGCAGAGGAGGTGGTTTGGAGAATAACGCTAGCCGAGGGAGAAACCTTGCCTGAGACCTGAATACTTGTGTTAGTTCCCAGAGACTAATGTAATGCCTATATGCTTTAGCTTAGAAGAATATTGTATTATAGTATTGCGAACATCTCGGGTTGGAAGGTAATACCCAGTAGGTTACAAAAACGTCACGTGTCGAAGATGAAAATAGTCAGCAAGTCTTGTTAAGACCATGTAGGTTAAGACCTGATAAATAATTGTAAAAATAACGTGTTCGCTCTCCCAGACTCTGAACATTGTGACTCCCCGGGTTCGGCCTGAAGACTGTAGCGTGGGACTGCTCCCCCGGAACCACGACAAGAACCGCAGCATGGACGTCCTGTCTGTGGATCGCTGCCTGCCTTTCCTCATCTCTGTTGATGGAGAGTCCAGTAACTACATCAACGCTGCCCTCATGGATGTAAGTTAATCTCTCTCTCGCTCTCTCTGTCTCTCAACCACTGGTATTGTCCCAAGGTGCAACCCTGCCAATCTGGCACTCTATAGCCAGACTCAAACAAACGCTCAAAGATTTAAAATACTATTTGCAAACTCCCAAGTAGGGTTTATCCATTGGCTTTAGCTTGGCTGAAGATGTCATCCAAACTGGCAAACACAGATCAGTTAGTTTGAGATATGCTTTCGTACTGTTGTGTTATGACTTAGTATAGGGATTTTATGTTTATTGCATTTGTTGTGGGGATATGCGGAGGCAGAAATTGGGTTTAACAATTAAATGTCATAGTGCAACAGCAATATAAAAGATAACAAACAACATAATTTAACAACTAATCATTATCCAACACACCATTAAGCCATAGCACTGTGATACATTATTTAGTCTCATAGCAGATCTATACACACAGATCAGTGTCATTTAAGATGAGGGAGGATGATTATTTTTTTCATTAAATATACAACAAAATATGGCTAGTTCTCTCTCTCTCTCTCTTGCTTCTTAATAATTTTGGAAGAAATACATTTATTCACTGTTCAATGTTTTCTACTCACTACATTCTATGCACTGCAGTGCTAGCTAGCTCTAGCTTATGCTTTCAGTAGTAGATTCATTGTCTAATCCTTTTATTGAGTGAACAACTTGTCAGTTCATGCTACAGGAGCTCTGATAGGTTGGAGGACATCCTCTGGAAGTTGTCATAATTACTGTGTAAGTCTATGGAAGGGGGTGAGAACCATGTGCCTCCTAGGTTTGTATTGAAGTCAATATACCCAGAGGAGGACAGAAGTTACGCCATGGTGCTACTCTACAGAGTTCTGCAGAGGCTACTTCATTGCAAAACAGAGTGTTTTAGTCAATTATTTGGTGTCATGTGAATATATTTAGTATAGTTTTATCTAAAAAGGATAATTTGTTGAAATGTTTCTATAAAAAATGGAGGAGGAGGATGGTCCTACCCTTCCTCCTCTGAGGAGCCTCTACTGACATAGATACAGATAAGCTACACAGAGCTGATAAGACAACAACGGCAGACAATAACAAGTACAGAGGTGGAGCTAATTAAAGCCAGCGGTGCCTTTCCCAGACCCGGCCTGCCTGGCAGCAGCATAATGATCTGTAGCTGGATTTCTCTTGTCAATGCATTACGGCGCAAGGTTAACACTGTCCGTGGGAGTCCGCCTGGTTTGGCTCTTTGTCCTTTGCCACGAGTTGATCAGGCATTGGAGTCCCTCTCTCTTTCTCTCTCTCTCTCTCTCACCTTCTCTACTGAGGGCTGAAGTGCTGTGTTATTGATTTTTTTTACAGAGCCATAAACAGCCAGCAGCCTTCATCGTAACCCAGCACCCGCTGCCCAACACGGCCGCCGACTTCTGGAGGCTGGTCTTCGACTACAACTGCTCCTCGATAGTCATGCTCAACGAGATGGATTCAGCGCAGGTGTGTATTGTTCACCCTCTGGGTTCGCATACACACAGGCATGTGCGCACACACATATATGTGCATGTAAACATATGCATGCACACACGTAGACACATACACACACAGTGACTTTGCTTATCTCTTTGACTATTGGTCTGCCGTGGGGGTCTTACACATGCTCTATTGTTCTCTGTTCATCTCCATCTATCTCTCTATTCCTCCATTGTCATCTCCTCCTCCGGGTCTCACATACACAGTTTTATAGGGCAGGATAAGCTACTCCTTTCTCCGCCAGGGGTTTAACTATCCGACATAGCTGCCAGAACCCTCAGACAGGCACCTAGATTGAAGCCCAGCAAAGGCCTATTGACGTGAGGGTGAACTCGTTTTAAGAGGTTGGAGCCTTTCGAAAGTACTAGACTGGAGGATAGCCCATCATGGCCCTTAGCTGTAGGTGTACCGTGCAGAGGCTAATATGGTCAAGGCTTTTGCTGTGTGTGCATTGATTCCACCCAGCATGATTCCACCCAGCATGTTAGCAATGTTTTTCTTTTCTCGTACTTGTATGACCTTGCATTTGAAGTCAATAATGGTGAGTTGGAGATGGCTTTGTTCAAATGGCCAAAGCAATGTGTAGTTTATTTAATGTTTTCAGTACTTTCCAATGGGTAGAATACTCTATTTCAACAACAGTGTCCACAACAGCATGTGATGTAGCAAGGCTCACGCCATAGAAATAGAATTACTAGAACGGACATTCCCAGTCAAGTACATTTTCTGTGATTGGTGCACCGGTGGCCATATTAAATGTATAAAGCAGGAAGAAATCATTATATTTCTATGGCTAACTCCCTCTTTTCTCCCTAGCTTTGCATGCAGTACTGGCCCGAGAAGAGCTCCTGCTGCTACGGCCCCGTCCAGGTGGAGTTCATCTCAGCCGACATCGATGAAGACATCATCAATCGCATCTTCAGGATCTGCAACATGGCCAGGGTCTGTATCACAATAAAGAAAGTATGGTGGCAAACCAGGTTTTAAAATTAATAGGGAACACTGTATAGGTGACTTATTATTATCACAGTCATAGAAACTAGAATCTATGGCTGTAGGACTTTATATGGTTCTGCTCGTTTTCTCTCATAGGTCACGAACTGTATTACATCCCATAGGTCACAGACCAGCATAAAAAAGAAACAGATGCTCAGATGCCAGATGTACTACTGTACATTTGTCTTGCCTCCACTCCTACAACACTGTTGTATATATCGCTAGGACACTGTCTTGTCAGTTAGACTCCTTCAAATGTCAACCTAATTGCTTGTGCCATGCACACCACATACCCATGTCAGACCTGGGTTAAGATACTATTCTAAATCATTTATAATACTCAAGCTGTGTTTGAATGAGCTTGCCTGGCAAAATGGAGCAAATAGAGAAGTCGCAAAAGTGAAAACCAAATCCATTTGGCACTCCAAGGAAGCTAAAGAAAACGCTCAAAGCCTGTGAAAGATTTCCAATAGTATCTGAACCCGGGTCTGCCAATTGGGATGGCACTAACAGACAGGCCAAGCCTGGCAGCACCATGGCTGGTTCAGACTGGTTCCATTGGAGGGGCTTTATTTACACTAATACTCATTAGACACCATTAAATCACTGCCACTTGAATCCCTGTGTTTGTGGCACTCGGTTACTCCTTTCTCTCTCCTCTCCCTCTTGCTTGCTCATGGCCCCCCACTTTAACCAGCGGAGACGGCAGGCTTCGCCAGGCAGCTAATCAACACTTAGCTCCGTGATGGTGTAAAAAGCCACAGGGGTGGCGTCTCCAATTTACCATGAAATGGTTCCATCGCTACCGCGAGAAGCACATGACACGGCTCCTGTACGACAAAATGAGCCTCTCCCTTGTTCCCAGCTTGGGCATGGAGCCAGATAACGTCTTTGTTGTGGTTGCCAGTCGTTGGCTTGTTGGCTCTGCTCTGGCTAAGGGAAGGAAGGTTGAGTCCAAATACACTGGGAATAGATGTGCTTCTGATGAGGAGCTCAGTGCGTCAGCAGTTCATTAATGACTTGAGTGGCTGAGTGGTTTATGTTTGCAGTGGACACAGAGGTAAACTTGATCCCCCTTCAAATTGACGAAGTCCATCTACCAATGATGGTTATAATGAGGAGGAAGATTAGCTTGCTAGTGGTTGATGATTGTGCTAAGGATGATGAGGATACTATCTGGCATGTTGTCCATGATGATGATGTTGACCACAACAACGATGATGATGATAATGGCATTAATTTATGATTCTTTGGCAGCCCCAGGATGGCTACCGTTTGGTGCAGCATTTCCAGTTCATTGGCTGGCCGGCCTATCGGGACACGCCCCTGTCCAAGCGTTCCATCTTGCAGCTGGTGAGACGTCTGGCCAAGTGGCAGGAGCAGTACGACGGGGGAGACGGACGCACCGTGGTCCACTGCCTGTGAGTTGCTGAGGGCCTGGCTCAAAGGACTTTCTATTATGTTGTCGATATCACATTCACACGTCCATGGAAGTTGTATACTCATATGGTTGTCCATAGTAGAACAGTCATGTCCATGGAATTTGTATGCTGATATGGTGTCCATATTAGGACAGTCACACTTCCATGAAAGTTGTATTTCCATACGGTGTCCATATCAGAACACAGTTCTTTACTTATACAGTGTCCATACGTGGATAGTCACGTGCCCATGGAATTTTTATACAGGGACATTGTATATGAGGACGTTTAAACCAGACAGGATGTGGAGGGGTAGAACTATACTATACTCTGACAGGAAGACAATAGGAAATGTGCTTTATGAATGTATCTATCACTGCTCGCTTCCACAGTGCTGTTTCCTTCTAGAGCAGGGGTACTCAACTACTATTTGAGAAGGTCTGGTCACACATATTTCTTAGATGGCAAAGGTTATCGGCATAGTAACAAACCTCGACCAATGTGACCCCAAACTGTTCCAACCACTCTTGTTGGCGGAGAGAAAACGTTGCCGTTTTTAAGCTCATTCCATGCAATTCTACACATTTTGCCATCGGGCAGAGAGAAAATGGAGCAGTTTTAAAGGTAATTTCTTAAAATTCTACACATTTTGCCATCGGGCAGAGAGAAAATGGAGCAGTTTTAAAGCTAAGTTCCTACAATTTTACAAATTTTGCCATGTCTTATGTGTATATTGATACATGAGTGACTCAACAAAATCAATGGGTGCCCCCTGGGGATCGAAGCCCCTGAGAACATAATTTGGCCATAACTACAATATTTAGATAGCTAGTTAGCCTAATTTACCCATCTAGCTAACATGGCCAGTAGTTAATCAACTGGACATTTATCGCAGGTTAAGAATAGCTCTCTAAGGTCTGTCAGTGAAGGACATTGCGAGAGGAAAACTGCCCATGCACTACCAAATTTCAAAATTGTGCGTTCTACTATTACAACTCTCAGCAGCATTAAGTTAAAAACCTGACTGAATCCCACAGACAAAAAGTTTTTGATGTCGGGAGCCCTGGATTAAGACCGCGGTCCGCCAGTTGAGTAAGGCTGTTCATACAGCACCACTGTATGTCGCATCAATAAGTCCATCGAAGACGTCGTCCCCACAGTGACCGTACGTACTTACACCAAAAAGAAGCCATGGATTACAGGCAACATCCACACTGAGCTAAAGGGTAGAGCTGGTGCTTTCATGGAGGACGACTCTAACCCGGACATTTATAAGAAATCCCTCTATGCCCTCTGACGAACCATCAAACAGACAAAGTGTCAATACAGGACTAAGATTGAATCCTACTAAAAAAGCTCTGATGCTCATCGGATGTGGCAGGGCTTGCAAATGATTACGGGCTACAAAGGAAACCGTGCTCTCGATGGTACAGCTGTAGAACTTTGAGGATCTGAGGACCCATGCCAAATCTTTTCAGTCTCCTGAGGGGGAATAGGTGTTGTCGTGCCCTCTTTACGACTATCTTGGTGTGTTTGGACCATAATAGTTTATTGGCTATATGAACACTGTCACCTTGATTACTCAATTCTCTCGACCTGTGCACCTACGTTCATAGGCTAGGTTGTAGCAACCCATGATGGGTACAGTGAACATTTTTGTATCATGTTGTAGCCTAAACCTATCAATGTTACATTGAACTGGGTGAATGGGATATGAATGAATGTTGTAATAGAAATAAGGCCATGCTCAAAAAATTAAATTGTCCTCCCTCATCTTAAACGGCACCAACCGCCACTGACCCCCTTTATTTTGATTTGGTAGGGGGACGAAATGACAAGAATATAACTGTCAAATGTAAACTGTGCCCAGGTGAAAAACACATCTCCACTGCTAGAAATACAACATCCAATCTCTTGAAGCATTTGCAAAAGTAACACGCTTGTCTACCTCATTCAAACAACCAAGGCTTGATTTCAATCATTCAGGAGGACAGGCTATAACCCAGGGAGAGCTGAACAAGCTAGTTGCTTTGTATGTAGTAGAGAAAATTCTGCCCTTATCCACTGGTGTATAGGCCTACATAACGTAACATTGACAATGTTTACATTGACTGAGGATGTGCAATGTTTTGGGGTTTAAAACAAAAGTAATATAACAAAAGTAATATTAGTGGAACTCATTGCTTTTCCCAGGGAGGGAGTCATAAATAAATGTAACGGTTTTCTTTAGGTGAAGTAGAGGCGGACCAAAATGCAGCGTGGTTGTTATCCATTGTACTTTAAAGAAACTGTACACGAATAAACTAACAAAACAACAAACGTGCAAAAACCTAAAACAGTCCTATCTGGTGCAAAACACAGAGACAGGAACACTCACCCACAAACACACAGTGAAACCCAGGCTACATAAATATGGTTCCCAATCAGAGACAATGACTAACACCTGCCTCTGATTGAGAACCATATCAGGCCAGACATAGAAATAGACAAACAAGACATCCAACATAGAATGCCCACTCAGATCACACCCTGACCAACCAAAACATGGAAACATACAAAGCAAACTATGGTCAGGGTGTGACAATAAAGTAGTAAAGAAGTAATGGGTAATATATAACAATTGTTTTGTAATGACCACAACACTGGTGCTAATATGGACACTGTAATTATGACTTGTCTCAGCCAGAGGCATTAGAGCATTTTCGGTGCCCCAGGAATGAAAAAAAAAGTTTGAGGGAACCAATCAAAGCTCAACACATTCAGAAGCACATTTCTGTGTGAATACTGTTTTTACAACGTCCTCTATCCAAACCAGTGTGTCAGCTCTCCCTCTCTGACTACTTGACTCACGTCAGCAAGACTAGCGCAGACCCTAATTCCGCCTCCACTGATAACCATAACGGTAATAGGGCACCTTCTCTCATTTAGCAATGGTTTCATAATGTGTATTACCTTGAACATGTTAGTGGAAATACTTCAGTGGGCGGCAATGAGTCCCTTCAAGACCCTTCAATAGTACTTTTCAGAGATAGTGCAGAGTTTGATTTTGGTTGAGTGGTCAACCATTCCTCATCTTTTCCAAATGCCCCTCATCCTCTCTCTCATGTTTTATGTTTATGTATCACAAAGGTTCTAGTTGAAACCAAATGGTTAGAGAATTATTAGAGAGTATTTTCATCATTAATGGTCCGACTGTTTGAGTGGTAAGGCATGCAGAATATTGTATGCAGGGGATACAGGGGCTACCCTAATATGGATTTAGTAATACCCACATGGGCTTAAGCTCAGTCTATGTGGATTGGACAGGAGATGGGCTACGGTAGTTTTGCTGCTGGGTTAGATCGTGGGTTTTCCTCTATGTTTCAATGTTTGCCCAAGGTACAATTTGTTACTTAAGTTCAGGTCCCACGTCCTGCTATACTGTACATGGTACACCTCTCACATTAATTAAATATATTCAATAAAGTAATACATCATATAGATTGGTTCAGAGATATTGTAAAAGGGGATGTTACAACGTAGTTTTTTTGACCATATATCAAAACTTTGTGCATCACAATGGGAGATTCTGATCGACTCTCTTTTACCTTCTCTCCATCTTTCTTTAGTCTCTCCCTCTTTCTTTACCTCTCCTTCTTTACTCACTCCCTCTTTCTTTACTCTCTCCCTCTTTCTTTACACTCTCCCTCTTTCTTTACCTCTTTCACTCTTGCTTTACCTCTCTTCCTCTTTCTTTACCCTCTTCTTTACCTCTCTCCCTCTTTCTTTACTCACTCCCTCTTTCTTTACCTCTTTCCCTCTTGCTTTACCTCTCTTCCTCTTTCTTTACCCTCTTCTTTACTCTCTCCCTCTTTCTTTAATCTCTCCCTCTTTCTTTACTCTCTCCCTCTTTCTTACGCTCTCCCTCTTTCTTTACCTCTCTCCCTCTTTCTTTACCTCTCTCCCTCTTTCTTTACCCTCTCCCTCTTTCTTTACTCTCTCCCTCTTTCTTTACCCTCTCCCTCTTTCTTTACTCTCTCCCTCTTTCTTTATTCTCTCCCTCTTTCTTTATTCTCTCCCTCTTTCTTTACTCTCTCCCTCGTTCTTTACCCCTCTCCCTCGTTCTTTACCCCTCTCCCTCGTTCTTTACCCCTCTCTCTCTTTCTTTACCTCTCTCCCATCTTTCTTTACCTCTCTCCCATCTTTCTTTACCTCTCTCCCTCTTTCTTTACCTCTCTCCCTCTTTCTTTACCTCTCTCCCTCTTTCTTTACCTCTCTCCCTCTTTCTTTACCTCTCTCCCTCATACTACTCCTTCTCTGTTCCGCGGGTGATGTGGAGGTAAACCCAGGCCCTGCATGTCCCCAGGCACCCTCATTTGTTGACTTCTGTGTTCGAAAAAGCCTTGGTTTCATGCATGTCAACATCAGAAGCCTCCTCCCTAAGTTTGTCTTACTCACTGCTTTAGCACACTCTGCTAACCCTGATGTCCTTGCTGTGTCTGAATCCTGGCTCAGGAAGGCCACCAAAAATTCAGAGATTTCCATACCCAACTATAACATCTTCCGTCAAGATAGAACTGCCAAAGGGGGAGGAGTTGCAGTTTACTGCAGAGATGGCCTGCAAAGTAATGTCATACTTTCCAGGTCCATACCCAAACAGTTCGAACTACTAATTTTGAAAATTACTCTCTCCAGAAATAAGTCTCTCACGGTTGCCGCCTGCTACCGACCCCCCTCAGCTCCCAGCTGTGCCCTGGACACCATTTGTGAATTGATCGCCCCCCATCTAGCTTCAGAGTTTGTTCTGTTAGGTGACCTAAACTGGGATATGCTTAACACCCCGCCAGTCCTACAATCTAAGCTAGATGCCCTCAATCTCACACAAATCATCAAGGAACCCACCAGGTACAACCCTAACTCTGTAAACAAGGGCACCCTCATAGACGTCATCCTGACCAACTGGCCCTCCAAATACACCTCCGCTGTCTTCAACCAGGATCTCAGCGATCACTGCCTCATTGCCTGTATCCGCTACGGAGCCGCAGTCAAACGACCACCCCTCATCACTGTCAAACGCTCCCTAAAACACTTCTGTGAGCAGGCCTTTCTAATCGACCTGGCCCGGGTATCCTGGAAGGACATTGACCTCATCCCGTCAGTTGAGGATGCCTGGTCATTCTTTAAAAGTAACTTCCTCACCATTTTAGATAAGCATGCTCCGTTCAAAAAATGCAGAACTAAGAACAGATACAGCCCTTGGTTCACCCCAGACCTGACTGCCCTCGACCAGCACAAAAACATCCTGTGGCGGACTGCAATAGCATCGAATAGTCCCCGTGATATGCAACTGTTCAGGGAAGTCCGGAACCAATACACGCAGTCAGTCAGGAAAGCTAAGGCCAGCTTCTTCAGGCAGAAGTTTGCATCCTGTAGCTCCAACTCCAAAAAGTTCTGGGACACTGTGAAGTCCATGGAGAACAAGAGCACCTCCTCCCAGCTGCCCACTGCACTGAGGCTAGGTAACACGGTCACCACTGATAAATCCATGATTATCGAAAACTTCAATAAGCATTTCTCAACGGCTGGCCATGCCTTCCGCCTGGCTACTTCAACCTCGGCCAACAGCTCCGCCCCCCCCGCAGCTCCTCGCCCAAGCCTCTCCAGGTTCTCCTTTACCCAAATCCAGATAGCAGATGTTCTGAAAGAGCTGCAAAACCTGGACCCGTACAAATCAGCTGGGCTTGACAATCTGGACCCTCTATTTCTGAAACTATCTGCCACCATTGTCGCAACCCCTATTACCAGCCTGTTCAACCTCTCTTTCATATCGTCTGAGATCCCCAAGGATTGGAAAGCTGCCGCAGTCATCCCCCTGTTCAAAGGGGGAGACACCCTGGACCCAAACTGTTACAGACCTATATCCATCCTGCCCTGCCTATCTAAGGTCTTCGAAAGCCAAGTCAACAAACAGGTCACTGACCATCTCGAATCCCACCGTACCTTCTCCGCTGTGCAATCTGGTTTCCGAGCCGGTCATGGGTGCACCTCAGCCACACTCAAGGTACTAAACGACATCATAACCGCCATCGATAAAAGACAGTACTGTGCAGCCGTCTTCATCGACCTCGCCAAGGCTTTCGACTCTGTCAATCACCATATTCTTATCGGCAGACTCAGTAGCCTCGGTTTTTCGGATGACTGCCTTGCCTGGTTCACCAATTACTTTGCAGACAGAGTTCAGTGTGTCAAATCGGAGGGCATGCTGTCCGGTCCTCTGGCAGTCTCTATGGGGGTGCCACAGGGTTCAATTCTCGGGCCGACTCTTTTCTCTGTGTATATCAATGATGTTGCTCTTGCTGCGGGCGATTCCCTGATCCACCTCTACGCAGACGACACCATTCTATATACTTTCGGCCCGTCTTTGGACACTGTGCTATCTAACCTCCAAACAAGCTTCAATGCCATACAACACTCCTTCCGTGGCCTCCAACTGCTCTTAAACGCTAGTAAAACCAAATGCATGCTTTTCAACCGGTCGCTGCCTGCACCTGCATGCCCGACTAGCATCACCACCCTGGATGGTTCCGACCTAGAATATGTGGACGTCTATAAGTACCTAGGTGTCTGGCTAGACTGCAAACTCTCCTTCCAGACTCATATCAAACATCTCCAATCGAAAATCAAATCAAGAGTCGGCTTTCTATTCCGCAACAAAGCCTCCTTCACTCAAGCCGCCAAGCTTACCCTAGTAAAACTGACTATCCTACCGATCCTCGACTTCGGCGATGTCATCTACAAAATGGCTTCCAACACTCTACTCAGCAAACTGGATGCAGTCTATCACAGTGCCATCCGTTTTGTCACTAAAGCACCTTATACTACCCACCACTGCGACTTGTATGCTCTAGTCGGCTGGCCCTCGCTACATATTCGTCGCCAGACCCACTGGCTCCAGGTCATCTACAAGTCTATGCTAGGTAAAGCTCTGCCTTATCTCAGCTCACTGGTCACGATGGCAACACCCATCCGTAGCACGCGCTCCAGCAGGTGTATCTCACTGATCATCCCTAAAGCCAACACCTCATTTGGCCGCCTTTCGTTCCAGTACTCTGCTGCCTGTGACTGGAACGAATTGCAAAAATCGCTGAAGTTGGAGACTTTTATCTCCCTCACCAACTTCAAACATCAGCTATCTGAGCAGCTAACCGATCGCTGCAGCTGTACATAGTCTATTGGTAAATAGCCCACCCTTTTCACCTACCTCATCCCCGTACTGTTTCTATTTATTTACTTTTCTGCTCTTCTGCACACCAATATCTCTACCTGTACATGACCATCTGATCTTTTATCACTCCAGTGTTAATCTGCAAAATTGTAATTATTTGCCTACCTCCTCATGCCTTTTGCACACATTGTATATAGACCCCCCCTTCGTTTTCTACTGTGTTATTGACTTGTTAATTGTTTACTCCATGTGTAACTCTTTGTTGTATGCTCACACTGCTATGCTTTATCTTGGCCAGGTCGCAGTTGCAAATGAGAACTTGTTCTCAACTAGCCTACCTGGTTAAATAAAGGTGAAATAAAATAAATAAAATACTCTCTCCCTCTTTCTTTACTCTCTCCCTCTTTCTTTACCTCTCTCCCTCTTTCTTTAACTCTCTCTCTCTTTCTTTAACTCTCTCTTTCTTTACCTCTCTCTCTCTTTCCCCTTTCTTTAACTCTCTCCCTCTTTCTTTACCCCTCTCCCTCTTTCTTTACCTCTCCTTCTTTCTTTACCTCTCTCGCTCTTTCTTTAACTCTCTCCTTCTTTCTTTACCTCTCTCGCTCTTTCTTTAACTCTCTCTTTCTTTACCCTTCTCTCTATTTCTTTACCCCTCTCCCTCGTTCTTTACCCCTCTCTCTCTTTCTTTACCTCTCTCCCATCTTTCTTTACCTCTCTCCCATCTTTCTTTACCTCTCTCCCTCTTTCTTTACCTCTCTCCCTCTTTCTTTACCTCTCTCCCTCTTTCTTTACCTCTCTCCCTCTTTCTTTAACTCTCTCCCTCTTTCTTTACCCCTCTCCCTCTTTCTTTACCTCTCCTTCTTTCTTTACCTCTCTCCTTCTTTCTTTACCTCTCTCGCTCTTTCTTTAACTCTCTCCTTCTTTCTTTACCTCTCTCGCTCTTTCTTTAACTCTCTCTTTCTTTACCCTTCTCTCTATTTCTTTACCCCTCTCGCTTTTTCTTTACCTCTCTCTCTTTCTTTAACTCTCTCTCTCTTTCTTTAACTCTCTCCCTCTTTCTTTACCTCTCTCCCTCTTTCTTTACATCTCTCCATCTTTCTTTACTCTCTCCCTCTTTCTTTACTCTCTCCCTCTTTCTTTACTCTCTCCCTCTTTCTTTACTCTCTCCCTCTTTCTTTACCTCTCTCCCTCTTTCTTTAACTCTCTCTCTCTTTCTTTAACTCTCTCTTTCTTTACCTCTCTCTCTCTTTCCCCTTTCTTTAACTCTCTCCCTCTTTCTTTACCCCTCTCCCTCTTCTTACCCTCTCCTTCTTTCTTTACCCCTCTCCTTCTTTCTTTACCCCTCTCCTTCTTTCTTTACCCCTCTCCTTCTTTCTTTACCTCTCTCCTTCTTCTTTACCTCTCTCCTTCTTTCTTTTACCTCTCTCGCTCTTTCTTTAACTCTCTCCTTCTTTCTTTACCTCTCTCGCTCTTTCTTTAACTCTCTCTTTCTTTACCCTTCTCTCTCTTTCTTTACCCCTCTCGCTTTTTCTTTACCTCTCTCTTTCTTTAACTCTCTCTCTTTCTTTACCTCTCTCTCTCTTTCTTTACCTCTCTCTCTCTTTCTTTAACCTCTCTCTCTCTTTCTTTACCCCTCTCTCTCTTCTTTACCCCTCTCTCTCCTTCTTTACCCCTCTCTCTCTTTCTTTACCCCTCTCCCTCTTTCTTACCTCTCTCCCTCTCTCCCTCTTTCTTTACCCCTCTCCCTCGTTCTTTACCCCTCTCCCTCGTTCTTTACCCCTCTCCCTCTTTCTTTACCCCACTCTCTCATTCTTTACCTCTCTCTCTCTCTTTACCCCCTCTCTCTCTCTCTTTACCCCTCTCTCTCTTTCTTTACCCCTCTCTCTCTTTCTTTACCCCTCTCCCATCTTTCTTTACCTCTCTCCCATCTTTCTTTACCTCTCTCCCATCTTCTTACCTCTCTCCCATCTTTCTTTACCTCTCTACCTCTTTCTTTACCTCTCTACCTCTTTTCTTTACCTCTCTACCTCTTTCTTTTTCCCTCTCCCTCGTTCTTTACCCCTCTCCCTCTTTCTTTAACCCCTCTCTCTCTTTCTTTACCCCTCTCTCTCTCTTTCTTTACCCCTCCTCTCTCTTTCTTTACCCCTCTCTCTCTTTCTTTACCCCTCTCTCTCTTTCTTTACCTCTCTCTCTCTTTCTTTACCTCTCTCCTTCTCTTTCTTTTACCCCCTCTCTCTCTTTCTTTACCCCTCTCTTCTTTCTTTACCCCTCTCTCTTTCTTTACCCCTCTCCCATCTTTCTTTACCTCTCTCCCATCTTTCTTTACCTCTCCCATCTTCTTACCTCTCCCATCTTTCTTTACCTCTCCCATCTTTCTTTAACCTCTCTACCTCTTCTTTACCTCTCTGCCTCTTTCTTTACTCTCCTCCCTCTTTCTTTTACTCTCTTCTCCCTCTTTCTTACCTCTCTCTCTCTTTCTTTACCCCTCTCTCTCTTTCCTCTTTCTTTAACTCTCTCCCTCGTTCTTTACCCCCTCTCCCTCGTTCTTACCACTCTCCTCTTACCTCTCTCCCTCTTTCCTCTTTCTTTAACTCTCTCTCTTTCTTTACCCCTCTCCCTCTTTCTTTACCCCTCTCCTTCTTTCTTTACCTCTCTCATCTTTCTTTACCCTCTCCTTCTGTCTTTACCTCTCTCGCTCTTTCTTTAACTCTCTCTTTCTTTACCCCTCTCTCTATTTAGTTTACCCCTCTGGCTTTTCTTACCTCTCTCTTTCTTAACTCTCTCTCTCTTTCGTTTACCCTCTCCCTCTTTCCTTACCTCTCTCCCTCTTTCTTTACCCCTCTCCCTCTTTCTCTTACCCCTCTCCCTCTTTCTTTACCTCTCTCTCTTTCTTTAACTCTCTCTCTCTTTCTTTACCTCTCTCTCTCTTTCTTTACCTCTCTCTCTCTTTCTTTACCCCTCTCTCTCTTTCTTTACCCCTCTCTCTCCTTCTTTACCCCTCTCTCTCCTTCTTTACCCCTCTCTCATCTTTCTTTACCTCTCTCCCATCTTTCTTTACCTCTCCCTCTTTCTTACCTCTCTCCCTCTCTCCCTCTTTCTTTACCCCTCTCCCTCGTTCTTTACCCCTCTCCCCTCGTTCTTACCCCTCTCCCTCTTCTTTACCCCACTCTCTCATTCTTTACCTCTCTCTCTCTCTTACCCCTCTCTCTCTCTTTACCCCTCTCTCTCTTTCTTTACCCCTCTTTCTCTTTCTTTACCCCTCTCCCATCTTTCTTTACCTCTCTCCCATCTTTCTTTACCTCTCTCCCATCTTTCTTACCTCTCTACCTCTTTCTTTACCTCTCTACCTCTTTCTTTACCTCTCTACCTCTTTCTTTTCCCTCTCCCTCGTTCTTTACCCCTCTCCCTCTTTCTTTACCCCTCTCTCTCTTTCTTTACCCCTCTCTCTCTTTCTTTACCTCTCTCTCTCTTTCTTTACCTCTCTCTCTCTTTCTTTACTCCTCTCTCTCTTTCTTACCCCTCTCTCTTTCTTTACCCCTCTCTCTTTCTTTACCCCCTCTCCCATCTTTCTTTACCTCTCTCCCATCTTTCTTTACCTCTCCCATCTTTCTTTACCTCTCCCATCTTTCTTTACCTCTCCCATCTTTCTTTACCTCTCTCTCTCTTCTTTACCCTCTCTCTTCTTTACCCTCTCTCTCTTCTTTACCCCTCTCTCTTTCTTTACCCCTCTCCATCTTTCTTTACCTCTCTCCCATCTTTCTTTACCTCTCCATCTTTCTTTACCTCTCCCATCTTTCTTACCCTCTCCCATCTTCTTACCTCTCTACCTCTTTCTTTACCTCTCTGCTCTTTCTTTACTCTCTCCCTCTTTCTTTACTCTCTCCCTCTTTCTTTACCCTCTCCTCTCTCTCTCTTTCTTTACCCCTCTCCTCTCTTTCCTCTTTCTTTAACTCTCTCCCTCGTTCTTTACCCCTCTCCCTCGTTCTTTACCACTCTCTCCTCTTACCTCTCTCCCCTCTTTCTTTAACTCTCTCTCTTTCTTTACCCCTCTCCCTCTTTCTTTACCCCTCTCCTTCTTTCTTTAACCTCTCTCAATCTTTCTTTACACCCTCTCCTTCTGTCTTTACCTCTCTCGCTCTTTCTTTAACTCTCTCTTTCTTTACCCCTCTCTCTATTTATTTACCCCTCTGGGCTTTTCTTTACCTCTCTCTTTCTTTAACTCTCTCTCTTCTTACCCCTCTCCTCTTCCTTACCTCTCTCCCTCTTTCTTTACCCCTCTCCCTCTTTCTTCCCCTCTCCTCTTTCTTTACCTCTCTCTCTTTCTTTACCTTTTCTCTCTTTCTTTACTTTCTCCTCTTCTTTCTTTACCTTTCTCTCTCTTTCTTTACCCCTCTCCCTCTTTCTTTAACCTCTCCCCTTCTTTACTCTCTCCTCTTCTTTCCTCTCCCTCCTCTCTCCCCTTTCTTTACTCTCTCCTCCCTCTTGCTTTACTCTCTCCCTCTTGCTTTACCTCTCTCCTCTTTCTTTACTCTCTCCTCCTCCCTCCCCTCTTTCTTTTCTCTCTCTCTCTTTCTTTACCTCTCTCTCTTTCTTTACCTCTCCCTCTTTCTTTTCTCTCTCTCTCTTTCTTTACCTCTCTCCCTCTTTCTTTCTCTTTCTTTCTCTCTCCTCTTTCTTTTTCTTTACCTCTCTCCTCTCTTTCTTTACCTCTCTCTCCTCTTTCTTTACCTCTCTTCTCTTTTCTTTACTCCTCTCTCTTTCTTTACCTTCTCCTCTCTTTCTTTACCTCTCTCTCTCTTTCTTTACCTCTCTCTCTCTTTCTTTACCTCTCTCTTTTCTCTTTCTTTACTCTCTCTCTTTCTTTACCTCTCTCTCTTTTTCTTTACCCCTCTCTCTTTCTTTACCCCTCTCCTCTTTCTTTATTACCCCCTCTCTCTCTTTCTTTCTTTACCCCTCTCCTTTTCTTTACCCTCCTCTTTCTTTACCCCCTCTCTCTTTCTTTACCCCTTCTCTCTTTCTTTACCCCTCTCTCTCTTTCTTTACCCTCTCTCTTCTTTACCCTCTCTCTTTCTTTACCCCTCTCTCTTTCTTTACCCCTCTCTCTCTTTCTTTTCCCCTCTTTTCTTTCTCTTTTTCTCTCTCTCTCTTTTTTTTTTTCTTTCTTCTTTTTTCTCTTTTTTTCTTCTCTTTCTTTTTTTCTTTTTTTTTCTTTCTCTTTTTTTTTTCTTCTTCTCTTTCTCTTTTCTTTTTTCTTTCTCCTCTCTTTTTTTTTCTCTCTCTAACCCTCTCTCTCTCTCTTTTTCTTTCTTTCTCTTCTTTCTTTCTTCTTTCTCTTTTTTTCTCTCTCTCTCTCTCTCTTTCTTCTCTCTCTTTTTTTTTTTTCTCTCTTCTTTACCCCTCTCTCTCTTTCTTTCCCCTCTCTCTCTTTCTTTACCCCTCTCTCTTCTTTCTTTACCCTCTCTCTCTTTCTTTTCTTTACCCCTCTCTCTCTCTTTTCTTACCCCTCTCTCTTTCTTTACCCCTCTCTCTTTTACCCCTCTCTTTCTTTACCCCTTCCCTCTTCTTTACCTCTCCCTCGTTCTTTTACCTCTCCCTCATTCTTTACCTCTCCCTCGTTCTTTACCTCTCTCCCTCGTCTTTACCTCTCTCCCTCCGTTCTTTACCCTCTCCCTCGTCCTTTACCCCTCTCTCGTCCTTTACCCCTCTCTCGTTCTTTACCCCTCTCTCTTTCTTTACCCCTCTCTTTCTTTACCCCTCTCACTCTTTCTTTAACCTCTCCCTCTTTCTTTACCTTCTCCTCTTTCTTTACCTCTCTCCCTCTTTCTTTACCTCTCTCCTCTTTCTTTACCTCTCTCCCTCTTTCTTTACCTCTCTCTCTCTCTTTCCTCTTTCTTTACCTCTCTCTCTCTTCTTTAACCTCTCAAAAATGCAAAATTACTGGCCTGATGAACAGGGGATGGCCGGGCATCGATAGTGGTTCTTCTCCATCGCTCGTTGTGTTGATTCATTATGACCATTTGTTTATGTTTTCTCACTTTGCAAATTCACTGTGCATTTGCAACATGGTTCAATGGGCTTTTACCATCCCCAATTTGTCATGCTCAAAAAACCTGCAGGAATGCGAAATTGACTGGCCCGATGAACTCGGGATGGCTGGGCAGTGATTCTGGTTTCCTCTCCATCGCTCGTTAGGGTTGATTTCAGAATGTCACTTTTGGTGATGGTACCTCACTGTTTAAACATATTGCAAATGGACAAGAGTCACCAGCAAGTCACCTTCCATCAGTCAATTAGATATCATTCTGACACCAAACTGAAACAAACTGACACCAAACCCACTTTTTCCAACTCGTTTAGTAGCCAACTATCACATACTTCAGAGCTGGCCCAAAATTCACAACGCCTTCTGTTCAAACCATAATAAAGACGTAAAACACATAGTTACGTTCTAGCTGCGTGTCCAGTTCTGATGTTATGTGTAGGCCTAGTTGAGGCGACCCCGAATCCCAAGTTTCGGCTTGATAGGTCAATTGGTGCCCGAGCAAGACCCTAATTGGCGCTGAAAATCCACTTTTTTCAATGCCTTGCTACGGGGTCCTTGAATGAGCAATCGGACAGAACGTTGGGATCCGTCTATATGGGCCAAGGCGGTCGTAATGCACCTAGTCTTGCGAATCTGGGACATTTCTAAATGTCGTAATTTTCGTGATGCAAAAATGAATTGAAGTTATTGCAAATGTATGAGGCTGTTTCTCGGTCCGAGAACCTTCTAGAGCCACGTAACTCACCACACACTATCGACCTGAGGTCTAGAACAGGTTTCTAAAGTTTCGGAACTCTAGGTCTGACGGTTCCAACAAGGTTATCTAATGCAGGCAGTGTATGTCTCTACGCACCCCAATGTGTCCCTCCTTCCAAGCTGTGTGTGTGTGTGTGATGTCTGAAAAATAACTGATTTACAGTTCATGGGGGTTGCCTAATCACACATGAAGTTTTGGAAAGATCTGACTTTTTTAACCCTTCGAAACAGCCCCTGTGACACCAATTATGGCACTTCCGGTCGGCACAGGAAGCTATAAGTCAACAAATATCCTCAATGGGCTATGCTTTTACAGAATCCTCAGTTTTAAGTCTTTACGTGAAGAACTGACTGATTTACACAGGGTTGAATGCACTATTTCTATCAAACTGCAGGTTGGGTATGGATATACACTTTTAGGGTGGTTTTAACCACTTCCGGTTGGTCCAGGTAGCTTAGAATCGACACAGGTAGACCTCATAGTGTCCTGATGGACTGTCATCGAAGACAGGTTCATAAGGCATTCATAACCCACATAGGCTTCAGGTTGACTTTAGAGGAGCAGGCAATGTATTCCTATGGGGAGAGGTGTTATTGTAATCTGTGAGATCAAAAAACCCTGTTTTACTGTTAAGGGTTAATGCCACACGGTCAAGTTTAGGCTTTCAGAGATCGGGAGGACCTCAGGATCGTACCTGAGGTCGAATTGTGCTTCTCACCCTAACGGTTCTCTCACTGTCACCCAAAAGCAAATGACATTGAGGGCCAGGCTTCAATTTGGGCCTACTTTTTTTCACGGTCGCTGCACTCAGAGCGAGCTACGGGGCATCTCGTTGAACTCGGCACGGCCTGGAGAATATGGAAATGCCATTGCAGGCTCTGTGTGTCTTTAAGCACCGCACTTTGTCACTCCATCCATGGTGTGTGTGTGTGAGAGAGCTTTCTTTGACATATGTTGGGAGAAATGACTGACTTACAGTTCATGGGGGTTGCCTAATCACACATATGAAGTTTTGAAAAGATCTGACCTTTTTAACCTTTGGAAACAGCCACTATGACACCATTTAAGGCACTTCCCGTTGGCACAGGAAGCTATAAATAAACTCATATCCTGATTGGGGTATGCCTTTACAGAATCCTGAGTTATAAGTCTTTACGTTAAGAACTGAGTTATTTACGGAGGGTTTAGTGAGTGTGTGTTATTTCAGAAAATCATAGAAAATCACAGAAATCTCGGAGAGCTCCGCAGCACACTTTAAAGAGATTCGTATGAACACCCTGCAACTGGATCTGTAACTGTTTAAAAATATATATATTTTTGAACATCACCAATTTGACATTGTACGATTTCTCTTAAATGACGATAGATAAATGGCTGGTTCTTTTTTTTATTGACACCGGAGGCTCCTTGAGTTTGACGTGCAGCGGAAAAATTATTGCTCTATTTTCATTTTGGACCTTTTAATCCCAGAAAAATGGCCATAACTCAAAAACCGTTGAGGCCTAGACGCCATCTTGTTCGGGGCCAAATATTTTCCGTTTTGGAGATAAGGCCACGTCGTGATTTGTGATGTTTTGTAAATTGCAATATGATTGCTTATGCCCTCTTGTGGGATTTACCGGGACAGCGGAAAAAGGACCAAAATGTGATTATTTTATAAAACGGAAACCGAGTGTTCGAGAGAGTTTGTTTGATGACTTCCCGGTAGATCCGGCCCTGCCGCACGGCCCGACGCCGTCCGCGAATTTTACAAATGTTTTCGGACGTCTAGTAAGGGACCGTACATTTGCAATATGGACTTTCTCACTAACCATATGGCGAATGTCAAAATGTTCCCTTAAGGTATGGAAGGCCCTAAAAATCGTCAAAGACTCCAGCCATCCTAGTCATAGACTGTTCTCTCTGCTACCGCACGGTAAGCGGTACCGGAGCGCCAAGTCTAGGTCCAAGAGGCTTCTAAACAGTTTTTACCCCCAAGCCATAAGACTACTGAACGGCTAATCAAATGTCACCCCGGAATATTTGCAACCCCCCACTACGCTGCTGCTACTCTCTGATATTATCTATGCATAGCCATTTTAACAACCCTACCTGCATGTACATAATTATCTCAAATACCTTGACACCGGTGCGCCCGCACATTGACACATTGACTCTGTACCGGTACCCCCTGTATATAGGCCCGCTATTGTTATTTACTGCTGCTCTTTAATTTGTTATTTGTTTTTCATATCTTTTACTTTTTTTGGTAGTTATTTTCTTAAAACTGCATCGTTGGTTAAGGGCTTGTAAGTAATCATTTAACTGTTGTATTCTGCGCATGTGACAAATAAAATGTGACTTGATTTGACAAAAAAAGTGTGCACAAACAGCCGGGAAATCCTTGCTGAAGGCCAAAACAGTAAAAAACGTCACATAACGTCGTCATAATATATGCACAAACTGTTTCCCCAATGTTTCTGATGGGAAGCATGAGGACGCCTGTATTTGCTCTCTCTGTCCCGTTCTCATCCCCCTCTCTTTCTTAATTATTCCCTCTGTCCCTTACCCTGCCCCTCCATCACTCTCTCTTCATCTCTCCCTCTTCATTTACCTCTCTCCCTACCTTGTTCTCGGTCTCATTCTCTCCATCTTCCTTTGGCCTTTTCTACCTTTCTGTCCCTCTTCCTCGCTCTCTATGCCCCTTTCTCATCCCTCTCTTTACATCTCTTTTAACTGTTCTCTCTTTCCCATTTATCCACCTTTCCTTACCTATCTTTTAACCTCTCTCTCCAACAGGATGGGTGGTGGACGTAGTGGTACCTTCTGTGCCATCTGCAGCATCAGTGAGATGATCCAGCAACAAAACATTGTAGATGTGTTCCACACCGTCAAGACCCTGAGGAACAACAAATCCAACATGGTGGAGACTATGGTACGTTCCACTGACCACAACAGGTGATGTGGTACTGTATAGGTGGCTTGAGGAGGGTTTATGAGTACCTATCAGCAATATAGGACACACACTCAGGACACACAGTTGTGGCTGTATTGGACAGGTTCAAGACCATACACAGACGGGTAGACACAGCCACAGAGACGCACGCACACACATTCTCAGGCTGATGGCTTGCTATTGCAGGTGTTGTGTTAACAGATGTCTCTACGCCTTCTCATATAGCCTCAGAAACCAGATAATTAATTTGAGAGATTCTTCTCAGGATGGGCACAGCTGTTCGCTTAGAATTAAAGTAGATTTTGGGTCAAAAGACAACTACTGTAATAAAAAAGTTATTGGTGACGTTGAAGATACCGTCATAATAGTCCATGAAATTTTAATGAAAGACAATTTGATTCTCTTTCTTTTTTTATCTAGTTTTATACCACAGCATTGTTTAATACACTTTTCTGATTGGCTAGAAGGGCATTCTAGAATGGACATTAAAACCAGATAACGGGACACATTGCAATCACGACACAATATGCCCCTAGACATGAAGATCGTACTTGCTATAAAGTTATAGAAAGCTAAACCAACAACTACACAAACTGAAATTGGATACATTTTAATACAGGTCCAACAAGGGAAAAACGTAGCTATGTTTTTGCAGAAACATCTTCTTGGAGCATTTGAGACCTAAGGTGGTGAGTGATGAACATGAATTTCTCCTGCCCCCCCCCCCCCCCGTATCTAAAGTTGTCAAATCCTCCAACATGTTTCTAGTTTGATCTGTTGGTGAAGTAAGCTTGTCTGTTTGTCTGAAGCCTTGATGGTTTTTGCGACTGCACTTGAAGAAACACTTGAAGAAACTTGAAAAGTTCCATATTGACTGACCTTCATGTCTTAAAGAAATGATGGACTGCTATTTATTTTTGCTTATTTGAGCTGTTCTTGCCATAATATGGACTTGGTCTTTTACCAAATAGGGCTATCAATTCTGTATAACACCCCTACCTTGTCACAAAACAACTGATTTGCTCAAATGCATTAAGAATGAAAGAAATTCCACAAATGTGCTTTTAACAAGGCACACCCGTTAATTGAAATGCATTCCAGGTGACTACCTCATTAAGCTGGTTGAGGTAATTCCAAGAGTATGCAAAGCTGTCATCAAGGAAAAGGGTGGCTACTTTGAAGATTTTCAAATATAAAATATATTTTGATTACTACATGATTCATATGTGTTATTTCCTAGTTTTGATGTCTTCATTATTATTCTACAATGTAGAAAATAGCAAAAATAAAGAAAAAAATCCTGGAGTAGCTGTGTCCAGACTTTTGACTGGCACTGTATATATAGTGCATTCGAGAAGTATTCAGATTTTTTCTAAAATGGATTTTTTTTAAATCCTCATCAATATACACACAATACCCCATATTGACAAAGCGAAAACAGGTTTTAAATATTTTCAGAATGTATACAATAATTAAAACAGGAATATGACATTTACATAGTTATTCAGACCTTTTACTCAGTGCTTTGTTGAAGCACCTTTGGAAGCAATTACAGCCTTGAGTCTTCTTGGGTATGACACTGCAAGGTTGGCACACCTGTATTTGGTGAGTTTTTCCCCATTCTTCTATGCAGATCCTTTCAAGCTCTGTCAGGTTGGATGGGGAGCGTCGCTGCACTTCTATTTTCAGGTCTCTCCAGAGATGTTCGATCAGGTTCAGGTCCAAGCTCTGACTGGGCCACTCAAGGATATTCAGAGACTTGTCCCAAAGCCAGCTGTGTGCTCAGAATCGTCCTGTTGGAAGGTGAAACTTCTCCCCAGTCTGAGGTTAAACGCTGGTCATGGCTCAGATCAACACCATTATCCCAAAAACCCTAGACCCACTCCAATTGGCATACCACCCCAAAAGATCCACAGATGACACTCTCTCTATTGGACTTCACACTACCCTGAACAGCTGATCAAATGTCTACCCGGAATATTTGCATTGTCCCCCCCCCCTCCTCCCCCCTTTTTTATGCTGCTGCTACTCACTGTTTATTATCTAAGCATAGTCACTTTACCCCTACTTACATGTACATATTACTTTGACTAATCTGTACCACCACACATTGACTTGGTACCGGTACCCCTTGTATATAGCCTTGTTATTGGTATTTTATTATTGGCCTTTTATTTTTGTAACTTTAGTTTATTTATAATATTTTCTTAAATCTTGTTTTTCTTCAAACTGCATTGTTGGTTGGTTAAGCACTTAAGTAAGCATTTCATGATAACGTTTACACCTGTTGTAATCAGCCCATGTGACAGATACATTTGTATTTGATTTGAGGTTCTGAGCGCTATGGAGCAGGTTTTCATCAAGGATCTCCCTTGACTCCGTTCATCTTTCCTTTGATCCTGACTAGTCTCACAGTCCCTGCCTCTGAAAAACATCCCCACAGCATGATGCTGCCACCACCATGCTTCACCTTAGGAATGGTGCCAGGTTTCCTCCAAACGTGACGCTTGGCTTTCAGGCCAAAGAGTTGAATCTTGGTTGCATCAGACTAGAGAATTTTGTTTCTCATGGTCTGAGAGGCCTTTAGGTGCCATTTGACAAGCGGGCTGTCATGTGCCTTTCACTGTGCTTGCGTCTTTACCATAAAGGCCTGATTGGTGGAGTGCTTCAGAGATGGTTGTCTTTCTGTAAGGTTCTCCCATCTCCACAGAGGATCTCTGGAGCTCTGTCAGAGTGACCATTGGGTTCTTGTTCATCTCCCTGACCAAGGCCATTCTCCCCGATTGCTCAGTTTTGTGGCCAGCTGTAGGAAGAGTCTTGGTGGTTCAAAACTTATTCCATTTAAGAATGATGGAGGCCACTGTGTTCTTTGGGACCTTCAATGCTGCAGACATTTTTTGGTACCCTTCCCCAGATCTGTGCCTCGACACAATCCTGTCTACGCACAATTCCTTTAACCCCATGGCTTGGATTTTGCTCTGATATGCATTGTCAGCTTTAGGACCTTTTATAGACAGATGTGTGCCTTTCCAAATCATGTCCAATCAATTGAATTTATCACAGGTGGACTCCAATCAGGTTGGTCAAGGATGATCGATGGGAAAAGGATGCACTTGAACTCAGTTTTGAGTCTCATAGCAAAGGGTCTGAATGCTTAAGTAAATAAGGTGTTTCTGTTTTTAATTTGTAATACATTTGGAAAAAAATCTAAAAACCTGTTTTCGCTTTGTTATTATTGGGTATTGTGTGTAGATTGATGAGGAAAATCTTTGATTTAATCAATTGTAGAATAAGGCCGTAACATAATTAGGATAAAGGGAAGTGGTCTGAATAATTTCTGAATGCACTGTATATATTTATATCGATAAATGTTTGCTTTGTATTGTTTTCTTTGGCAACAGTGGTATAAGCAGGATGAACAGCTTAAACAAATGCAACGGAATAAACGTTGGTGTTATTCTGGCTGCAGACTGTGTAGCCATTGCTAGTTGGTTAGCTAGCAGCAAGCAAGGGATAAGAATGTTGCCACTGGGCATGGCAACGGAACATAAAGAACGAACGACTAGTTTGCATCCATAAATATCAAATCTCTGCTTGTGTTTCCTTTTTAATAATGATAAAAATGAGTCAAATTGACAGATTGGTAATATGGTAATATATATTATTGGTAATATGACAATCATGCCAATGACTGTGCTCGGTCTTTATTTCCCTTTTCTAGGAACAGTACAAGTTCTGCTATGAAGTTGCTCTGGAGGCCCTTAGCTCATTCTGAGAGAGCAACGCTGCCTCTCGTCTCTCGTGTCTGTGGGACACAGTGCTGACACTGCAGACACCAACCCATATGAGGCAGTGGATGTGTGTGTGACCACACACATGTGAAACTCTATAATGAAGAAAAAAACACCCTCCACACTGGGGTTATGTGTGCGCTTTTGCAAGACCGGGACCCCTTTCGCTTGTATAAAGAAAAAATGGAATGAAAACCTTTAAACACAGCTTTCCTTCTCTTACTTCAATGTCCATCTTGGACTGTGATGTGATCTTGTACAGTAATTTCCTTTTTAGATATATGCCTTGAATTTGATTCCCTCAGTGTAAAAATACAAACCAAGAAAATAAACTGACATGGCTTCAGCTGATGGGGATATTAAAAAAACACACACACAAAAACAACACATTCAGATTAACAAACAGAACCGATACAGACGAAGACAAATGCAAGATGCGAAGATTTGAACTCTACCTGGCTTTGCACCTCTTTTTAAAGAATATTAATAACGACTGTATTATATATTTCCCCCCTGTTTTAACAGACACAAAATGGCAGATATTTTTTGTAATTCTTTGGATTTTGTGGTTCCTGCAACTCCTTTACATCCATGTGCACACGCCGGTTTTCTCACATTCGCAAAGTGACATTTTTCTTTTGGTGTTGTGGCAAGTTCTCATCCTCTTGTCCCATGGCTCTTGTGTTGTGCAGACAATCATGAATTATTCTGGGCCCGGTTTTCAACAGCATCTTAAGGCTAAGATGTGTTTGGGAATCCGGGCCCTGGTTTGCTGCATTGAAAATGAGAGAAGAGTCAGTCAACACTTGAGCATTCTATGCTGGCTCTACACAGTATTCATAAAAACTTATTTTACATTCATGTGTTTTGTCATTTCCACTGTATTTTGCACTGCTTTACCTTCAATCCCATTTTAAAATTGTGTCATGTAGGGGAGACTAGGGGCAATTGTAACACGTTGCATTTCTCCAAACAGAAAAAAGCTGGAGTGATTAAACACACACAGTACATTTAGGTTATGTCTGCTTGAAAAGTTACAGCCAGATATCTCACTATATTCACTTTTAATGGGCAAATGTTTGTTTTTCAGGGATGAGAGTAGTTTTTTCCACCGGTTGTATTTTTACTGCATTAGCATTAGTGTCCAATAATTCAAACTATCATAATTTTCATCACTATATGTGGACTAAACATTGACATGAATGACATGTCACTATTGTTGTCTCTAGGCACATGACGTTTTGTCATGGCTGCTGGGTTGGGGGCAATTGCCAATTGTAATTCAGTGTTAAAATGACCCTGAGCCAAGCAGCCAAATTATGAAAACGAGTGATTTTAACTTTAAGATTGTATGAATTATACAAATAACTTTAAATAGCTCCTGGTGTCCTGCAGAGTGCCACATAAATTATAAGCAGATATAATCTGGAAACCATCATATTATTCAGATATTTTGAGAGGAACCAAATGGCCATGCATAAACAGGGGTGTTACTGTAATTATTGTTTACATACAAAACAATATTCATATTTATTGAAAAATCATTATTTACGTCTATGATAATATGATAACTTAAAAAACATTCATGTTTATGAATTAAGTGAATTTATTTTGTTTATTTTTTAGGTGTTACATTTGACCCCAGCTACTGTTACAATTTCCCTTGACACAGGGCACATGTAATGTCCGATCCTTTTTGGATTACAATCAATATTGTGATCTGACGGTCATTATGTACAGACATATACATGGTATGAATGATTAGGACACAGATGTAAGTTTCTTTTATTTAAAAAAATGATTGGCCTAGTTCGAGTGGTCTCTGAGCAAAAGAGTAAAATGCATACATTTTTACAATTGCCCCAGTCTCCCCTAATTTGGTCGATAGTGCCATACTCACGTCTTTAACCATATACAATTTTAACAGAATTGTGTAGAAACATATCAGCCTAGGGATAGAGTGGGATAACATTCTATTAATGTGCACCTCAAGCTTGTCACACACTGTAGCAGCCCCCACCCTACTGTTTCCCAGTCTCAGGATTTAGATAAGGAGACTTTGTTTTTCATCCCTGTCCATTCTGCGCTCATATTCTACTTTATAAGAGCAGTTTGGCTTATTGTGAGGCTGTCCTAATATGGACCCCGTAACCGTGTCCTGCCATTACTCTCCGCCCATGCATCTCATGCATACTGTTTGGAGAACTTCGGATTGTCTTCATCCTCACTAGACATGGAAACAGAATCCATCTGAGATTGTGAATCCAACTCTTGACTGAGGGCGGGATTCAAGTAGAGAGCTCCAGTCGACAATGCTGCTTTTGAAGGCAGCGTTTGCAGCATTTGCAGAAATCGTATTCAAGGCAAATGCTGCAGATGGCTCAATTGGAAACTACCTTTAAATGTCAAGCTTGCTATAGAGAGTTTTGGATTGAATCCCGGCCTGGGATTTTTGCACGGGTTTTATGTCCATTGAACAGTTTTAGTACAGTATTGTACAGGGCTTTGTCAGAAGAATGTTTTGCTGAACATGGACAGTCACTTACAGTATGAGGTGTAGAAGTATTGTGTCAACACACAGCATACTTGTATTATTAACATGCAACCGTTTGGTGACGGGAACACAGAGAAACAGTGTTGGAATTCTAATGAAGAGTTCAATGTCAATGTTTGTTTTGCTTTTCATATTTCCACTGTCTATATTATATTTCGTTTTCCTAATTTTTTTCTCTTGAATTTGTTAAAAAAATGTTGTCTAGCAAAGTGATATTTAGATCTGGTGATGAAATTGCCATTCTTGTTTTGTTGTTTAAAAATGTGGTTACATCAAATAAAGGGACCAAAATGTTGAACAAATTATTTTAATATTATTTTTTCAACACATTTTATCAAACCAATTTACAACTATTGATATTATCTACAGTAAATATCAAGCCTACATTACAGTAGGATTGTGAAGGTGAAAGGTCAATCTCAGGAATGATCAAACAAAATACTGATGAATCAAGATCCGAACCTCCTCCCATTTTAACTATTTATTCCCAGACTCCACATTCATATGTATGAGCACATTTGCATATGCATCAATGACAGAAATGCACCTTGGCATTATCCTTATCAATCACGGCTAACTGAGTCCTAAGAGAGCCTCTCTGTCATTTTAGCTCCCGTCATATGTGTGTGGACAGAGTGTTACACAGTAGACATACACAGACACATGCAAATGAACTAATGAATTCTAGTCCCATCCATTTAACGTTATAAAAGTTGCGTACGCACAAAATATTCCACAACATGCGTGCGCCAGTTTTCAGCAAATGTTGACATTTAGAAAATATGAACTTGACATGAGAATGTGCTTATCCTCCCGCAAACTTTAGACCACGCGTGCGCACAGTTTCTAGTGGTTGAAGTCTTGCATTGCAAGAAGGTAAAAGTAGTCTAGAAGTAGCCTTGTGCAAATGGGGAATATATGATGACACTCTTATTTATAACAAAAGAACAGGTAGGCCTATCTAAATATCAAGATATAAGAATATGCAATAATTTGCATTCAGTGAGAAGAGCAAAAATCTATATATATGGACTCCACAAGGTGTCGAAAGCATTCCACAGGGATGCTGCCCCATGTTGATCCCAATGCTTCCCACAGTTGTGTCAAGTTGGCTGGACGTCCTTTGGTTGGTTGACCATTCTTGATACAGTGCCTTGCAAAAGTATTCACCCCCCCCTTGCCGTTACTCCTATTTTGTTGCAGTACAACCTTTTTATTTGGATTTCATGCAATGGACATACACAAAATAGTCCACATTGGTGAAGTGAAATTAAAAAAGTAACTTGTTTCTAAAAATTCAAAAAAATATAAAACGAAAAATTGGTGCGTGCATATGTATTCAACCCATTTGCTATGAAGAGCCTAAATAAGATCTGGTGCAACCAATTACTTTCAGAAGTCACATAATTACTTAAATAAAGTCCACCTGTGTGCAATCTAAGTGTCACATAATCTGTCACATGATCTCAGTATATATGGGGCGGCAGGTAGCCTAGTGGTTAGAGCGTTGAACTGGTAACCGAAAGGTTGCAAGATCGAATCCCCGAAGTGGCAAGGTAAACATTCTGTCGTTCTGCCCCTGAACAAGGCAGTTAACCCACTGTTCCTAGGCCATCATTGAAAATAAGAATTTGCTCTTAACTGACATGCCTAGTTAACTTCTTGCGTCGAGCCATCCCGGATCCGGGATCGTGAATACAGCCTCAAGCTCATTACCATAATGCAACGTTAACTATTCATGAAAATCGCAAATGAAATAAAATTAATATGCTAGCTCTCAAGCTTAGCCCTTTGTTAACAACATTGTCATCTCAGATTTTCAAAATATGCTTCTCAACCATAGCAAAACAAGCATTTGTGTAACAGCTAGCGCAGCTAGCGTAGCATTTAGCATTAGCATCAGCAGGCAACATTTTCACAAAAACTAGAAAATCATTCAAATAAAATCATTTACCTTTGAAGAACTTCAGATGTTTTCAATGAGGAGACTCTCAGTTAGATAGCAAATGCTCAGTTTCTCCTGAAAGATTATTTGTTTAGGAGAAATCGCTCCGTTTGGTGTGTCACATTTAGCTACGAAAAAAACCTGTATCCAGGAGTGTAATTATCCCCGCAGCTCATTAGCATAACACAACGTTAACTATTCATGAAAATCGCAAATGAAATGAAATTAATATGCTAGCTCTCAAGCTTAGCCTTTTGTTAACAACACTGTCATCTTAGATTTTCAAAATATGCTTCTCAACCATAGCAAAACAAGCATTTGTGTAACAGCTAGCGCAGCTAGCGTAGCATTTAGCGTTAGCATCAGCAGGCAACATTTTCACAAAAACCAGAAAATCATTCAAATAAAATCATTACCTTTGAAGAACTTCAGATGTTTTCAATGAGGAGACTCTCAGTTAGATAGCAAATGCTCAGTTTTTCCTGAAAGATGATTTGTTTAGGAGAAATTGCTCCATTTGGTGCGTCACGTTTGGCTACCAAAAAAAAATGAAAATTCAGTCTTCAAAACTCCGAACTGTTTTCAAAATTAACTCCAAAATATCGACTGAAACATGGTAAACGTTGTTTAGAATCAATCCTCAAGGTGTTTTTCACATATCTCTTCATGATATATCGTTCGTTGAAAGCCCTCCTCTCTCCTCTCAATCACTGGATGACTGCGCACAGCTTGTAGATTACGCACCAATTTAGACAAAGGACACCGGGCGGACCCCTGGTAAATGTAGTCTCTTATGGCCAATCTTCCAATGATATGCCTACAAATACGTCACAATGCTGCAGACACCTTGGAGAAACGATAGAAAGGGCAGGCTCATTCCCGGCGCATTCACAGCCATATAAGGAGACAATGGAAAACAGAGCTTCAAAAATTCTGCCCATTTCCTGGTTGAAGTTTCATCTTGGTTTCGCCTGTAGCATGAATTCTGTGGCACTCACAGATAATATCTTTGCAGTTTTGGAAACCTTAGAGTGTTTTCTTTCCAAAGCTGCCAATTATATGCATAGTCGAGCATCTTTTCGAGACAAAATATTGCGCTTAAAACGGGCATGTTTTTTTATCCATAAATTAAAAGAGCGCCCCCTATATCCAAGAAGTTAAATAAAGGTAAAATTAAAAAAATATACACATGTTCTGAAAGACCCTAGAGTCTGCAATGCCACTAAGCAAGGGGCACTACCAAGCAAGCAGCAAGACCAAGGAGCTCTCCAAACAGGTCAGGTACAAAGTTGTGGAGAAGTACAGATTAGGGATGGGTTATGAAAAAAATATCAGAAACTTTGAACATCCCACAGAGCACCATTAAAACCTGTTAAGCCTACCCCCTACTTTTTCGAACAGTCTGTTAAAAATCACGCAACATTTCAGCGTCCTGCTACTCATGCCAGGAATATAGTATATGCATATGATTAGTATGTGTGGATAGAAAACACTCTGACATTTCTAAAACTGGTTACATCACGGCTGTGACTATAACAGAGCATGTGTTTCATCGAAAAGAGCAAGAAAATCTGGTCACTGAAAACTGAAAAAAGTATCAATGCGCCACTTGCATGTATTGTTGAATGGAAACTAAATTAAATGGGGCCGAGATTGCAATTCCTACAGCTTCCACACGATGTCGCCAGTCTCGTCATCTGCGGTGCCTTTGTTTCTTGGTCAAACGTACTAGAGAGATCACTTTCCATCCGGTCTCCGACAGGAAGTTTTGGAAGAGAGATTTTGGAAGATGATTTGAAATCGTGGAGCTATTGAATACACATCACCCCGTGATCAATTTGATAGATTATTAACGTTTACTGATACCTAAAGTTGGATTACAAAAGTATTTCGAAGTGTTTTATGAAAGTTTATCGTCGACTTTTTTAATTTAAAATAATGACGTAGCGTTTTCAAACGCTGTTTTTTTCTGAATCACACAGTTTCCATAGATGGCTATTTTGGGTATATATGGACCGATTTAATCGGAAAAAAAGACCCAATAGTGATGTTTATGGGACATATAGGAGTGCCAACAAAGAAGCTCGTCAAAGGTAATGAAAGTTTTATATTTTATTTCTGCTATTTGTGTAGAGCTGGCTACGCTAATTCTTTTGTTTACGTCGCATTCAGGTATTTTGGGGTGTTGCATGCTATCAGATAATAGCTTCTCATGCTTTCGCCGAAAAGCATTTTAATAATCTGACTTGTTGGCTAGATTCACAACGAGTGTAGCTTTAATTCACTACCCTGCATGTGTGTTTTAATGAACGTTTGAGTTTTAACGAGTGCTATTAGCATTTAGCGTAGCGCATTTGCATTTGCTGATGGCTAGATGAGACGGTTGCGTCTCAGGTGGGCTTAAGAGGTGTAAGTCCATTATTAAAAAATGGAAAGAATATGGGACCTCAACAAACCTTCCAAGAGAGGACCGCCCACCAAAACTCACGGACCAGGCAAGGAGGGAATTAATCAGAGAGGCAACAAAGAGACCAAAGACAACCATGAAGAAGCTGTAAAGCTCCACAGCAGAGATTGGAGTATCTGTCCACAGGACCACTTTAAGCCGTACACTCCACAGAGCTGGGCTTTACAGAAGAGTGGCGATAAAGAAATAAGCAAATATTTTTGGTGTTTGCCAAAAGGCATGTGGGAGACTCCCCAAACATATGGAAGATGAGACTAAAATTTAGTTTTTTGGCAAAGCTATGTCTGGTGCAAACCCAACACCTCTTATCACCCCGAGAACACCATCCCCACAGTGAAGCACGGTGGTGGCAGCATCATGTTGTGGGGATGTTTTTCATCGGCAGGGACTGGGAAACTGGTCAGAATTGAAGGAATGATGGATGCTAAATACAGGGAAATTCTTGAGGGAAACCTGTTTCAGTCCTCCAAAGATTTGAGACTTGGACGGAGGTTCACCTTCCAGCATGACAATGACCGTGAGCATACTGCTAAAGCAACACTCAAGTGGTTTAAGGGGAAACAGTTAAATGTCTTGGAATGGCCTAGTCAAAGCCCAGACCTCAATCCAATTGAGAATCTGTGGTATAACTTAAAGATTGCTGTACACAAACGGAACCCATACAACTTGAAGGAGCTGGAGCAGATTTGCCTTGAAGAATGGGCAAAAATACCTGTGGCTAGATGTTCCAAGCTGATAGAGACATACCCCAAGAGACTTGCAGCTGTAATTGCTGCAAAAGGTGGCTCTACAAACTATTGACTTTGGGGGGGGGTGAATAGTAGTGCACGCTCAACTTCTCTTTTTTTGTGTCTTATTTGTTTCACATCTGCAAAGTGGTAGGCATGTTGTGTTAATAAAATTATATAAACCCCCCAAAAATCTATTTTAATTACAGGTTGTGGGATAACAAAATAGGAAAAATGCCAAGGCAGGTGAATACTTTCCCAAGCACACGGAAAACTGCTGAGCGTGAAAAACCCAGCAGTGTTGCAGTTCTTGAAACAAACCGATGCGCCTGGCATCTATTACAATACCTCTTCTAAAGGCACTTAAATCTTTCAGCCTCTGAATGGCACACAATCCATGTCTAAATTGTCTCAAGACTTAAAAATCCTTCTTTAACCTGTCTCCTCCCCTTCATCTACACTGATTACATTAATAAGGGATCATAGCTTTCATCTGGATTAACCTGATCAGTCATGTCATGGAAAGAGTAGGTGTTTTTAATGTTTTATATACTCAGTGTATATCATAACCATTGCAGAATATATTCCTCACCATTTCTGGCCATGGAGAGTGGAGATTCCCAAAGTAGCCATACAACAAATTTCCGTGCACACCTCTCATTTATGTGGGCCTATTATATAGGCTATTATAATTTCAAGTTTTTGCTCGATGCAGATGACAGGGTGTGTGGTTTATAACATACAGTAGAACAGACAGTTCATGTTTTGCATTGAAGTGTATAGGCAACCACTATAAATAGGGCTACTGTAGTTTTTTTAAAATCTAATTTGACAATATTTCAGTATTCAGTGCAGCATATTTAGTTTTCCAAAAAAGTAAATGGAAATTATTATTACATTCAAACGATCTGTTTACAGGTCCACACCTTTTTTTTCAGATACAGCAAATGTCATTGCAAAATAAAACATTTTCAGGCAGAGTTATCATGCTCGTTCACACGCACACTGTTTTACGACAGGTCTGATTTATAACGGGCGTGCGCCAAGTTTACAAATCTCTATATTTTGGTGTGTGTGAAGTCTTTCCAGAAATGGGACTAAAGCCCAAACTAGATGGGATGGTGCATTGCTGCAGAATGCTGTGGTAGCCAGGCTGGTTAAGTGTGCCTTGAATTCTAAAGAAATCACAGACAGTGTCACCAGCAAAGCACCACCAGACCATAACACATCCTCCTCCATGCTTTACGGTGGGAAATACACATGCGGAGATCATCCGTTCACCCACACCGCGTCGCACAAAGACATGGAGGTTGGAACCAAACATCTACAATTTGGACTCATGTTTCTTGGACCAAGCAATTATCTTTTTCTTATTGGTGTCCTTTAGTAGTGGTTTCTTTGCAGCAATTCTACCATGAAGGCCTGATTCACCCAGTCTCCTCTGAACGGTTGAGGTTGAGATGTCTGTTACTTGAACTCTGAAGCATTTATTTGGGCTGCAACTTCTGAGGTTGGTAACCCTAATGAACTTGTCCTCTGCAGCAGAGGTAACTCTGGGTCTTCCGTACCTGTGGCAGTCCTCATGAGAGCTAGTTTCATCATAGCGCTTGTTGGTTTTTCCAACTGCACTTGAAGAAACGTTCAAAGTTCTTGAAACTTTCCGTATTGACTGACCTTCATGTCTTCATGTATACCACCACTTACTTTGTCACAACACTACTGATTGGCTGAAACTCATTAAGAAGGAAAGAAATTCCACAAATTAACTTTAAAGATGGCACACCTATTGAAATGCATTCCAGGTGTTGCTGGTTGAGAGAATGCCAAGAGTGTGCAAAGCTGTCATCAAGGCAAAGGGTGGCTAGGTTTGTTTAACACTTTTTTGGTTACTACATGATTCCATATGTATTAATTCATAGATTTGATGTCTTCACTATTATTCTACAATGTTGAAAATAGTAAAAATAAAGAAAAACCCTTGAATTAGTAGGTGTTCTAAAACTTTTGACCAGTGGTATACACTCATTCAGCATCATTCACACCCTCATAAGCTTTAGACCCACCCATCTCTTTAAGGATTCACTTGAGGCCATGTACTAAACAACCAAAGATTTGAAGACTAAAGGCGGGTTAATACCACGGGTGTGTTGTACATTCAATATTCAGTGGCAGAGTGCGCTCTGGGCATTCAGAAACTCAGAGCGTTGTCAAATTGTCTGTTCCTTAATTCAGAGCGTTTTGCTCTCAGAGCATTCAGAGCGCACAGTTGATCTGAGCATTCTGACCTAACAACAGCAGTCAAGCACCCAAGGTAACTGGTTCACTTGCTAGCTACTTCCAGACACAAATGAGAGAACAGCTCACTCTGATCATTTTACTCCCCCTAGCAGAGCTGGTTAGGCTATTTTTATGTTATCCAGAGTGTTGGTCACTGTAACTGTGCTGCTGGTAACAATTTAATGACACTTTTTTGCCAATGTTTACTGACACCGGCCATATTCAACGGGGGTTGAGGGTTCGTAAATTCGTTGCTCTGAAATCGGAGTAGATAGCCAGAGTGATTTTACCAGCTACATCTATCGACAGTTGTCGCAGTGACATCATGAACATTCTATTGAAATGGTTACTTGCATAGTGGGGTCTTTTTTTAGACATGTAGCTAGCTAGCTACCTAAACAATGAACCATAATCCCAACTCATAACATTACTACCCTGCATGAATCTGTAGGTAAATAACCAACCAGGTTCAATGTTAGCTAGCTAGCTAACATTAGGCTATAACTAACAATGCAAATGGCTCTGAGATACAAATAATATTACTACACGTAACGTTAGCTAGCGAGCCAGCCAGCTAATGTTAGCTAGTTAATAGTACGCTTAAACTTGAAATTAAAATTACTTTCTGATAAAATAGAAATGTGTAATATCTGAAAATGTTGCTAGCTAGACTATCTTACCCGCCGTATACATGGATAAATGCTTCTCCCTCTCTGTCACTGATGCCATGGTTGCCCTTAGCTTTAAGATGTAATCCGGAGACAAGTGTTTTATACAACAGCCTTCTGTGTGTTTTCTTTTCTCAATTTTCAATCAAACACCAGACTTCAGACACCAGATCTCTTTAGCTATCATACTCTAATTCCACTGATTTCAAAACTTGATCCTCCAGAATTTGGAGAGCAACACTTTGGCAGTTCTAGTATGTGATATCTCTGTAAAAATTCACTTTAGAACGGATTGCCTATACATACTAACCACCTCATGTTATAGACAGAAGCGTGCTACATAGCAGATCAATCCAAACTCCTCTCTGGGCATGTCCAGTCCAACCATTATCTCAGCCAATCTGTCTTTTCCGTGGCTAAACCAATTAGGTTCGTAATTGAACATTTTTATTCATATTTACAGGTGGCATGAAAGTAGGTTATTAAAACATTACAGAGTATTTTTTGTAGATCGTTGACCAAACATGACAAATAAATACATTTTAGTCCCACCTTGTAACACAACAAAATCTGGAAAAAGTCAAGGGGTGTGAATACTTTCTGAAGGCACTGTATGTATAATAAATAATAGCTAGGCAGCTGAAAAGCTTTAACCGTCCATTCTCTATAGTTTGTAAGACAGACCAGATTGAAACAAAATAACTTCTGCCATTGAGAGACATTGAGAGAGTAATGAAATTGAACCTGGCTAGCTAGCAGTAAGCTTTTAACCCCCTAAAAATATTTTTAACTTCACAATTCACACTTTTAGTGATCACATGTTGGTAAAAATGTATGCATGAGAAATTAACAAAAACCTCAGGCTGTTCATTAGCTCTTGTGACTGAGAAGAGAATATAAAATGTGTAGGCTATGCTTATTTATTACCCCTCCCTCATTAGATTCAAGGTACAACTGGAGAGTTCTTACAACTTCTTAGAAATGTTATCCTAAGGTTGCCTCGTGAAAATGGTAAAGTCTAACATAAGTTTGGATATACCATGGGCCACAAACAAAAGACAATATGAAGATACAATATGTTTAAGGCATAGTCCAGTTACACATCAAGGTTTCGACCGGATAGAAAGTATTCACACCCCTTGACTTATTCCACATTTTGTTGTGTTACAGCCTGAGTTCAAAATTGATTAAATTGATTTAGAAATTGATCATGACAAAGTGAAAACATGTTTTTAGAAATGTTTGCAAATTTATTGAAAATTAAATGCATGTATTGACTCAGGGGTGTGAATACTTATGTAAATGAGATATTTCTGCATTTAATTTTCAATAAATTTGCAAACATTTCTAAAAACATGTTTTCACTTTGTCATTATGGGGTATTCTGTGTAGATGGGTGACAAAGAAAACGTACAGGCTTCCTTATTTTCACTCTGTCATTTAGGTTTGTGTTGTGAAGTTACTACAATGTTTTAGATCTATCCTCAGTTTTCTCCTATCACAGATATTAAACTCTGTAGCTGTTTTAAATACTTATTGTGTAACGCTCATCTGAAGAAGAGGACCAAAGCGCAGCATGGTACGTGTTCAGGATAATTTATTCAAACTGAACACTGAGACAAAATAACAAAGTGGAACAAAACGAAACAGTTCTGTCTGGTGCAGACACAAAACAGAAAACTACCCACAAACCCAGGTGGGAAAAAGGCTACCTAAATATGATTCTCAATCAGAGACAACGATAGACAGCTGCCTCTGATTGAGAACCACACCCGGCCAAACACAAAGAAATAAAAAACATAGAAATAAAGAAACTAGAATGCCCACCCTAGTCACACCCTGGCCTAACCAAAATAGAGAAAAAAGCCTCTCTATGGCCAGTGCGTGACATATTGACTCAAGACATTTCAGCTTTTCATTTTGAAATAATTTGTAAAAATGTCTAAAAAATGTCCACTTTGACATTATGGGGTATTGTGTGTAGGCCAGTGACACAAAATCTCAATTTAAACCATTTAAAATTCCGCTTGTAACAACAAAATGTGGGAAAAGTCCAGCGTTATGAATACTTTCTGAAGGCGCTGTAAATGACATCCAAGTAATTATGGGTATGCATTCACTTCTCCAATTGGTGCAAACCAGGAAGCGTTAGGGCAATGATCAGACTTGTCAAATGAGCGTAAACTTCCTTTTGACCCACTCTTTGTGGAATTATACTGCTCTCTCCACTTCACATAAAACCGTAGGTTTGAGATGGTGGATTATTAATGGGACAGCACTGTTTTAAATTCTAATGGAGTCAAGCCCTTGATTTCAGCAGGAATTAATTATCTCCCATGAAGCTCCTTTCAGCCAACCTGTCATAATTCAGGCTGCATTCCAAATGGCAGACTATTCCTTATATAGTGCACTACTTTTGACCAAGGCTGATAGTGTGCCATTAGGGACACAGACTCAGCATTGGTTTATCAAGGGCTCACTGACAGGGGGCAAGCAATTTATTCAACAACAAACTCCCCTTTTCCTCTCTCATATTCAACTTCTGTAATCATTTGATGAAACACAAAAAGTAAAGAATTACGCAAGTCTCCAAAATGGAGTCACTTGGAGCGATCATTAGCTTTATTATGACAATTTAGCAAGCATGTCCTTTCACTCCAAGTGCCAGATAGTTACAGTGAGACATCCAGAGGATATTGTATCATTCAATTGAATACTCTAGTTAGGTAGACATTTGAGGGTAAAATTGGAGCGGTAGAGTTGTTTACAATGCTCACATGTTCCCCTACCTGGTATCAAGCACCCACTGCAAGATCATAATGTAATGTTCTTCCCAGTGCTGGCCAGTAGGGGCTCTCAACTTACTGTTGAGACTGATAAGCTATAAATCCCTTCATGCATATTAACATAAAAACATGTCTAGGCTACACTTTCTATCGCCATTTAAAACTTCGAACACTGTAGGGATAATAAGGAAAGGAATGGTTTATCACACAAGATCAGCCACTCACATATGTGACTCGTTTCAGGGAAATAGGTGTGTCTCTACTTCACATGAGAGGCATTTGAACGTAATCTTACATTTTTGGGGGGCAGAAATGCCTTTTAGAACATGTGAACTTTCAGGTCCTAAAGCCTGTTGGAGATAGGGGGCAGTATTTTCACTTTGGATGAATTGCGTGCCCATAGTGAACTGCATCAAAAATCTGTCCTAAATTGCTAATATATGCATATTATTATTATTGGATATTATTGGATAGAAAACACTCTGTAGTTTCTAAAACTGTTTGAATTATGTCTGTGAGTATAACAGAACTCACAGGGCAGGCAATCTTCCAAACAAGTTTTGAAATCCTGAAAGTTGGGGGCAACTTTGACGTCATCGCCCCCTCCCTTCCCAACAAGTTATGGATCTGGAAACACTTCCTACGTCTTCCACTAGATGTCCTCATTCAGTAGAAAGTGTAATGGAGCATTTGCTGTGAACTTTGACCTAATGGGAGGGAAAATAGTAGGTGTCGCAAGAGAATGCCATTTTGTTGTGGCGCATTTCTCTGTGAGTGCTACGGCTGTTCCAATCAGCCCCCCAGATGAAAACAAATGATCCGGTTGGAATGTTATTGGATATATATGATTATAACATCCTGAAGATTGATTCTGCACTTTGTTTGACCATTTTTTTCGACCTGGAATATGTCTTATGGAAGTTTTCATGCAAGTTATCCTGGACCAGAAGTCAGTTTTTGGGCATGTGAGCTGAAAGGGATAGCAAATGCTTCTACTTGGACACTAGTATTGAACATTGTGGAACAAACAATTTATTGTGGAACTAGGACTCCTTGCACTACATTCTGATGAAAGATCATCAAAGGTAAGGGAATATTTCTGTTGTAATTTTGTATTTCTGTTGACTCCAACATGGCGGAGAAAAATTGTTACGTCTGAGCGCCGTCTCAGATTATTGCAATGTTAGGCTTTTTCTGTAACGTTTAAAATAAATCTGACTCAGCGGTTGCATTAAGAACCAGTGTATCTTTAATAATATGTAGAACATGTCAAAGTTCATGATGAGTATTTCTGTTATCTGGCGTAGCTTTCTATAATTTCTCCGTATATTTTGGAGGAATTTCTGAACATGGCGTCAATGTAAACCGAGATTTATGGATATAAAATGCATATTATCGAATAAAACATAAATGTACTGTGTAACATGTCATATGACTGTCATCTGATGAATATTTTCAAGAGGTTAGTGATTGATTTTATTTTTAATCCTGCTTTTGTGATTTTTATCTTTGGCTGGAAAAAATGGCTACGTTTTTTCTTTGGTTTGGTGGTGGTCTAACATAAATATATGTTGTGTTTTCGCTGTAAAACATTTAAAAAATCTGACACGATGGGTAGATGAACAAGGTGTTTATCTTTCATTTGAGGTATTGGACTTGTTAATGTGTGGAGGTTAAATATTTCTAAAGAATATTTTTGCATTCCCTGCGCCACCGTTTCAGCTGAACGGTGGGGTGGAGTTCCCTGAGGGGAACGCTTCGCCTCAAGAGGTTCTTGCGATCTATGTAGATATTCCATAAAAAATCTGCCGTTTCCAGGTACAATAGTCATTTACAACATCCGGAGCCGCCAGAGCCGCCCGTCAGTCCGGAGCCGACAGTCCGGAGCCGCCCGTCAGTCCGGAGCCGCCAGTGCCGCCCTTCACTCCGGAGCCGCCAGAGCCGCCCTTCACTCCGGAACCGCCAGAGCCGCCCTTCACTCCAGAGCCGCCCTTCACTCCAGAGCCGCCAGAGCAGCCCTTCACTCCGGAGCCGCCAGAGCCTCCCCTTCACTCCAGAGCCGCCCTTCACTCCGGCGCCGCCAGAGCCGCCCTTCACATCGGAGCCGCCAGAGTCTCCCACCTGTCCGGCGCCGCCAGAGTCTCCTGCCTTTTCGGGGCCCGCTGTAAGGGTCCCCAGTTTGGGGTCAGCGGCGAGGGTTGCCACTCCAGAGGCGCCACCTAAGTGGGCCAAGACTAAGGTGGAGTGGGGTCTACGTCCAGCACCAGAGCCGCCAAAGCGATGAAATGCCCACCCAGACCCTCCCCTATAGGTTCAGGTTTTGAGGCCGGAGTCCCCACCTTTGGGGGGATACTGTCACGCATTCTATGTTTTTCATTCTGTTTTGTTTTCTGTTTTTGTATTCTGTACCAGACAGAACTGTTTCGGTTTTGTTCATTCTCTTTTGTTGTTTCTCCATTCGGTGTTCAATTCATAATAAAAGATGAACACCTACCACGCTGCACCTTCAACCCACGACAGCCGTTACAATCACTACTTGTCTTTGTGAGAGGTATTGACATTTCGAAAGCACGAGTGGCCTGTTAAAACAACTAGCACACAGCTCAGAAAACAATGCATAACTCACAAGACATGCCACCAGGGTTCTCTTCACAGTCCCCCATGTCCAGAACAGACTCTGGGAGACGCACAGTACTACATAAAGCCATGACTACATGTAACTCTATTCCGCATCAAGTAACTCAATCAAGCAGTAAAATCTGATAAAAAAACATATAAACTACAATTTATGGAATAACGTGGACTGTGAAGAGACACACAGGTACTCTACACACATATACTTTGTAATATTGTTGTATTGTGGTATTATAAATGTTATATTGTAGATACGTAGTTGTAGATTAGTGGTGTACTAATGTGTTGTATGATATACTGTAATTGCCTTAATCTTGTTTGGACCCAAGGAATTAAAAGGAATCCTTAATAAATACACACAAATACAAATACATAACAATCCAAGTCGGAAACTATTGCATCTTTTTAGAGCTCTGACTTTCCGACCTGAAGATCACTGACGTAATGATTTGACCTTGTTTGTCTGTTTGTCCAGTTGTCTTGAAAGTACTATAAGCCCAGACATGGCAAGGTACGACGACCAAGATTTCGAATGCCCATGAGGGCAATTTTTTTATTTAATTAATATTATTCCCTAGAGTCAGATGAACTTCTGGATACCATTTTTGTCTCTGCATGCAGTTTGACATAAGTTGCAGATAGCGCTAGCTCAATTGCTAACTAGCGTTAGCGCAATGACTGGAAGTCTATGGGTATCTGCTAGCATGCATGGGTATAATGCATGCACCACAGTGTCAGAATAATCCCAAATTCTCCCATGGTATCTTAGCACTGATACATCCTGAAAAAATAGAATATATGAGTGGTCTGCTAATATACCTTTCTGGACCTTCTACATTTTCGAGAATAGACCCATAATTTATCCAAATAGTTGCATAATCAGGCTTAGTCTATATGCAGGTATTTCAGCAGAAAACAAAACATGATGTTTGAGCTGTTATTCAAATGAGCCTGCCTCATTTCAATTTACAGCCTAGGCAATTGTGTGCTCACAATTGATGTGTTCCTCATATTACTGTTGTTGTTGTAGCTAAGAGGGAGATCAAGGGGGAGATCAAGCTGATCCTAACTGTTATAGGCCTATTTCTATTTTGCCCAGTTTATCAAAAGTGTTAGAAAAACTTGTCAATAATCAACTGACAGGCTTTCCTGATGTCTATAGTATTCTCTGGGTGTGCAATCTGGTTTCCACTCAGGTTATGGATGTGTCACTGCAACCTTAAAGGTCCTCAATGATGTCACCATTGCCCTTGATTCTAACCAATATTGTGCTGTTATTTTTATTGACTTGGCCAAAGCTTTTGATACGGTAGACCATTCCATTCTTGTGGGCCAGCTAAGGAGTATTGGTGTCTCTGATGGGTCTTTGGGATGGTTTGCTAACTACCTTTCTCAAAGAGTACAGTGTATAAAGTCAGAACATCTGCTGTCTCAGCCACTGCATGTCACCAAAGGCGCACCCCAATGCTCAATCCTAGGCCCCACGCTCTTCTCAATTTACATCAACAACATTGCTCAGGTTGTAGGAAGCTCTCTCATCCATTTATATGCAGATGCTACTGTCTTATACTCAGCTGGCCCCACCCCAGATGTTGTGTTAAATGCTCTAAAACAAAGCTTTCTTAGTGTCCAACAAGCTTTCTCTACCCTTAACCATGTTCTGAACACCTCCAAAACAAAGGTCATGTGGTTTGGTAAGTTAATGCCCCTCCTCCCACAGGTATAATTACTACCTCTGAGGGTTTAGAGCTTGAGGTAGTCACCTCATACAAGTACTTGGGAGTATGGCTAGACTGTGCACTGTCCTTCTCTCAGCACATCAATGCTAGATTATGGAGACATAATTAATAGATCGTCAGGTAAGAGTTCCTTCGAGCAGCTAGATGTTCTTTACCATTCGGCTATCAGATTTGCCAGCAATACTCCTTATATGACACGTCACTGCACGCTATACTCCTCTGTAAACCGGTCATCTCTGTATACGCGTCACAAGACCCACGGGTTGATTCTGTTAAAGGTCCCCAAAGTGCACACATGCCTGAGTCGCTCTTATTTTCAGTTCGCTGCAGCTAGCAATTGGAACGAGCTACAACAAACACTCAAACTGGACAGTTTTATCTCAATCTCTAAATTCAAAGACTCAATCATGGACACTCTTACTGACAGTTGTGGCTGCTTTGTGTGATGTATTGTTGTCTCTACCTTTTTGCCCTTTGTGCTGTGGTCTGTGACCAATAATGTTTGTACCATGTTTTGTGTTGCTACCATGTTGTGTTGCTACCATGTTGTTGTTATGTTGTGTTGCTACCACACTGTGTTGTCATGTGTTGCTGCCTTGCTATGTTGTTGTCTTAAGTCTCTCTTTATGTAGTGTTGTGTTGTCTCTCTTGTTTTGATGTATGTTTTGTCCTATATTTATTTTGTATTCTTAATCCCAGGCCCCCGTCCCCATAGGAGGCCTTTTGGTAGGCCTTCATTCTAAATAAAAAAGTGTTGTTAAGTGACTTGCCTAGTTAAATAAAGGGTACATTTAAAAAAGTTGAATAATTAGGTAGAATAAAAAGCTGAGGTCTAGTCAATACGGAAGCTTTGCAAAAAAATGAAAGACTACATTCAAGAACAGAACAAAGCAGAACACAAGGTTGACTAAGAAAATAAATACAGTAACTTACAAGTCCAAAGTACACTCTGCAGGACCGATTTGTAAAATATCTGTAAAATACAGCAATCAACATTAAAATGGTTCAGTTTGTGTAGAAAATAATATAATTTGCTGTAGTTTTTGTCTATGCAATGGTACAGTCATTGAATTTCAGTTTCTCTATCTTGATTCCTAGGTATTTATATGTGGTCAAAATATTTACTGATTCCCTGTTGATATTTGCAGTGGGTAGTGCAGTTTTATTCCTTCTAAAGTCAATTTACATCTCTTTTGTTTTCTTAACATTTATTTTAAGAAAGTTATCTGTACACCACTGGATGAATGTACCTTAAAAAAAAGTTAGAGGTGACGACCAGAAAACCAGTCAGTATCTGGTGTGACCACAATTTGTCACATGCAGAGCGACACATCATCTTCGCATGGAGTTTATCAGGCTGTTGCTTGTGGCCTGTGGAATGTTGTCCCGCTCCTCTTCAATGGCTGTGCGCAGTTGCTGGATATTGGTGGGAACTGGAAAACACTGTCATACACGTCGATTTGGAGTATCCCAAACATGCTCAATGGGTCACATGTCTGGTGAGTATGCAGGCCATGAAAGAACTGGGACATTTTCAGCTCCCAGAAATTGTGTACAGATCCTTGTGACATGGGGCCATGCATTATCATGCTGAAACATGAGGTGATCGGGGTGGATGAATGGCATGACAATGGGCCTCAGGATCTCGTCACGGTAGCTCTGTACATTCAAATTGCCATCGATAAAATGTTACTGTGTTTGTTGTCCATAGCTTATGCCTGCCAATACCATAACCCCACCACCACCATGGGACACTCTGTTCCAAACGTTGACATCAGCAAACCGCTCGCCCACACAATGCCATACACGGGATCTGCAGTTGTGAGGTCTAGGTTAAGTGCTTGATGATGACATCACTCACAAGGCACTTTTGTTGCCACGGAAATGATGTTGTGACTGGGGGTGACAGAGAAAATTGTTTGTGTCATTTAGAAGGAAAATGCGTGCATTATTGTTTTGAGTCACTTTTCAGAAGTTGATAAAAATTTGCAAATACATTTTTAAAAGTAGCTGTAAGTCGTCAGGGAAGTCAGGAAAGATGCTAAAAACTAGCAGCAGATTCGGGAGGTGGGCATCATTGATTTGTGGCGTTTATTTGGACTGTATTTAGCTATGAGAAAGGGAGATCTGAATGTCTGAATCGTAAAACATAGTGATAATGGATTCTGATGGTTATTGATTCCTGGTTTGATTGTTTAGGTAACACCAGTTAATTTGAGCAGGAAAGTTCATGTCGTCTAACATTATAATCTGTTTCCATTATGTGGAACAATGTTAGGGTATTAATGTTGAAAAGCAACCTCTATAGTAAAAAACAATTGCATATGTTTTGGGAAATTAGCTAGGTTGAATTTGGTTATTTGAGCTTTTCCCCTGATACATAGACATCTGTAACAGGGGCAAGTTATTGTTTCTTGAGGAACATGCAGACTGTGTTTTGTTTTACTGAGATGTAAACATGAGTCTCTGAGTAATATTGTCATCTGAAGCATTGTTTTTTGCTGATTAAAGTGGTTTGTTTATTTGGTTACTGTTTATTGTTTATTTTAGATGTGGATGTAACTTAATTAAGCATTGTATTCTGGTGTGTTTAAGTAGGGTTCCTTCTTCCGGGACGGATGGAAGTTATCTAAAATATGTAAGTTGAAGGAGCCATGAGAGAATACGTTTACATTTTTATTAAATATCTGTGATTAAATTACTGATTTCTTACACTGAGAAATGTACGACATTTGCGACAGAGGGAAAAAGTTATACAATTAACCTGAAAACATGATTATCTAATGTATCTAAGGGTAGCATGTTTACTTAAGTATACATATACATTGACGTTGTTTAAATCTTATGATTAATGATTTGAGGTAAAGAGGAATTATCATTAGGTTTGGTTTATAGTTCACTTTTGAGTTTCTGAATCGATGTAGCATAGTGAATGCTAGTTAGGCGTTTTGTGTTCTTCTGGGAAAATGGGAGTTTTATTGTCTCTCTTTTAGATGTTTCCTGGGATTATAATCTTGGGGAGAGTGGGTGAGATTGAGGCCATAAACGACAAAATTGAAAAATGCCTGGAAGTTTTCGTTTATTCATTAAGGTTTGCAAATATACACAAATAAAACATTTGTTAGGACTATTTGTTTTAGAGCAAAGGCATTTTAAAGAGGCACGCTCACATATGGAACTTTTTTTATTTTATGAGTTTAACCAAGCATAAGAGATCACTTGATCTGGATAAACAGGAAGTGAAAGTGAGACTGGGAATGATGTCTCAGAGGAGTTCTATGTAGAACAAATGGGGCCTCTGACTCCTTGGCAGTTCAGGACTAAGAGCAGCTATTATGGAAGACATCTATGCAAGTCCCTGTGTAGTTCATGGAAACAGGTTAAAGCTCACATCATGTGAGAGGGCTACATAAATCTACATACCCAGCATGGAAGAAGATGGAGTGTAGTGAAAGTAAGGGTTTCAGTTGATAATCTAGTGCATTCTGGATAGAAAAAGTTAGAGCAGATAATTGCTCTATAGTCAGCCGAATACAAGCAGAGTCCCCCTGACAAAGCAGATACTGACTGTGGAGTTGTCCGGAGCTGGTGTGGATAGTTCAGATGAAAGATCTTAAATTTTAAGGAAATAATTGAGATGGAAACTGGTTATGGTCTGGTTAGAGTGGATTCAATATACGGCCAGATCAATAGCTAAAGAACAATGCTATGCTTGTGCCACAGCAAACCTCAGTTGACAACCATCCCTTTTCCATTAAATGGAATTAATTCACCTAAGGGAATGGCCTGTATGGTAAAGCTATTCATGGAAGCAGGAAAGCCATATAATAACAGTTGTATAGATTTGCACTATTTCCATCCACATGTTCCTCTGAAATCTAAGCTTCCTCCTTTCACAGAGGCAAGGGGAGACTGTTTTCGGTTTGATTCGGTATAGTACTTCTGGGAAATATGTGGGGGAAATCAGTACCTGCAATAGGACAGATAATGTTACTTCTGATGTGACAAATGAGTGATTTGACAGGCTGGTTGAGATCTGGGGATTTCAGTAAGATAAGGAGGCACAGGGCTCATATCTGGTGGTGGTTGTGTGGGGGAATGACGTTATGGCCGAGTATTACTGGCTAATTGGACAGGGTATGTGCATTGGTACATTTGAGAATGCCTTTCACACTCATTCAACACCATGACATGATGTTGACTAAACGGGAGAAAAGAAGTACTCCGTCTGGGTCTTTTGATGATAGGGTTTGTAATTAATAACATTGTGGTTCCACGGGGGGGGGGGGGGGGGGGGGGGGGGGGGGGTGACAGATGAGATCAAAGCTATCATTTAGATCCTGGCAGGATTAGAGTCAAGTATTTTTTGGTGGTCCACTCTCAATGAGAATGTGGATTGGATCAATTCACCAATTATATCAGAGATGTAATGAATGGCTTGGCCGAATAGAATAGTCTTGGATATGTTTGCTGGCTGAAAAGGGTGGGAGTGTATGGAGGTAGTTTGGACCCCAATGACACAGCCCCAGATGGATCAGTGACCAAGGCCTTGGCTGGTTTACACACCCTAGCTCACGAGTTGGCAGTGAACTCAGGGGTGGATACTTCTCTGACTAATTGGGTTGACAGTGTGTTTGGAAGATGGAAAAATTTTATGATTACTGTGTTATGGGCTACCTTCACCTGTGTGACTGTGTTAGTTTTGTGCGGATGTGTTTTGATTGCGTGTGTGAAAGTTATCATTTCCATGACTCTGGAGAAATCAATGACACTTCAGATGGTGATATATGGACCAATCCTAAGCTCTGACCAGTGGAATACAAAATACATGGCTCCGGACGTAATAGAAGAATCCGGATCCTTTCACTCGCGAGGGGACCATATTTGATGTTTAGGGAATTTTTCTTGTTTCAATGTATAGACTGTTTTTTCATGAAGATTGTAACGGAAAATCCTGATAAGTAGAGTTAAGATTCTGATGTAGGTTAGAACAGTCATTGAAGTTGATTGTGTGTACATACATGTATTGGTTTGTCTTCTTCTAGTATATCATTGATATTTCCATGTAGTGTTTAAAGGATGCATATTAGAAACAGTTTTTCACGTACAAACTTTACATGACCTAGACTTCCCAAAAAGAATATGGTCTCTATACTACAACGTTTATTTTGATTGCCGATCTTCTGCATTTTTTAAAATCCCATCATGTAGCCTGATTATCACATGTCCATGTAAACAGGGATATTAGGGAAATCTATCTTCTTGCAAAACATGTAAACTTTGTAAACTATTATACGCTGAACAAAAATATAAACGCAACAAGTAAAGTGTTGGTTCCATGTCTCATGAGCTGAAATAAAAGATCCCAGAAATGTTTCATACACACAAAAAGCGTATATACCTGTTAGTGAGCATTTCTCCTTTGCCAAAATAATCCATCCACCTGACAGGTGTGGCATATCAAGAAGCTTATTAAACAGCATGATCATTACACAGGTGCACCTTGTGCTGGGGACAATAACTGGACACTCTAAAATGTGCAATTTTGTCACATAACACAATGCCACAGAAGTTTTGAGGGAGCGTGCAAGTGACATGGATGTCCACAAGAGCTGTTGCCAGATGTTACTGTAATATAATTATACCAATGTGTTTTCATTAATTGAATTCCCTTAATCTATTTCATGAGAATTTGTAAGATTCTTGTTTGAATAAAATAGATGGAGACCAGTCTTATCAATAATAGGTAACATAATTTATTCTCGGAGCGCGCTGCCACGTTACCACGAGCAACAGTTTATATACAATAACATGACGTCATTTCATTGCTCCTAAAATGAATCTCCTCCTCCAGACCAGGTCAAAGGAAACTTTAAAAGTTCATTCTGAGTTCATTCTGACCCCCTAGCACATACACAGGACACACAACACAACTGAATTAACTTTTGACTCCTCATCATCTTCGATCACCACTTAGCTGACAGTTCTAATTAACTCACTTCCCTTGCGTCAAAGAGGGAGGCTAGTACTGATCGTGATAACACATGCGCAGATCAAAGACACTGCAGGAACTTTAATTAAGGTGTTTACATGTCCTATTAAGTGAAAAGATTTCTCAAAAATCTAGGTGTTTTCATCTGCGTATGTTTACTTCGATTATGAACTTAAAACCTCTTGTTACGGCTTTCTTCCGTCGAAGGAGAGTCGGACCAAAATGCAGCGTGGTTAGTTCGATACATGTTTAATGAAAACGAATACGAACAATACAAAAACAACAAACGGAAAATGTGAAAACCTATACAGCCTGTCTGGTGAATACAAACACACTGAGACAGGAACAATCACCCACAAAACACACAGTTAAACCCAGGCTACCTAAATATGGTTCCCAATCAGAGACAACAAGAATCACCTGACTCTGATTGAGAACTGCCTCAGGCAGCCATAGACTATGCTAGACACCCCTACTCAGCCACAATCCCAATACCTACTAAGACCCCCAATACCACAACACAACACAAAATAACCCCATGTCACACCCTGGCCTGACCAAATAAATATATAAACACAAAATACTAAGACCAGGGCGTGACAGAACCCCCCCCCCCCCCCCCCCCCCCCCCAAGGTGCGGACTCCCGGTCGCACACTAAAACCCATAGGGGAGGGTCCGGGTGGGCGTCTGTCCACGGTGGCGGCTCCAGGTCGGGACGTGGACCCCACTCCAACCAAGTCTTAGTCCCCCTGTAACGCGTCCTTTGATTGGCGACCCTCGCCGCCGACCTAGGCCTAATAACCCTCACCAAGGACCCCACTGGATTGAGGGGCAGCTCGGGACTGAGGTAGCAGCTCGGGACTGAGGGGAAGCTCGGGACTGAGGGCAAGCTCGGGACTGAGGGGAAGCTCGGGACTGAGGGGTAGCTCGGGACTGAGGGGCAGCTCGGGACTGAGGGGCAGCTCGGGACTGAGGGGCAGCTCGGCACTGAGGGGAAGCCCGGCACTGAGGGAAAGCCCAGCACTGAGGGAAAGCCCAGCACTGAGGGAAAGCCCAGCACTGAGGGAAAGCCCAGCACTGAGAGGAAGCTCAGCACTGAGAGGAAGCTCAGCACTGAGAGGAAGCTCAGCACTGAGAGGAAGCTCAGGCAGGTAGTTTGCTCCGGCAGATCCTGGCTGGCTGGCGGATCTGAAAGAGTCTGGTTGACTGGCAGATCTGGAAGAGTCTGGTTGACTGGCAGATCTGGAAGAGTCTGGTTGACTGGCAGATCTGGAAGAGTCTGGTTGACTGGCAGATCTGGAAGAGTCTGGCTGACTGGCAGATCTGGAAGAGTCTGGTTGACTGGCAGATCTGGAAGAGTCTGGTTGACTGGCAGATCTGGAAGAGTCTGGCTGACTGGCAGATCTGGAAGAGTCTGGCTGACTGGCGGATCTGGCTGCTCCATGCAGACTGACATCTCTGGCTGCTCCATGCAGACTGACAGCTCTGGCTGCTCCATGCAGACTGACAGCTCTGGCTGCTCCATGCATGCTGGCAGCTCTGGCTGCTCCATGCAGGCTGGCAGCTCTGGCTGCTCCATGCAGACCCAGGTGCCATCAAATCCCCGACACGCTCCGTCGGACGAATATCATACCTAAAGCACCAAACTAGCAACTCCCTCATAACTCTCTCCTCCACTTTCCCCATTAACTCCTTCACAGTCTCTGCTTCACTCACCTCCAACACCGGCTCTGGTTCTGGTCTCCTCCTTGGCTCCTCACGATAAACAGGGGGAGTTGGCTCAGGTCTGAACCCTGACTCTACCACACTCTCCCTCTCATACTAAGACCAGGGCGTGACACCTCTTAGGGATAGTGAAACGCTAGCGTCTCAAGTTGCCAATAGCCTCGGGAAATGCATAGCGCCAAATTCAAATTAAACGCGATAAAACTCGAACTTTCATTAAATCACACATGCAGGGTACTCAATTAAAGCTACACTCGTTGTGAATCCAGCCAACATGTCAGATTTTAAAAATGCTTTTCGACGAAAGCATGAGAAGCTATTATCTGATAGCATGCACCCCCCCTGAACCACCTGAACGAGTTGTAAACGAAATAATTAGCGTAGCCAGCGCTACACAAAACGCTGAAATAAAATATAAAACATATGCATTACCTTTGACGAGCTTCTTTGTTGGCACTCCAATATGTCCCATAAACATCACAATTGGTCCTTTTTTTCGATTAATTCCGTCCATGTATACCCAAAATGTCCATTTATAAAGCAGGTTTGATCCGGTTTTCCAAACACAACGTCACTCCAAAACATTTCAAAAGTTGCCTATAAACTTTGCCAAAATATTTCAAACTACTTTTGTAATACAACTTTAGGTATTTTTAAACGTTAATAATCGATCAAATTGTAGACGGGGCAAACTGTATTCGATAGAGAAAGTAAAAAAACATAGCTACACTCACCAACATAAGGTAAACGTTATCCTTCATGCTGGCCCTGACCAATGCGACAAGTTTCCCCCGGAGCTGCACTCCTCCACATGCCCAGACCTATAGTGGTTTTCTCCCCATACAATACCCTTAGCTTGTCCTCGACAAAGGATATCAGGTCTGACACCACAGTCGACAACTACTGTAGCTAACAAACAAGTAACTAAAACCAAAATATGTTGGACTATATTGGTCTGCTAAAACTAGCTACCTATTGTATTCAGTGTCTAGCAAAGACAGAGAGAAAGAGGACAGAATGTTTTTTGTCATTAGATTGAATAATTAGCCTATGCAAATTGCATTGGGTTGACAGAACGCCTCTGATTGTGTGGATAGTTGCTGACAGTGTCGGCTAGAGATCACATGTAGGAGCTTCCAGCAGAGATTTATAGCCTTGCTTGATGTCTACTCTCTTTTGAGAGTAAATTGAGATATATACATTGATAAAGGTCATCTTGTCCGAAAGAGATCCATACAGTTATCAAAATATCATTCTACACGAAACACAGACCTTATTTCATCTGGTTTCGAAAATTACCCTATGGGCAAAATTCATGGGAAAAAGCTAATGGAACGAGAGGGGGACAACATTTAGACTCATGTATATCTTCTCTCCTTCACCAATGGCAAGGCCAATGCAACGGCTCAAGGGTTATGAAATATCCTGAACAAAAATATAAACGCAACACGTAAAGTGTTCGTCCCATGTTTCATGAGCTACAATAGAATATCTCAGAAATGTTCCATACACACAAAACATGTATTTCTTTCAAATTGTGTGCACAAACTTGTTTACATCCATTAGTGAGCATTTCACCTTTGCCAAGATAATCCATCCACCTGACAGGTGTGGCATATCAAGAAGCTTATTATACAGCTTGATAATTACACAGGTGCACCTTGTGCCGTGGACACTAAAAGGCCATTCTAAAATGTGAAGTTTTGTCACACAACGCAATACCACAGATGTCTCAAGTTTTGAAGGAGCTTTCAATTGGCATGCTGACTGCAAGAATGTCCACCAGAGCTGTTGCCAGAGTAATATTAATTTCTCTAAGATAGATATTATTTTATAAAAGTTGGCAGTAGGTCCAATTGGCCTCACAACAGGCCATGTGTAACAACGGAAGCACAGGACCTCCATATCATCTGAGACCGGCACCCGGACAGCTGTTGAAACTGTGTGAATTTCTCCACAAACTGTTAGAAACCGTCCCAGGGAAGCTCATCTGCTTTGCTCGTCGTCCTTACCAGGGTTTTGACGTGACTGCAGTTCGGCATCGTTACCGACATCAGCGGGCAAATGCTCACCTTCGGTGGCCACTACCACGCTGGAGAAGTGTGCTCTTCACGGATGAATCCCAGTTTCAACTGTACCGGGCAGATGACATTGTGTGGGTGAGCGGTTTGTGGATGACAACGTTGTGAACAGAGGTGGTGGTGGGGTTCTGGTATGGGCAGGCATAAGCTACAGACAACAAACACAATTGCATTGTATGAATGGAAATTTGAATGCACAGTTAAACTATGACGAGATCCTAAGGCCCATTTTCGTACCATCACCTTATGTTTCAGCATGATAATGCAGGGCCCCATGCAGCAAGGATCTGTATACAATTCCTGGAAGTTGAAAATGTCCCATTTCTTCCATGGCCTGCATACTCAGCAGACACGTCACCCATTGAACACGTTTGAGATGCTTTGGATCGACATATACGGCAGCGTGTTCCAGTTCCTGCCAATATCCAGCAACTTCGCATAGCCATTGAAGTGGAGTGGGTAGGGCTGTGGCGTTCACAACATTTTGTCAGCCAGTGATTGTCAAGCAAATACCTGCAGGTCTCATGATAATTGGCCGTTAATTAACATTAACATAAAGACATTTAGCAGCTCTTGCCTTCTACACTGATGCAGACCTTTGGAACATCTACATTTTAAAAAGTCTAATAAATCCATATAATATAACTTAGACCTTCACAATAAATCCATTATTTATTTTAAAGAGGTCTAAAGAGACATGCTATGAAGAAAATTTAGTAAATTTCAGAGGAACAGAATAGCATACTCTTAGTTGTCCTTATGTTAGGACTCAGGGGTGGGCAATTCCATTCCCAGAGTTTTGCCCCAGCCCAAGCTAACACATCTGACTCCAATAATCACTTAATCATGATATTTAGTTTGGAATGCAATTGGATTAATCAGCTGTGTTTCCTAGGGATGGAGAAGAAGTGTGACACCAATCAGGCCCCAGAGGACTGGAGTTGCCCACCCCAGTTAGGTTCTCTTCTGGTTATGCATATGGCTGTGGGCTAAACTAGTTTATTTAGCAGACAGGGGACCTGGTACCACTGGCCCGAGAAGGGCCCGTGCAGGGAAACATGAAAGGAAGATGAGATCCGGAGTTTGAGACAATAGGTTACATCGTTGACCCTCTAGAGGACCTTGAAATACCTCACAAACCGAGAACTCGGCTGCTGGCAGTTCACGTTGAGCGGGAGATTCCTGGTAGAGAGCCAGATGCGATCACCAAGATGAAATACTGGAGACTCACTTCAGTGGTGGCCTGCCTGATCCTTCTAATGGCAAACAACTCACTGGAGCCTCACATGTGCTACATTCCACACCTCCTCCGAGGGCCAGAACCACTAATCTACTGCATGGCCCTCGGTCTGGGTCCACGGAGCCAGGGCCAACCGATATCCCAGGATGCATTGGAAGGGTGTCGGCCTGGTGAAGGAGTGTCGAAGTGAGTTCTGGTCATATTCCCATGTTCCGCACAAGTAATCGTTTCTAACGTTGGTTTTTAAAAGATATCACATAGTAGAACGGCAAAAGTGTTTTGAATATCAGTGGAATTCCGTGTGGAATTCGAGTATGATAGCTAAGGAGATGGAGAAAATTCTGGCGTTTGGTTGCAAATATGCAGAGGGTGTCGAAAAGAGAACACAGGATGTTGTATAAAACACGTTTCTCCGGATTACATCTTCAAATTTGGGACAACCATGACATCCGTGACAGAGGGAGAAGTGTCTATCCATGTGTATGGTTGAGATAGCTAGACTATCTACTTTTTCAGATATTACACTTTTCTAATTTTGTCAGAAAATTGTTTTCATTTCAAGTTAAAGTGTACTGTTAGCTATTTAGCTAATGTTAGCTGGCTGGCTTGCTAGCTAACGTTATGTGTAGGATCTGTGTAGTAATATTGTTTGTATCTCAGAGTCATTTGCATTGCCAGTTAAAGCTAACATTGAACCTGGTTGGTTAGTTACCTGCAGATTCATGCAGGGTAGTAACGTTATGAGTTGGGATTAAGGTTCATTGTTTAGCTAGCGAGCTAGCTACATGTCAAAACAAAAGACTCCACTATGCAAGTAACCATTTCAATAGAATGTTCATGATGTCACTGCGACAACTGTCGATAGACATAGCTAGTAAATTCAGCTAACTTGGTCACATCAAACATTGCACCTGGAATGACTGTACACTAGCTGCATTTTCTTTTGAGCTTTTTTCTATTGGCATTTACTTGGATATATTCATGCTAATATAATAATGACGTTGATGAGTGAACTCGCTAGGCCCAAAAAAGTTTCGTCTGGACACCCATTCACCGCTCTCTATAGTAGGCTCCAGGGGAGTTTCCATTTCAAAAGTGAAACAAATCTTCCGAGGTCAGACTGTCACGGTCGTCGTAAGAAGTTGACCAAGGTGCAGCGTGGTGAGCGTACTTTTTCCTTTCCCAACAAAACAAAATGAACAACCGTGAAGCTTACAGGGTTTTAGTCCCACAAACAAACTACCCACACTGAAGGAGGGAAAAAACGGCTACCTAAGTTTGATTCCCAATCAGAGACAACGATCGACAGTTGTCCCTGATTGAGAACCATACCCGACCAAGACATAGACATCGTGCCATGGATCATCACTGGAGGCTTCTTGCCATGGATCATCACTGGCGGCTTCATGCCATGGATCATCACTGGAGGCTTCGTGCCATGGATCATCACTGGAGGCTTCGTGCCATGGATCATCACTGAAGGCTTCTTGCCATGGATCATCACTGGAGGCTTCTTGCCATGGATCGCCACTGGAGGCTTCGGGCCATGGATCCTCACTGGAGGCCGGGTGCGTAGAGCTGGCACAGGGCTTACCGTGCTGGGGAGACGCACTGGAGGCCTAGTGCGTAGAGCTGGCACAGGGCTTACTGGGCTGGGCAGACGTACAGGAGACCGGGTGCGTGGAGCTGGCCCAGGATATATATCCTGGGCCGTGGAGACGCACTGGAGGTCTGGAGCGCAGAGCTGGCACAACCCATCCTGGCTGGATGCTCACCCTAGCCCGGCAACTGCAGGGCGCTGGCACAGGACGCACTGGGCTGTGGATGCGTACCGGCGACACAGTACATGTAACTGCAAAGCATGGTGCCTGAAGGAACACATGCTCCTCAAAGTGACTGTCTTGCTCCAGACTCCAACCCCTCCAAACTCTTTCGTCCCTCTCCACTGCCAACCACTCGTCGCTCAAATGGTCCAAGAATTCCTCCTCGGTCTCAGACTCACCCCTCAGCACCGATGCCCATGTCATCTGCCCCCCCAACAAAATATTTTGTGGCTGCCTCTCAGGTTTCCATCGTGTCCTCTCCTCCTGACCACGCTGCTTGGTCCTTTGGTGGTGGGTAGTTCTGTCACGGCCGTCGTAAGAAGTGGACCAAGGTGCAGCATGGTGAGCGTACATTTTCCTTTTTATTTTGGAATGACGCCAACAAAACAAGAAACAACATGAACAACCGTGAAGCTTACAGGACTTTAGTGCCACAAACAAAGTTAACTACCCACACTGAAGGAGGGAAAAGGGATACCTAAGTATGATTTCCAATCAGAGACAACGATCGACAGCTGTCCCTGATTGAGAACCATACCCGGCCAAAACATAGACATAATGAAACATAGAAAACAAAACATAGAATGCCCACCCCACATCACTCCCTGACCCAACCAAATAGAGAAATCTCTATTTCGGCTCTCTAAGGTCAGGGCGTGACACAGACGGGTAAACAGCTTATATTAACCCCCGCTGTACCAAACTAAATGCTAGGCTAGAAGCTAGGGTAAATAATGTGCAAGTTGAGAAATACAATGAATGATTTGGACTGCAATGTGAACATGATAAAATTACTATGGTGGTGCAGTGATAATTTAGATAGAAGTGTTAGCAGGTGTCATGACGTGGCCTTCTTTGGATATAGCAAGCACCAACTCTCTCTCTCTCTCACCACCTCTCTCTTCCCCCTACACCCGGGCTCTGTTATCTCAGGTCGTAAATTCCTGGAGGAGACTCTCTCTTGATCTGGAGTCATGGGACAACCCTTTTCTGCTGTTCCGAATATAAACCCCACCATGAGAAGCCCACTGCAGACCAAGCATACTTCAGTTAGCCTGAAGTATCCATTCCAAGCATACCGGAAGTAGCCATTCTACCCACAAAAGACTCCAGGGAAGCAAAGAGAAGTTCAGATGAACTTTCCAACAGAAAGACGGACGATTCCAACAGAGATCATGAAGACACACTGAGCGTAAATATATATATTGATTGCAATATTTCCCGAATGAGTGAGCGTTCATGTGCAAAGAATTAGCACTTCAATGAATATAATTATCAACTGTGTAGTGTATTTTGTCTTTCCCGCCCTTCCCACATCCCCTATCATTTCATTGTAACCATATATATTGTTTGATTAAGCATTCCTGTGATTATTTAGTTAGTTAGTAAATAAATGATTAAGACAATTGATGTATGGATGATTTATAGTAAAGACTGGGTTCGTGCAGATGACCAACGATTTACGACGTTCGGAATGAGACTGACGTTCGGTAAAGAATGATTCATTAATTAGAAGACTAATTGATCAGATATTAAAATATCTGAAAAGTTATATTAGGAAAAGTATAGCTTTGTAATCTGAAGATTTTCCTTGGTGCCCCGGACTTCCTAGTTAATTACGTTTACATGATTCGTTTAATCACGTAATAATAATTACAGAAATTGATTTGATAAAATAGGTCTTCACTTTAATGATGCCAAAGACATGACACAGGCATAGGGTGCCCGTGATGGCCAATACAGCACGGCTTGGAACACTGCTCGTCCAATCAGAATTCAGGATTCAAACCACTAGTTTATTTATTTAAAATACATTTTACAATTTACATTTTCTTTTTAGAGGGTGCTTTTTTTAAATATTATTTGGGAGATTCAAAATGTATTTGAGTTAAGTGATATTATTTTATCTGATTAATCAGACAATTAATTGTTCTAGCATGTGTTTACAGTGTCATATGCAGCATATGCCTGTGTGTGTGTGTGCGCGGCACGCATGCATGTGTTTGTGTGTGAATGTAAGTTTATGCTTGTGTGTGTAGTGGTAGTGGTAGAGGACTAAAGACGCTGCAGGCTCCACAGATGGTGGCTGAGATTGATACTCATGGAGGTCAGCCAATGGAGTTAAAAACAGACTCTGGTCAGATGCCACCAGAGAGGGAGGAAGTTGGCCTCTACGACCCATTCCATAGAACACCACTCATCATCGATTCTGGAGAGTGAACTGACTGGCTGATTGGCTCAACCCTGGCCAGAGTCTGGCTCTTTCACACATAAACTAACAGCTTGACTGAGGACAATGACAGCTCAGGCTGGCCTCCTCCTTGCCACTCTGGTTTAGAGGTCATAAAAGGCCAGGACAGTGACTGTGTTTTCCATACAGCTCCACATTCTCATTGGCAGCTTATGACTCACACCTGGGTGACCCCTTAGAGTGGAGTTGTGAACTGTGTCTGGGAAATGGTGCAATGGGCTTGACTTTTGGACGATGAGTCATTTGCTGAAGGATAAGTATAGCAATCTATCCTAGCGCAGGGGACGCTACACTATCTGTGGTGCTTGGGGTAGTAGAACAGCGTGGCCCAGATCCGGACTAATTGAACCATTTCACAGAACATTGCTGTCATTATTTGCCACTCTTCCAATGATAATAATCACGGCAACAATATGAAAAGGCTGCCTGATAGGCTGCCTGGTAAAGATGGACAGACAACGCATTGTATTGCTTTGTCTCTAATTGCCTACATTACGACCATTGCTTTCAGGTGTGCTTTATTGGCCATTAATACTTGCTTTAAAGGTTGTATACTTGAAGAAGATGATTGGCTGTAAGTTTTTAAGATTATTAGTTATAATAGCTCATTTTGCTTGAACCTGAAGGTCCTTACTTAAAGGGGCAATCAGCAAATGCTACATACATTTTTGGATTTATAGATTAAGGTACCCATTAAAGAATAGAACTTATTCCTCATGAGCTTAGTTCAACTGTCGTACCCCATCAGAACCCAATATATAAGTTGGTTTTACTCCAATGTTTGTAAACAAAGCAAATGTAAACAAAGACTGTATAGCCTAAAAACATGGTTAAAACTATAATTTTGATATCATGGATGGTCAGTCCTTGCATCCATAGTCTTTGAATTTGAGAGTGGCTACATTTCTCCAGCCCCATTCCCCCTCTTTTTCCCGAAACAATCTTATTTATAAGGCTCTATGTCCCTCAATGTAGTTAGGAGGGACATGATTTTGTATATTACATGGTAAGACATGGTCCCACCGGACAATAATATTTTGAATCAATTGTCATACTTCATATTTTTTTCCACTACTTATTTCTATTATACATCAGCTTTTGTGGTAGGTTATTTTCTCTTTATGCAGTGTGAATTCACTACATCTCAAAAATAATTATAACAGATACTCTTCCTTCCCACAGATCCAGTTATTTGGAACACAGAGGCAGCTATATTACACAGGTGAAAGTTTTATTATGGGCTATCTGTGACATGAGAATGAAGGCGCTCTGCAAAACAGGAAATAAAACGCCTGGCGAATTTCTACGTGAAAAGGTGCTTCCCCCGCCACCAGGCCGGCATCCACCGCTCTGGTGTCATTACTATGCGACGGCAGTCTCCTGGTTGGGTTTCATTGCACTGCTATTGGGTTAGCCCCATCGGGGTGGCAGGTAGCCTTGTGGTTAGAGTGTTGGACTTGTAACCGAAAGGTTGCAAGATCAAATCCCCGAGCTAACAAGGTAAAAATCTGTTGTTCTGCCCCTGAACATGGCAGTTAACCCACTGTTCCTAGGCCGTGATTGAAAAAAAAAAGTGTTCTTAACTGACTTGCCTAGTTAAATAAAGGTAAAATAAATACCCACCCTCTCCTCAGCTGTGGTGCCATCAAAACCAGGGTGGTTACTGAGAGCCATTCCTCTCAGCAATGACCCAGGCTCCCCAGTGGTATGGGTGATGGGAAAATAATAATGAGACTGGAATCAACAGCTCTCCCCTCAGTATCCATTATTGTTTCTTTGGGAGAGTATTAGGAAGCTATAAATATAGATGGGATTGCAATGCTACCTCATGCCCGACAGTGGGGCTCAGAAGTGAATTGGGGGAGGGGAAGTACTTCAAACAGAGAACAAGAAAAAGCAGTTTGATTTTACGGTGTGGTTGTGGAAAAGAGAGGTGAAATTGGAATGAGGGTTCCTGAAGAGTATGGTGTGTGGTTGTATGCATTTTGCAGAAATGTGAATAGGGTTTGAATATAAATAAGCTGGGTTTCATTGTCTTTCCTGACTTTATGAAATTCAAGTTTCAGGAAGTAAATTACGTTTTGTGGAATTGCATGCACAACATGTTCAGTATGTAGTCCCACAGTACATGCATGCAGGTTCCGGGAAGCCATTGCATTATTGTTCAGCTATTACAGTAGTTTTGTTTTCAAATAGGTCATCTTGGATGCAGGTTTAAATTGAGTTAACATCTGATCATCACAGTATGCAAATGTATAAAAAGCCAAATGCCATCCACATGCTCACACAACTAGTATTTATTATCTATATAATAACCATTTGTTATTCCTTTCATTTGTATTCTACACAGTGCCCTCTGGCTTATGATAGCATGGATCTATGAGTGCAGTTTTCACACACCGTTGTTTTTCTGGTGCAATTCCAGGTTTTTCTCTGGATCAAAATGTGGCTCAGGTGGTGGATGTGGCCATGGGAGTGGCCAATGGTGCGGTCACCGACCAAACATTTTAGAGGCCCTTCTGTTGACCTCAGTGACAAACTTGAGCTGTTTTAAAGCACATTTCCTGCAATTCTACACATCTTGCCACAAAGCTTAGAGAACAAATGACAGTTTTAAAGCAAATTTCTTGCAATTCCACAAATGTTGCCATTAAGCTTAGAGAACAAATGGCAGTTTTAAAGCTAATTTCCTGAAATTCTACACATTTTGCAATGGCTTATGCTATCTGAGTGAATTAAACAGTATTAAAATAAATCAATGGGGACCACATGCCATGACAAAAATACTCCTGAAAGCATAATTTTTTAAATTTTAGATTCTCCCTGACTGTCTAGCTTTTATTTGGGTGATTGTTAGTGCTCAAATATGATTTTATAAAAAAATATATAGGTCAATTTTCTTTTTTACATACTTTACATCTGGTTTAAGTTTAGACAGAAAAGGTTTTTCCATCCCGAAAAAAACATACATTTGAATTGTTTTTTAATTATATTTTGTATTGTTTGTTCATAGGTGGCTCAAAACAACGCGGCCCACCCAATACTGTTCTTTGCAGAAAAAAATGAATTCACATGATTACTCATTGATGGAGTGATAGTGAGATTTAACTCAAAGTGACCAGAATCAAATATAGAGTTGAAGTTGGAAGTTGACATACACCTTAGCCAAATAAATTTCAACTAAATTCCTGACATTTAATCCTGGTAACAATTCTCTGTCTATTGTCAGTTAGGATCACCACTTTATTTTAACAATGTGAAATGGCCCATTCCTCCTGACAGAGCTGGTGTAACTGAGTCAGGTTTGTAGGCATCCTTTCGCACAAGCTTTTTCAGTTCAGTCCATAAATGTTCTATAGGATTGAGGTCATGGCTTTGTGATGGCCAATCCAATACCTTGACTTTGTTGTCCTTAAGCCATTTTGCCACAACTTTGGAATTACACTTTGTGTCATTGTCCATTTGGAAGACCCATTTGCGACCAAGCTTTAACTTCCTGACGGATGTCTTGAGATGTTGCTTCAATATAGCCACATACATGTTCTGCCTCATGATGCCATCTATTTTGTGAAGTGCACCAATCCCTCCTGCAGCAAAGCACTGCCACAGCCGTGCCTCACGGTTGGGATGGTGTTCTTCGGCTTGCAAGCATCCCCCTTTTTCCTCCAAACATAACAATGGTCATTATGGCCAAACAGCTATATTTTTGTGTCATCAGACCAGAGGACATTTCTCCAAAAAGTACGATCTTTGTCACCATGTGCAGTTGTAAACCGTAGTCTGGCTTCTTTTTTGGCGGAGCAGTGGCTTCTTCCTTGCTGAGCGTCCTTTCAGGTTATGTCGATATAGGACTCGTTTTACTGTGGATTTCAATACTTTTGTACCTATTTCCTCCAGTATCTTCATAAGGTCCTTTGCTGTTGTTCTGGGATTGATTTGCATTTTTCGCACCAAAGTACGTTCATCTCTAGGAGACAGAACGCATCTCCTTCCTGAGTGGAATGATGGCTTCGTGGTCCCATGGTGTTTATACTTGCTTATTGTTTGTACAAATGAACATGGTACCTTCAGGAGTTTGGAAATTGCTCCCAGGGATGAACCAGACTTGTGGATGTCTGCAAAAAAAATAGAATACACTAATATGTGTAATTATCTTGTTGGTTTCTGTCACAATAATGCCTGTTCAGATGAACAAGCATGGTACTGTTTAGTGAGATGACAAACGTGCAAGAATCTTCCATGTCCTTGTAATTCATGAATAGAACATGAAAATGTGAAAAATGTCACACAGAAATAGGCTGTAGAACGTCAGTGTACCGCATTAATATCTAGTGAATAGCATCCTTGCTGCTTCTTCAAGGATTGTTTTCCATAACAACAACACATGCAAAACCAAATAACTCCACCAAATAACTCCTCACTCAGTCGCCGCTTCACTCCGGGTATCTCGACAGCACCCAGTCATTGTTGTTGTCAAGTCCCAGTCCATAAATCTCACAGTGCCAGTAATGGAGGGAGATTTACGAGCAGAGGAGGTGTCAGGTGGAGGATTACCTCACACACCGGAGATGTCCTGTGAGTGATAGCTTGACTACTGCTTGACTATCTCCTCTTCCTTACTGTTTGTCCTTGTCTGTCCCACTCAAACACCGCCATCTATCATTCAAGCCGCCTTCACACGTCAACACCGTCACACCAACCCCAGTCAGCTCTTTCACCACACTTAACTCAGATACTATTACCTGGGAAGATGTGCAATCTTTTACATACAGGTCTGATAGGTCACATGGAATGCATGTGTCAACACCATCACATAGTCTCAATCCATCTCCATCACCACACCTTAACTCATTTACTACCAGAATGGTCTGATGGGTCTCATGAGACAAGGAGAACTACTTAGACAAACAACAAGTGGTAGGATTGTTGACTGCTAGTGTGCATAGATAGTTTTTGCACCACTGCTTGCTCTACATTTTCAGGCTAGGAATTTGGCAAATTAAAACAGCTATGTTTTGTCTGGCTAAAACGTATGTGTAGTGGCATAATGTTGGTCATGAAAATGAACCGGATTAAAATGTGTGATGTTTTGCAAATGCCAAAGGTGTAAATTGTATATTAATGTCTGGGATGTGAGGCAGGTGCAGGTGAGGCAATGAAAGGAAAATGCAAAAAAACGAATCATAGATTTCAGACAATGAGCAGCTGTGTGATGTTTTCAAATCTAGTCCCTACAGGATTGGTTTAACTCTCATATTATGTTCCCTCTCATATTATGAGGCTGTTACTCAGTCAGTAACAAATTGCTCATCTCAATGTCAAGCTTGATGACTGAGCGCATTTGATGTTTTCACAATAAGTCCAACGAGATCAGAATTTCAGTGCTTCCCTTCAACCAATATGTGTGGGCAGCACTTGACAAAGTACACATTAATTTTAATCTATGTGTGAGGACAGATGCTGGGAGACGAGAAGCAAGTACAGGGAGTGAACATTTAAGAAATAACAGACATGAAACAAAAGACAGACCGCATCTGGACAAGGGAATATTAATGACATTAATGCTGACACGGGGATCAAACTGAGGAATAGACACATATAGAGGAGGCAATTAATAAAGTCATGGAGTCTAGGTGAGTCCAATGAAGCGCTGATGCGCATAACGATGGTGACAGGTGTGCGTAATGATGGGCAGTCTGGCGCTCGAGGAGCGGGAGCAGGCGTGACACTATGTCCTTATCCTTATCGCACCATTTCCAATAAATGTGATGACATGCTTTTGCACTTAGTATGTCTAGAATAAAGATATTGTAATGCTATTTTGTGGATTCCCACTATCCTTCCTTTTTACTTACTTTCATACGGATAATATCAGAAAATGTAGCTATAATTTAAAAAAAAACGGAATTGAATGCCTTGATGATCAAAAGACACCGTAAGAACTAGTTCTCCATTCTGAGTCCTAGCTCTCTATAATCCTATTGTCAGGAGCAGTGCAGTGCCTGGTGAGTGAGAGATGTGTGTGTGTGTGACAGGCGTGGGACAGTGAGGCTCAGGTGGCCCCACAGTATTGTGTATACACCACAGTTGCAATCTGGCCTGAGCCCAGTGCTATACAGGTGGGCCTGTATAGCAGCCCCCCCCCCCCCCCACCCCACACACACACACACACTGTGTGCCTGGCTGCAGTGGCTGGGCAGAGGCTGACAATATCAGATATCAAGCCCTGTATTAGACTCTATAAAAGGGAATGGAAATGGTGTCTTTGTAGTGCTAAACTCTTATGGTGGAATAAATACACAAAATCATTATTGGACATAATTATTGGGACATAAATATGAAACATTGCTTTCTACAGTGACATCATTGCTATTTAGCCCTATGTGCTTTATGATGTAATGTGTACAAATGTTTGCGATTCTAACGGACTCCCCTTTGATTTTAGGACTCCCCTTTGATTTTAATTGTAATGTATTATCCATTCCATGATTGTTGTTACGTCATCTTCTATAACCTATGTCGTTGGTACTTTGGGATGATCTCACTGAATCTGAAATGAATTGTGCTTCACCTATCCTATAGTAAGGTTTATGATGTCTGCCGTTCCACAAGGAAAAGCCAGATTTCATATGGCTGCTGTCCATGGTTGTGAATAAGATATAGACAGCAGTAACAACAGAAAAGCAAAGAGACCCTTCCTCACGTCTTACATGTGGTGTATGGTGTCCATATTAGGAGTCACATGGTGTTTTTGTCAGAATCACTCGACTTGTCACTGTCTCAAGGCTGTCCTATGAAGGACACTATCGTGGAGGTAGCTTTCATCATATTATCGGGCAATCCCCCATACTGTGTCTATCTTAAACCCTTGAACCAAAGCCACCACTTTATAACCAGTTATTATGCTGTTAGTATTTATGCACTACTGTAAGATGTGATACACATTTTGATGTTTTATAGTTTTTTTAGTTATACTACAGGATTCCTAGTTTTTGTCATTCTTTAAGCTTCTGCATCGCCCCCATTTACAGTATACTGCAATTCCGCTGCATTTCATCTTCCATGATACAATGCTCTGCCTAGTTATCCTGCAGTTAGCTTAGCTGGCTAGCAAGCAAACACGAAGCTTATGTCATAAGTTATGAGTGCATTTCAGATTACTTTTGGGTTGTAGTCATATTAAAATGTTTGCATGAATATCAGGCTGGAATATACATCTGTGTTCATGTCATTGTCACCAATCAACTGCATTACAGTCAATAATAATTTTAAATGAGATGATAACAAACTATAAGTTACTGTGTCTGATGCTGGTTAGCTAGCATGTTTGCAGCAATAACAGCTGAGTTTAATCTTAGCGACAGTCTTAAACAACAGTCAAAACAACATGTATGTCTATTAGAACACAACATTTATTATTACATTTAAGACAAATCACTACGGATTTGTATTTTCATGATTGAAGCCTGCTGTATCTTTGGTGCTAACATTAGCAAGTTGCTAACCCTGCTGCTTCTGTGTGTTTTAAAAAAGTGTCAAAGAAAATTGCTTTGACAAATAACAGCCAAATAAAGCCTTAGTGACTGTCCAAGCAACCATCGAATAACACTGTAAGGCCTATTGGAACTAATAAAAAGTACTACGTTTACAAGTAATTACAAAACTACGAAAATATAGTCTTTGGAAACGGTGCAATGGCTGCCAGAGCTGCAACAGTGCAGTGGTTTTGCCAAATGGAATAATGTGAGTTTGATCCTTATTTAAACTACAAAAAAATATTGGCGTAAGCTGACTATAAATATCATTCTATAGGTGTTTGAGCATCTTTTAAAAATATTTACAGATGTTATTTAGATGAAAACAGGCGTGGCAGCGTAGCCTAGTGGTTAGCGTGTTGGACTGGTAACCGAAAGGTTGGAAGATCAAATCCCCGAGCTGACAAGGTACAAATCTGTCATTCTGCCCCTGAACAAGGCAGTTAACCCACTGGTCCTAGGCAGTCATTGAAAATAAGCTTTTTTTTAACTGGCTTGCCTAGTTACAATAAAGGTAAAAAAAAAACAGAGAAAGCTATGTTATATAGCTGAAAATGACTGTCCATCATTTATTTGATTAGTCATCTCAGGGATCCTACTTGAAAATGTCACAGAGAAGCAATTTCCAGCTTTGCTCATCACTAATAGACATTGGAATCATGAATTTACACAAACTGTGTGGGACATCACTAAATACTTCATGATGCCAAAACCAATGTTAAAAGTGGAAGAGTTTCCCTTTAAGCTACAGACAGCCAACAATGACAGACTATACAAGACACTCAAGTAAACAAGGCAAAACATGTTTTGCAGGTGATTGTGAGAAATGCATTTCGACGAAAAATGTACTGTATTTATGTTTAGTAAGAACTGAAATGTGAACGGCATGGTCCAACCATAGTGCTTACCTCGACAGTAATTTGGAATGCCATTGAGGACTTTGACTCAACATATGGTGTGGCAAAGGGAAATATTTTGTCTCACACTTTATTTGGATAGTCTGTATTGTCCATCTGTAGATGCTCTAGAAACATCCTCTCACTGTCAACTGCGTTTATTTTCAGCAAACGTTACATATATTAAATAAATATAAATAAATAAATAAATATTTGTATGAAAATAACAAGATTCAACAACTGAGACATACACTGAACAAGTTGCAAAGAAATGGGACTAACAGAAATGGAATAATGTGTCCCTGAACAAACGGAGGGTCAAAACAAAAAGTAACAGTCAGTATCTGGTGTGGCCACCAGTTGCATTAAGTACTGCAGTGCATCTCCTCCTCATGGACTGCACTAGATTTACCAGTTCTTGCTGTGAGATGTTACCCCACTCTTCCACCAAGGCACTTTTAAGTTCCAGGACAATTCTGGGGGGAACGGCCCTAGCCCTCACCCACCAATCCAACATGTCCCAGACGTGCTCAATGGGATTGAGATCCGGGCTCTTCGCTGGCCATGGCAGAGCAGTGACATTCTTGTCTTGCAGGAAATCATGCACAGAATGAGCAGTATGGCTGTTGGCATTGTCATGCTGGAGGGTCATGTCAGAATGAGCCTGCAGGAAGGGTACCACATGAGGGAGGAGGATGTCTTTCCTGTAACGCACAGCGTTGAGTTTGCCTGCAATGACAACAAGCTCAGTCCGATGATGCTGTGACACACCGCCCCAGACCATGACGGACGCTCCACCTCCAAATCAATCCCGCTCCAGAGTACAGGCCTCGGCGTAACGCTCATTCCTTCGACGATAAATGCGAATCCAACCATAAAAGCGAATTTGACTATCACACCTGGTGAGACAAAACCATGACTCACTCGTCAGTTCCGAGCACTTTTTGCCAGTCCTGTCTGGTCCAGCGACGGTGGGTTTGTTGTTGCCGGTGATGTCTGGTGAGGACCTGCCTTAAAACAGGCCTAAAAGCCCTCAGCCCAGCCTCTCTCAGCCCATTGCGGACAGTCTGAGCACTGATGGAGGGATTGTGCATTCCTGGTGTAACTCGGGCAGTTGTTGTTGCCATCTTGTACCTGCCCCGCAGGTGTGATGTTCGGATGTACCGATACTGTGCAGGTGTTGTTACACGTGGTCTGCCACTGTGAGGACTATCAGCTGTCCGTCCTGTCTCCCTGTAGCGCTGTCTTAGGCATCTCACAGTACGGACATTGCAATTTATTGCCCTGGCTACATCTGCAGTCCTCATGCCTCCTTGCAGCATGCCTAAGGCACATTCACACGGATGAGCAGGGACCCTGGGTATCTTTCTTTTGGTGTTTTTCAGAGTCAGTAGAAATGCCTCTCTTAGTGTCCTAAGTTTTCATAACTGTGACCTTAATTGCCTACCATCTGTAAGCTGTTAGTGTCTTAACAACCGTTCCACAGGTGTATGTTCATTTATTGTTTATTGTTCATTGAACAAGCATTGGAAACAGTGTTTAAACCCTTTACATGATGATCTGTGAAGTTAGTTGTATTTTTACGTATTATCTTTGAAAAAAAGACAAGGTCCTGAAAAAGGTAAAAAAAGTTTAGTATAAACTATCTTTTGAACAACAACTGCTTGCTTAGATTATGGCTAGGGTTAGGTTTAGAATAAGGGTTAGGATAAGGGTTAATAACCTCTACGGGATCAGTGTCCTCCCCATGGGATGTTTGAGCTAATGTAGACTCATGTGATTAGCATGAGGTTGTAAATAACAAGAACATTTCCCAGGACATAGACATATCTGATATGGGCAGAAAACTAAAATGATTGTTCATCTAACTGCACTGTCCAATTTACAGTAGTTATTACAGTGAAAGAATGCCATGCCATTGTTTGAGGAGAGTGCACAGTTATGAACTTGAAAATGTATCAATAAACCAACTAGGCACATTTTCACATTTCCACAAACTTCAAAGTGTTTCCTTTCTAATGTTTTCAAACATATGCATATCCTTGCTTTACATCCTGAGCTACAGGCAGTTAGATTTGGGTATGTCATTTTAGGCAAATATTGAATAAAAGGGTCGGATCCTTAATTTAGGGGTTCGGTTAGGGCTAGAATTAGTACATAGCTAGTTGAAATGTTATTGATAGTCTGTAGATGAGCTATCCAAATAAAGTGTGAAAATGCCGAGCCATAAGCTTGCTCAGTAAATCTGTCCAACTGCTGGGTACATACAGTGCATTTGGAAAGTATTAGACCTCTTGACTTTTTCCACATTGTGTTACGTTACAGAATTATTCAAAAATGCTTTAAATTATGTTTTTTTCCCCTCATTGGTCTACACACACCCCATAATGACAAAGCAAAACCAGGTTTTTAGAAATATTACGTTTACATTAGTATTCAGATACTCAGTACTTTGTTGAAGCACCTTTGGCAATGATTACAGCCTCAAATCGTTTTGGGTTTGACGCTACAAGCTTGGCACACCTGCATTTGGGCAGCTTCTCCAATTCTTCTCTGCAGATTCTCTCAAGCTCTGTCAGGTTGGATGGGGAGGGTCGCTGCACCGCTATTTTCAGGTCTCTCCAGAGATGTTTGATCGGGTTCAAGTACAGGCTGTGGCTGGGACACTCAAGGACATTCAGAGACTTGTCCTGAAGCCACTCCTGCATTGTCTTGGTTGTGTGCTTAGGGCCATTGACTGTTTGGAAGGTGAACCTTCGCCCCAGTCTGAGGTCCTGAGCGCTCTGGAGCAGGTTTTCATCTGTGGCTTCCATATGGCCACTACCATAATTCCCTGATTGGTGGAGTGCTGCAGAGATGGTTGTCCTTCTGGAAGGTTCTCCCATCTCCACAGAGGAACTCTGGAGCTTTGTCAGAGTGACTATCGGGTCACCTCGCTGACCAAGGCCCTTCTCCCCTGATTGCTCAGTTTGCTCGAGCTGCCAGCAGTAGGATGAGTCTTGGTGATTCCAAACTTCTTCCATTTAAGAATGATGGAGGCCACTGTGTTCTGGGGGACTTTCAATGTTGCAGAAATGTTTTGGTACCCTTCCCCAGATCTGTGCCTCGGCACAATCCTGTCTTGCAGCTCTACTGAATATTCCTTCAACCTCATGGTCTCAAGGGGTCCGTAACTGGTGGCATGGAAGTCAAATGCAGGAGAGCAGAACTTGGTAAATGGCCGGAGCCGTTTAATGTACATAACTACCGGCATACAAAGATAACAAAACACATTGGCACAAGAACACGTATCGCACCAGGCACATAAAGCACACGTACTTCAAATCAAATCAAATCAAATGTATTTATATAGCCCTTCGTACATCAGCCGATATCTCAAAGTGCTGTACAGAAACCCAGCCTAAAACCCCAAACAGCAAGCAATGCAGGTGTAGAAGCACGGTGGCTAGGAAAAACTCCCTAGAAAGGCCAATACCTAGGAAGAAACCTAGAGAGGAACCAGGCTATGTGGTTATAACAGAACATGGCCAAGATGTTCAAATGTTCATAAATGACCAGCATGGTCGAATAATAATAAGGCAGAACAGTTGAAACTGGAGCAGCAGCACAGTCAGGTGGAAGTTGAAACTGGAGCAGCAGCATGGCCAGGTGGACTGGGGACAGCAAGGAGTCATCATGTCAGGTAGTCCTGGGGCATGGTCCTAGGGCTCAGGTCAGTTGAAACTGGAACAGCAGCATGGCCAGGTGGACTGGGGACAGCAAGGAGTCATCATGTCAGGTAGTCCTGGGGCATGGTCCTAGGGCTCAGGTCCTCCGAGAGAGAGAAAGAAAGAGAGAAGGAGAGAATTAGAGAACGCACACTTAGATTCACACAGGACACCGAATAGGACAGGAGAAGTACTCCAGATATAACAAACTGACCCCAGCCCCCCGACACATAAACTACTGCAGCATAAATACTGGAGGCTGTACTTACAATAAACAATTCCCGACAAGGACATGGGGGAAACAGAGGGAACATATACAACATGTAATTAGGGAATTGAAACCAGGTGAAAGCGACAACCAGACAAAACAAATGTAACACGAAAAATAGATTGATGATGGCTAGAAGACTGGTGACTTCGACCGCCGAACACTTCCCGAACAAGGAGAGGAACCGACTTCGGTAGAAGTCGTGACACATGGCTTGGTTTTTGCTGTGACATGCACTGTCAACTGTGGGACCTGATATAGATATGTGTGTGCCTTTCCAAATCATGTCCAATCAATTTAATTTACCACAGGTGGACTCCAATCAAGTTGCAGAAACATCTCAAAGATGAACAATAGAACAAGTATCCACCTGAGCTCAATTTCAAGTCTCATAGCAAAGGGTCTGAATACTTATGTAAATAAGATATTTCAGTTTTTTTAAATATATATATATACACATTCGCAGAATTTTGTGGATTGTGTTGTGTGTAGACTGATGAGGATGTTTTTAGAATACGCCTGTAATGTAACAACATGTGGAAAATGTCAAGGGGTCAGAATACTTTCTGAATGCACTGTATATACTGAACAAAAATATCAATGCAACATGCAACAAATTCAAAGATTTTACTGAGTTGCAGTTCATAAAGAAATCAGTCAATTGAAATAAATTCATTAGGCCCTCTATGGTTTTCACATGACTGGGAGTACAGATATGTACTGTGTCTGTTGGTAACAAATACCTTTAAAAAAAGGTAGTGGCATGGATCAGAAAACCAGTATCTGGTGTGATGACCATTTGCTTCATGCAGCCCAACACATCTCCTTCGCAATAGAGTTGATGAGGCTGTTGATTGTGGCCTGTGGAATGTTGTTCCACTCCTCTTCAATGGCTGTTCGAAGTTGCTGGATATTGGCAGGAACTGGAACACGCTTTTCGTACATGTCGATCCAGAGCATCTCAAACATGCTCAGTGGGTGACGTCTGGTGAGTATGCAGGCCATGAAAAAAGGGGACCTTTTCAGCTTCCAGGAATTGTGTACAGATCCTTGTGACATGGGGCCATGCATTATCATGCTGCAACATGAAGTGATGACGGCGGATGAATGGCAGGACAATGGGCCTCAGGATTTCATCACGGTATCTCTGTGCATTGAAATTGCCATCGAAAAAATGCAATTGTATTTGTTGTCCGTAGCTTATGCCTGCCCATACCATAACCACACCGCCACCATGGGGCACTCTGCACATTTTAAGGTGGCCTTTTATTGTCACCAGCACAAGGTGCACCTGTGTAATGACCATGCAGTTTAATCAACTTCTTGATATCCCACACCTACCTTGGCGAAGGAGAAATGCTCACAAACAGGAATGTAAATACATCTGTGCAGAAATAAGCTTTTTGTGGCAATGGAAATATTTTATGGGCTCTTTAATTTCAGCTCATGAAACATGGGACCAACACTTTACACATCACTTTTATATTTTTGTTCAGTGTGTATACACTGAGTGTACAAAACATTATGAACACCTGCTCTTTCCAAGACATAGACTGACCAGGTGAATCCAGGTGAAAGGCGGGGGGGTTGTGCAACTCAATATTAGGAAGGTATCCTTAATGTTTTTTACACTCTGTGTATATCCATTTACAGCCACAGACTTTGCATCAGTGGAACATATAAAATGATTCATAACTGTCTTTGAGTCTCATGTCCTTGTGACAGCGCATTGAGTTTACTCTTTCTCTCTCTGGCATCTCAGTTATAGAGTCAGCGCAGGCATCCTTTGGGTTCCATGCATCTTCTTCCTTGGCTAGCTAGAATATGTCAAATCAGGGGAACTGACAAACAACAAGCCTGTGGAATCACCTGCACTTCCCCTGCAATCAGAATCAGGGAAATGCAGAGAAAAACATATGGGATTTGCATCCCAAATGGCACACTATACCCTGCATAGTGCACTACTTCTAACCCTAGAGCACTAGATATTTGCCATTTGGGACGTAGACACAGGCTCTGATACAGCGGGGATTGTGTTGACAATGTTTTGTGGGGCACTGTAGTGTCGAATGTGATTGAGAGGCTGCCCAATATGGGCCTCAGGTTTGAAGTTCCTATCTCCTCTTTCCAGCTGTAAGACAGGTCGAAGGGATTCGGCTCAGCCTATAAATATAGTAAATGGCACTCGTGTGCACAGCTCTGCCAAACATGATTAAATGAGAAATAAATCACTTTCACATGGGCACACACACAAAACGAAACGGGAACAGTCACACGTTTTCTTCACTTGTGTGTGATCTCTCTGCTGGTTTAAGAGTTTAGTGGTAACTGACAGCTTTACTCGTGCTGATACCTCAGCGAAACATTTGGAAGTGTTAGTTGAGTTATTGCAGCAATACTTTTTTGCATACTTAATTTAAAAAATTGCAGTTCATCATTTGAATTTGTTTGAGATTTGAAAGTGATGTATCATTGGGGTCAGGGGTGAGACGTGATATTACTGAACAGTTGAGTTCAATGAGGGAAAACAGTAAGTAAAGTTTAAAAAAAATATGAATTTACAACTTCTACCTCCCTCCTATACCCAAACACTCTGTTCTCTACAGGTGTACAGGGTAAGACAAAGTAGTCACTGTCTATATTCAGTTATCAGGGTGGATCATCCCTTTTTTTCATCGTCTTTGTACCAAATCCATACCATCCCTCCTGTATTTTCATGCATTGTATCTATCACGCCTATCAGATTAGTTTTAACAATGTGTTAGGTAAAAATAATACAAAGACTGGTACGTAATAAGTGGATGACTATAGTTCATATTATATTGCAGTTACACTCAACAGAACACTCAGCATGACAATATATGAATTAGAATCCTGAACAAAGGAAACAAGAATTATGATCGTTATCGCTTCACATTTAAATAATGCAGCACATCTTTGTTTCAATATAAAAGGTCAGGAATTAGTCCATAGCCTCACGTCACATTTGGTTGGTTGCTCATCACTTTCCCAAGTGCACGCTTGTTCTCGGAAACAGTAATTCCTCTAATAGTATTCCTCATCAACAAATCCAGTGTGAACCTACTGTGAGTATCGAAAAGCTGCTTGCTGTGAATAATCATGCCATGGTGTGATAAGCCGTGCAACACCAGAATGTTAAACACCCATTGAAGATGTAATTGCTGTTTTCCCTCCTTTGGAAATATATCTGTTAGTTGACGCATGTCATGGATGATTGTTTGAAATTAAGCCTTTTTTTCTTGGAAAATTACTCGCAAATGGTGGTTGTTTGGATAAATAATGAATGGAAATATAAATCTTGCAATATAAAGATTATTGTTTACAAATTGTAAGACTGATTAGGCCTGCGGAGGAAAGATCTCCCATTCCCGTGCAGTCTGCTAAAGAGCAGACAACACATCACAATTCCTTACTCAACAATTGCTGATGCCTTTGTCTTAGTTTAGGAAAGTGACCCAAGATGAATTCACTAATATCAACTTTCACAAAATCTGTGGCGAGGCCAACTAGTGCATTTCAAGGCATCTAATATGAACATGTATATTTCAGCCATTTCTGAGCCTCCTTAAGGTTTTCCAGGTTCCCAAGTTACAACTACCTTAATACATAGGAATTAGGGACACTGGGAGCAGGCTGCTCCTCTCCTGGTCCGCTTGATCTGGGGCCACCCTTGGGGAGCTGAGAGGAAAATACATTTCCTTTCGTAAGATAGTCACTAGCATTCATGAGTTACGTCAGGTGATTGGTTGACCCTTCTTGGGTGTGTGGACCCTTGGAAGCCCCACAGAAGACGTGTCATAATACCCATAAAACCTAGCGGTCAAACACAGAAATGGTTCCAATAATTTTTTCCCCATTCATTTTCCCCATAGAAGATGTTAGAACCACTTCAAACAAGGTCTTTGTTTAGATAACCGTGTAAATCTCTCTCGGATGTGACTTCTATCAATATATTCGGTTCCATTTACTATCAGATTCTAAAATGCAAATATGCATCAATGTAGACATCATGCAAGACAACAAATCCCAGCACGTCACCTCTAGCTTACACATTTTGCTGTCAGCTAGCTAGCTACCTTGATCCAAAATGAAATAAATATTAAACATTTTAATTTACTGGGATATTTTTTTAAACTAATGTTGGTTGGCTTACTTATGTGTTTGGTCTTGTGACATGTACAGAATACTATCCTAGTAGCAGTCAGATATTTACAATGTACCATGAATCCTAGCTTAGTTTTTTTGCAAAGAAGCTAGCAAGCTAGCTAGCTACCTACCTTCATGATATTAGCAACCTTATTTTACCAGATCCTCATCTCCTTCCGCCGGTGGAGGTCTATATTGAATATTTTATCATTTCTGCCAACAATATCAACGAGGTGAAATCTATTTCAATTCACGGTGCCGGAATGTCAGAACTAAATTGTTGACATGTCTGTTGCAGATGCTGTGCCGGATTAACTCATTGCAGAATGTATCAATAATCATGAATGAATAAGCATATTTACAGTGCCTTCAGTAAGTATTCACAGCACTGGACTTTTTCCACATTTTGTTGTGTTACAAAGTGTGATTAAAATGTATTTAATTGTAGTTTTTGGTCAACGATCTACATAAAATACTCTGTAATATCAAAGTGGTAGAAAAATTATAACAATTATGGTTTCATGGAAAATAAACAATATATCTTGATTAGATGAGTATTCAACCCCCTGAGTCAATACATGTTAGAATCACCTTTGGCAGCGATTACAGTTGTAAGTCTTTCTGGGTAAGTCTCTAAGAGCTTTGCACACCTGGATTGTACAATATTTGCACATTATTCTTTATAACATTCTTCAAGCTCTGTCAAGTTAGTTGTTGACCCATTGCTAGACAGCCATTTTCAAGTATTGCCATAGAATTTTTCAAGCCGATTTAAGTCAAAACAGTAACTAGGCCACTCAGGAACATGCAATGTCATATTGGTAAGCAACTCCAGTGTATTTTTAGCTTTGTGTTTTCGGTAATTGCTGAAAGGTGAATCTGTCTCCCAGTGTCTGTTGGAATGCAGACTGAAGTTTTTCTCAGGGATTTTTGACAGATTTTGATTAGCTCTATTCCATTTATTTTATCCTAAAAAGATCCCTAGACCTTGCTGACGACAAGCATACACATACAGTGGGGTAAAAAAAGTATTTTGTCAGCCACCAATTGTGCAAGTTCTCCCACTTAAAAAGATGAGAGAGGCCTGTAATTTTCATCATAGGTACACTTCAACTATGACAGACAAAATGAGAATCCAGAAAATCACATTGTAGGATTTTTTATGAATTTATTTGCAAATTATGTTGGAAAATAAGTATTTGGTCAATAACAAAAGTTTATCTCAATACTTTGATATATACCCTTTGTTGGCAATGACAGAGGTCAAACGTTTTCTGTAAGTCTTCACAAGGTTTTCACACATTGTTGCTGGTATTGTGGCCCATTCCTCCATGCAGATCTCCTCTAGAGCCGTGATGTTTTGGGGCTGTTGCTGGGCAACACGGACTTTCAATTCCCTCCAAAGATTTTCTATGGGGTTGAGATCTGAAGACTGGCTAGGCCACTCCAGGACCTTGAAATGCTTCTTACGAAGCCACTTCTTCGTTGCCCTGGCGTTGTGGTTGGGATCATTGTCATGCTGAAAGACCCAGCCACGTTTCATCTTCAATGCCCTTGCTGATGGAAGTAGGTGTTCACTCAAAATCTCACGATAAATGGCCCATTTCATTCTTTCCTTTACACGGATCAGTCATCCTGGTCCCTTTGTAGAAAAACAGCCCCAAAGCATGATGCTTCCACTCTCATGCTTCATAGTAGGTATGGTGTTCTTTGGATGCAACTCAGCATTCTTTGTCTTCCAAACACGGTGAGTTGAGTTTTTACCAAAAAGTTATACTTTGGTTTCATCTGACCATATGACATTCTCCCAACCTTCTTCTGGATCATCCAAATGCTCTCTAGCAAACTTCAGACGGGCCTGGACATGTACTGGCTTAAGCAGGGGGACACGTCTGGCACTGCAGGATTTGAGTCCCTGGCGGCGTAGTGTGTTACTCATTCACTAGGTTCCCCCGTGTCGTTTTGGGATTTTTGCTCACTGTTCTTGTGATCATTTTGACCCCACGGGGTGAGATCTTGCGTGTTTGTAGGTGACCAAATACTTATTTTCCACCATAATTTGCAAATAAATTCATAAAAAATCCTACAATGTGATTTTCTGGATTTTTTTTTCTCCATTTTGTCTGTCATAGTTGAAGTGTATCTATGATGAAAATTACAGGCCTCTCTCATCTTTTTAAGTAGGAGAACTTGCACAATTGGTGGCTGACTAAATACTTTTTTGTTACTCAGTGATGTGTTGTGTTGGATTTTACCCCAAACATAACACTTTTTAATCAGGACAAAATGTTATTTTCTTTACCACCGTTTTATCTCTATTACTTTAGTGCTTTATTGCAAACAGGAGCATGTTTAAGAACATTTTAACTCTGTCAGGCTTCCTTCTTTTTACTCTGTAATTGATGTTATTACTGTGGAGTAACTACAATGTTGTTGATCCAATAGGTGTTAGGTTGTTAACTCACAGACACTAGAGAAGCTTAACCAAGTTGAATTCTTCCAAAGGGTCGACACAGATGTATTCAGACAAAAAAACATGTTCTCACCACCACAAGTATATACAGTTAAAGTTGGAATTTTACATACACTTAGGTTGGAGTCATTAAAACTCGTTTTTCAACCATTCCACAAATTTCTTGTGAAAAAACTAAAGTTTTGGCAAGTCGGTTAGGACATCTACTTTGTGCATGACTCAAGTAATTTTCCAACAATTGTTTACAGACAGATTATTTCACTTATAATTCACTGTATCACAATTCCAGTGGGTCAGAAGTTTACATAAACTAAGTTGACTGTGCCTTTAAACAGCTTGGAAAATTCCAGAAAATTATGTCATGGCTTTAGAAGCTTCTGATAGGCTAATTGACATAATTTGAGACAATTGGAGGTGTACCTGTGGATGTATTTCAAGGCCTACCTTCAAACTCAATGCCTCTTTGCTTGACATCATGGGAAAATCAAAAGAAATCAGCCAAGACCTCAGAAAAAAATGGTAGACCTCCACAAGTCTGGTTCATCCTTGGGACCAATTTACAAACGGCTGAAGGTACCACGTTCATCTGCACAAACTGTAGTATGCAAGTATGAACACCATGGGACCACGCAGTCGTCATACCGCTCAGGAAGGAGACACGTTCTGTGTCCTAGAGATCAACGTACTTTGATGCAAAAAGTGCTAATCAATCCCAGAACAACAGCAACGGACCTTGTGAAGATGCTGGAGGAAACAGGTACAAAAGTATTCAAATCCACATTAAAACGAGTCCTATATCGACATAACCTGAAAGGCCGTTCAGCAAGGAAGAGACCACTGCTCCAAAACCACCATAAAAAAGACAGACTACGGTTTGCAACTGCACATGGGGACAAAGATCATACTTTTTGGAGAAATGTCCTCTGGTCTGATGAAACAAATATTGAACAATTTGGCCATAATGACCATCATTATGTTTGGAGGAAAAAGGGGGAGGCTTGCAAGCCGAAGAACACCATAGCAACTGTGAAGCACGGGGGTGGCAGCATCATGTTGTGGGCGTGCTTTGTTGCAAGATGGACTGTTGCACTTCACAAAATAGATGGCATCATGAGGTAGGACAATTATGTGGATATATTGATGCAACATCTCATCTCAAGAGGTGAAGCCCGGACCTCAATCCTATAGAACATTTTTGGGCAGAACTGAAAAAGCGTGTGCGAGCAAGGAGGCCTACACACCTGACTCAGTTACACCAGCTCTGACAGGAGGAATAGGCCAAAATTCACCCGACTTATTGTGGGAAGCTTGTGGAAGGCTACCCGAAACGTTTTACCCAAGTTAAAGGATTTAAAAGCAATTCTCCAAATACTAATTGAGTCTATGTAAACTTCTGACCCACTGGGAATGTGATGAAAGAAATACAATCTGAAATAAATTACTGTGTCTACTATTATTCTGACATTTCACATTTTTTAAATAAAGTGGTGATCCTAACTGACCTAAGACAGGGCATTTTGACTAGGATTAAATGTCAGGAATTGTGAAAAACTGAGTTTAAATGTATTTGGCTAAGGCGTATGTAAACTGTACCTTCAACTACTTGTTGGCATTACACCGGGAACTCAATAATGAACAATTAAACTGTACCACATATACAGAAAGGTGTTACCGTTTCCCCACAGCAATCATTTTCCTTTTTACGTGCTGTTACTGACATAAAGGACCATTATGGTAGCCTACTGCCTGACTTAATCAAATTTCCCATAATGGTATGCTAAATGCATTTGTACTGTTAATAACCAAAAAACATCCCTTGACCGGCCAACTATTTGTACTATCCTCTTCCTAGGTCACCAGGCACTGAATGTATAGTGTCTCTGATTCAAAAGGTCAAGGACAGGTGTGCTCTGAGGATGGAACACATGCTGTGGGTTTCAGTGTGGTTGGAGATGGTGGCTCAGTGGATGACCAGGTAAGTAGTCCTGTCTGGAACTCATCATCAGACTCTTCCTTGATGTTTCTGTGTCACATGGGGCCTCTGTTTTGTTCTGTTACTATCTTGTTTTAACTCTGTCTTTGCTCTAAGGTTGTTCTGGGATGTCAGCTACATGTAGGAAGTCACATGGCAACAACAGGTTTTGATGGAGTAGTCTTATCCTACCTCTCCCACCCTCGGGTTAAGCCTTCAACACTTGAATGTCTTTATCATAGCAGGCCAAGATGACATACACTTTATCTTCCCAGTGCCTGGCCCTCCCCTTTCTCTCATGTTCCTTACAAGGACCCTGCTGCCTTCCTGAAACTCTGACCCATAAGTTATCTTGTCGTACTGCTTATTTCCCCTGTAAACTGACTTGGCTACATTTTTGGATGCTATCTCATAGCCCAATCTCTTGTTCCACTTCTCCACATAGTACTGGTAGGAGCCTGGATTTTCCTCTCTTTCTATCCTGAACAGGAGATTGATGGCGCAGATGCTAAACTGCAGGACTGTTTTGCTAGCACAGATTGGAATATGTTCCTGGATTCTTCCGATGGCATTGAGGAGTACACCACATAAGTCACTGGCTTCATCAATATGTGCATCGATGACGTCGTCCCCACAGTGACCATAGTACAGTAGTCATTCCCATCATACTTTACATAGACTTCATGTAACTCATATTAGTTGGAAACGGGTGGGGAAGGAGGCATACTCTCGAGCCTCATGCCTGATAATGCTGCCTATTCATTCCATGCTGCTTTGCTTTAAATGCATAATTGTGCCTCAAGTCTAGTTGTGCCTTCAATCAGCACAGTACATACCCCAACCAGAAGCCATGAATTACAGGCAACATCAACACTGAGCTAAAGGGGAGAGCTGCCGCTTTCAAGGAGTGGGACTCTAACCCGGTAACTTACAAGAAATACCACAATGCCCTCAGACGAATCATCAAAACAGGCGCAGTGTCAATACAGGACTTGAATCGTACTTGAATTGTAGTTCAAATGTTCAATACAGGACTTGAATGGTAAGATTGAAACGTACTACAACGGCTCCGTTGCACTTCGGATGTGGCAGGGCTTGCAAACTATTACAGACTACAAAGGGAAGCACAACCGCGAGCTGCCCAGTGACACAAGCCTACCAGATGAGATAAATTGCTTATATTCACTCTTCGAGACAAGCAACACTGAAGCATGCATAAGAGCATCAGCTGTTCCGGATGACTGTGTGATCACGCTCTCTGTCGCTGATGTGAGTAAGATCTTTAACTTCTTGCGACTCCAAACCCGTATCCGGGAGCGTAATCATAGCCTCAAGCTCATTACCATAACGCAACGTTTCCTATTCATGAAAATCGCAAATGAAATGAAATAAATATATTGAAACACAAGCTTAGCCTTTTGTTAACAACACTGTCATCTCAGATTTTCAAAATGTGCTTTTCAACCAAAGCTACACAAGCATTTGTGTAAGAGTATTGATAGCCTAGCATAGCATTAAGCCTAGCATTCAGCAGGCAACATTTTCACAAAAACAAGAAAAGCATTCAAATAAAATCATTTACCTTTGAAGAACTTTGGATGTTTTCAATGACGAGACTCTCAGTTAGATAGCAAATGTTCATTTTTTCCCAAAAGATTATTTGTGTAAGAGAAATAGCTCCGTTTTGTTCATCACGTTTGGCTAAGAAAAAAACCGAAAATGCAGTCACTACCACGTCAAACTTTTTTCCAAATTAGCTCCATAATATCGACAGAAACATGGCAAACGTTGTTTAGAATCAATCCTCAAGGTGTTTTTAACAATTATATTCGATGAAAAATCATTCGTGGCAGTTGGTTTCTCATCAGAGGCAAACGGAAAAATATTGCAGCTGGAGATTACGCAATAATTGCGACGGAGGACACCAAGCGACCACCTGGTAGATGTAGTCTCTTATGGTCAATCTTCCATTGATATGCCTACAAATACGTCACAATGCTGCAGATACCTTGGGGAAAACGTAAGCTGACTCCTAGCTCCTCCACAGCCATATAAGGAGTCATTGCCATGAGGTTTCAAAAAATGCGGCACTTCCTGATTGGATTTTTATCTGGGTTTTTTCTGTAACATCAGATCTGTGGCACTCACAGACAATATCTTTGCTGTTTTGGAAATGTCAGAGTGTTTTCTTTCAAAAAGCTGTCAATTATATGCATAGCCGAGCATCTTTTCGTGACAAAATATGTTGTTTAAAACGGGAACGTTTTTCATCCAAAAATTAAAAGAGCGCCCCCTAGTTATAAAAGGTTAAACAGGTCAATATTCACAGACAGATTACCAGGATGAGTACTCCGAGCATGTGCTGACCAACTGGCAAGTGTCTTCACTGACATTTTCAACCGTTCCCTGAAAGAGTCTGTAATACCAACATGTTTCAAGCAGACCAACATAGTCCCTGTGCCCTAGATCACTAAGGAAACCAGCCTAAATGACTACTGACCCGTAGCACTCACGTCTGTAGCCATGAAGGGCTTTGAAAGGCTGGTCATGGCCTACATCAACAGCATTATCCGAGAAACCCTAGACCCATTCCTATTTGCATACCGCCCCAAAAGATCCACAGATGAAGGAATCACTAAGCTAAGCACCCTGGGACTAAACACCTCCCTCTGCCACTTCCTGACAGGAAACCCCCAGGTGGTAAGGGTAGGCAACAACACTTCTGCCACACTGATCCTCAACACGGGTGCTCCTCAGGGGTGCGTTCTCAGTCTCCTCCTGTACTCCCTGTTCACCCATGACTGCATGGCCAGGCATGACTCAAATACCATCATTAAGTTTGCCAACAACACAATGAGACAGACTGTAGAGAGGAGGTCCTTAGTGCCCACATCATCAACAAACTAACATGGTCCAAGTACACCAAGACAGTCGTGAGAGGGCACTACAAAACCTATTCCCCCTCAGGAGACTGAAAACATTTGGCATGGGTACTCAGATCCTCATAAGGTTCTACAGCTGCACCATCGAGAGCATCCTGACTGGTTACATCACTGCCTGGTAAGGCAACTGCTTGGCCTCCGACCGCAAGGCACTACAGAGGGTAGTGTGAACTGTCAAGTACATCACTGCGTCCAAGCTCCCCGCCATCCAGGACCTCTATACCAGGCGGTGTCAGGGGAAGGCCCTAAAAATTATCAAAGACTCCAGCCACCCTAGTCATAGACTGTTCTCTCTGCTATCGCACAGCAAGCGGTACCAGAGCACCAAGTCTAGGTCCAAGAGGCTTCTAAATGGCTTCTACCCCCAAGTCATAAGACTCCTGAACATCTAGTCAAATGGTTACCCAAATGGCTATTTGACCACACTTTGGTGAGTAAAACTCATGCCTCCTACCCTTTAACAATAAACTGTTCTCAAATACATCTAAAACAAAAGCATTGTATTTGGTTCAAAGTATTCTCTTAGACCCAAACCTCAAATGGAGTTGTGTTTAAACGGTGTGACCATTGAACAAGATAAAGAAGTTATCATGGTCAAGTCATATTGACAATATTGTAGTGAAGATGGGGAGAGTTATGTCTGTTATAAAAAGATATTCTGCATTTTTGACACAAAGATCAACTATACTAGTTGTTCAGGCTCTGATCTTTTCCCATCTTGATTACTGTCCGGTAATATGGTCAGGTGCAGAAAAGAAAGACCTAGCAAAGCTGCAGTTTGCTCAAAAGAAAGCAGCACGCCTTGCCCATAACTACACACACAGAACTAATGTCATCAACATGCATGAACCCATGAATGTCGTCTACTGCACTACAGGAAAACCAATGAGAACAACGACGTGTGAGCGTCACAAGCCTGAGACACTCTGCCAGACCACTGAGTCAAACAGGTCTATTGAGCCCCTCCTTTATAGTAGAATCCTCATTCAAGTTTCTATAGACAGTTGACATCTAGTGGAAGCCGTAGGAAGTGCAACTTGACTCCATAGATACTGTGTATTCGGTTGGCCAAGCTTTGAAAAACTACAAATCTCAGACTTCCCACTTCCTGGTTGGATTTTTCTCAGGTTTTCGCCTGCCATATGAGTTCTGTTATACTCACAGACATCATTCAAACAGTTTTAGAAACTTCAGAGTGTTTTCCATCCAATACTAATGATAATATGCCTATATTAGCATCTGGGACAGAGTAGGAGGCAGTTCACTCTGGGCACGCTATTAATCCAAAAGTGAAAATGCTGCCCCCTATCCCAAAAGAGTAAAAACAAACGAAAATATATTTTATATTTGAGATTCTTCAAAGTAGCCACCCTTTGCCATGACAGCTTTGCACACTCTTGGCATTCTCTCAACCAGCTTCCTGAGGTTGTTAAACATTTATTTGTGGAATTTCTTTATTTTTTAATGAGCTTGAGACAATCAGTTGTGTTGTGACAAGTTAGGGGTGGTATACAGAAGATAGCCCTATTTGGTAAAAGACCAAGTCCATATTATGGCAAGAACAGCTCAAATAAGCAAAGAGAAACAACAGTCCATCATTACATGAAGGTCATGAAGGTCATTCAATACGGAATATTTGTGCAGTCCCAAAAACCATCAAGATGAAACTGGTTCTCATGAGGACCGCCACAGGAAAAGAAGACCCAGAGTTACCTCTGCTGCAGAGGATACGTTTATTTGAGTTAACTGCACCTCAGATTGCAGCCCAAATAAATTCTTCACAGAGTTCAAGTAACAGACATATCTCAACATCAACTGTTCAGAGGAGACTGCGTGAATCAGGCCTTCATGGTCAAATTGCTGCAAAGAAACCACTACTAAATGACTTGCTTGGGCCAAGAAACACAAGCAACGGACATTAGACTGGTGGAAATCTGTCCTTTGGTCTGATGAATCCGAATTTGAGATTTTGGTTCCAAAATCTTTGTGAGATGCAGAATAGGTTAATGGATGATCTCCACATGTGTGGTTTCCACCGTGAAGCATGGAGAAGAAGGTGTGATGGTGTGGGAGTGCTTTGCTGGTGACCCTATCTGTGATTTATTTAGAATTCTTAACCAGCATGGCTATCACAGAGTTCTGCAGCGATACGCCATTCCTGTCACACCCTGATCTGTTTCACCTGTCCTTGTTATTGTCTCCACCCCCTCCAGGTATCGCTTTTTTGTTGTTGTATTTATCCCTGTTTCCTGTCTCTCTGTGCCAGTTCACCTTGTATGTCCAAGCCTAGTCCAAGCATTTTTCCCCGTTTTCCTGCTTTGCGTTTTCTCTTTTTTCTAGTACTCCTGGTTTTGACCCTTGCCTGTTCTGGACTCATTACCCGCCTGCCTGTCCATTCTGCCTCCCCTAACCTCGAGCCCACCTGCCGCTCTGTACCTCCTGGACTCTTATTGTCACGCCCTGACCTTAGTTATCTTGTTTTATTTAATTATTTGGTTAGGTCAGGGTGTGACAAGGGTGGTTTGTGTAGTTTTATATTATCTAGGGTTCCTATCTAGGGTATGTTTATAGGGTTCCCAAGTCTAGGTGTTTAAATGTCTGTGGTTGCCTAGATTGGTTCTCAGTCAGAGGCAGCTGTTTATCGTTGTCTCTGATTGGGGACCATATTTAGGTAGCCATATTCCTTGGATAGTTTGTGGGTTGTTATTCTATGTTTAGTTGCCTGTTCTGCTCTAGCCATATTGCTTCACGGTTCGTTTTGTTGTTTTGTTTAGTTCTGTTTAGTGTTCTCTCTTTAATTAAACAGTTATGTTCGCTTACCATGCTGCGCCTTGGTCTCCTCTTTATGATGACCGTGACACTGATCTGGTTATGACCTTTTGCCTGTCCACAATCATTATTTTGCTTATTCCCTTTAGATTTATTAAACATCTTAAACTCCAACCATCTGCCTCCTGTGTCTGCATTTGGGTCTCACCTAGTGTCATGATAATCCCATCTGGTTTGCACTTAGTGGGACTATCATTTGTTGTTCAACAGGCTGTTTAAGAGCTATTTGACCAAGGAGGAGAAAGGTGGCTTCTTTGAAGAATCTAAAATATATTTTGATTTCTTGAGCACTTTTTTGGTTACTACATGATTCCATATGTGTTATTACATAGTTTTGATGTCTTCACTATTATTCTACCATGTAGAAAATGGCAAAAATAAAGAAAAACCCTTGAATGAGGAGGTGTGTCCAAACCTTTGACTGGTACTGTATATACACTACCATTTAAACGTTTGGGGTTAATTGGAAATGTTCTCATTTTTGACAGAAAAGCACATTTTGTCCATTAAAATAACATGAATTGTTGGGAAATACAGTGTAGACATTGTTAATGTTGTAAATGTTTATTGTAGCTGGAAACGGCAGATTTTTATGAAATATCTACATAGGTGTACAGAGGCCCATTATCAGAAACCATCACTCCTGTGTTCCAATGACACCTTGTGTTAGCTAATAAAAGTTTATCATTTTAAAAGGCAAATTTGATCATAAGAAAACCCTTTTGCAATTATGTTAGCACTGCTGAAAATTGTTGTTCTGATTAAAGAAGCAATAAAACAGGCCTTTTGATTACAGGCTCAAAATGGCCAGAAACACTTTCTTCTGAAACTTGTAAGTCTATTCTTGTTCAGAGAAATGAAGGCTATTCCATGGGAGAAATTGCCAAGAAACTGAAGATCTGGTACAACGCTGTGTACTTCAAAGAACAGCGCAAACTGAGCTCTAACCGGAATAGAAAGAGGAGTGGGAGAACTGAGCAAGATGACAAGTACATTAGAGTGTATAGTTTGAGAAACAGACACCTCACAAGTCCTCAAATGGCAGCTTCATTAAATAGTACCTGCAAAACACCAGTCTCAATGTCAACAGTTAAGATGTGATTCTGGGATGCTGGCCTTCTTGTTAACAAACTATAGTTTTGGAAAGTCAGTTAGGACATCTACTTTGTGCATGACACAAGTAATTTTTCCCCAAAAAATTATATACAGATTATTTCACTTATAATTCACTGTTTCACAATTCCAGTGAGTCAAGTTTACATACACTAAGTTGACTGTGCCTTGAAACGGCTTGGAAAATTCCAGAAAATGTTCATTGCTTTAGAAGCTTCTGATATGCTTATTGACATCATTTGAGTCAATTGGAGGTGTACCTGTGGATGTATTTCAAGGCCTACCTGCAAACTTAGTGCCTCTGTGCTTGACATCATGGGAAAATCAAAAGAAATTGGCCAAGACCTCAGAAAAAGAATTGTAGACCTCCACAAGTCTGGTTCATCCTTAGGAGCAATTTCCAAGTGCCTGAAGGTACCATGTATGTAAGCTTATTAACCAGTTGGATTTAGGGTGCGCTATTTTAATTTTTGGATGAAAAACGTTCCCGTTTTAAACAAGATATTTTGTCACAAAAAGATGCTCGACTATGCATATAATTGACAGCTTTGGAAAGAAGACACTCTGACATTTCCAAAACTGCAATGATATTGTCTGTGAGTGCCACAGAACTGATGTTACAGGCGAAACCCAGATAAAAATCCAACCAGGAAGTGCCGCATTTTTTGAAACCGCCTCATGCCAATGACTCCTTATATGGCTGTGAATGAGCTGCGAATGAGCTTACGTTTTCCACGTTTTCCCCAAGGTGTCTACAGCATTGTGACGTCTTTTTAGGCATTTCCCTTGAAGAATGGCTGAAAGGGACCATATATGGCATGTGGTCACATGGTGTCTCCCGCAGAAAACCTTGCATAAAATACTGAGGTAGCCATTTTTCCAATCGCTTCTTATGAGAAACCAACTGCCTCGCCGGATATATTATCGAATATATTTGTTAAAAACACCTTGAGGATGGATCCTAAACAACGTTTGCCGTGTTTCTGTCGATATTATGTAGCTAATTTTGAAAAAAGTTTGGCGTTATAGTTGTAGCAGTTTTCGGTCGATTTCTCAGCCAAGCATGGTGAAGAAACGGGAGCTTTTTCGCCTACAAAAATAATATTTTGGGAAAAAAGGAACATTTGCTATCTAACTGGGAGTCTCCTGAGTGAAAGCATCTGAAGTTCTTCAAAGGTAAATGATTTAATTTGGTTGCATTTCTTATTTTTGTGAAAATGTTGCCTGCTGCCAGCAGAGCCTAGCATAGCATTATGCCATGATAAACTTACACAAATGCTTGTCTAGCGTTGGCTGTAACGCATATTTTGAAAATCTGAGATGACAGTGTTGTTAACAAAAGGCTAAGCTTGTGATATATTTATTTCATTTCATTTGCGATTTTCATGAATAGGAAAAGTTTCTAGGGGTATTTATGTCCGTTGCGTTATGCTAATGCATTTGAGGCTATGATTACGCTCCCGGATACGGGTTTGCTTGTCGCAACTGGTTAAAGATCAGTGATACTATCAAGAGCAGTGTGTGGTTTCCTTTTTCATCTGTTGCCATGCACCTGCAAAAGGTTTGCTCAGATGTGCGAGTGCCTTTTGAATTTTGTACCATGTTCATCTGTACAAACAATAGCACACACGTATAAACACCATGGGACCACGCAGCCGTCATACCGCTCAGGAAGGAGACTCATTCTGTCTCCTCGAGATGAATGTCCTTTGGTGCGAAAAGTGCAAATCAATAGCAAAGGACCTTGTGAAGATGCTGGAGGAAAATGGTACAAAAGTATCTATATCAACAGTTAAACTGTGATAACATGCGTCTTGGTGAGAGGTGTAGGAGTCAGGCGCAGGAGAGAGCAGGGATGTCTGAGAAGCGTGTTTAATAATAGAGTCCAGCAATACAAAAACGGCACAGACCAAAACCCCAAAACTCCGCTCTCGAATAATCAGAAAACTCGTGCAAACGCACGGAGGAACAAACACAGTTCCGACACTTTACATACACGTGCGTAATAGCGAAAAAACAACAAACATCAAATACAATCGAGCGCAATGCACACAAGTCTAATCCTGCACGAATTACGGCAGGTAACAGGTGCCCTATATACCCACAGAAATCAAAGCAATGAAAACCAGGTGTGAAAAGGAACACAGACAAAACAACCAGAAAAAGAAAAAGGGATCGGTAGCGGCTAGAAGACCGGCGACGCCGAGCGCCGAGCGCTGCCCGAACAGGGAGAGAAGTTACCTTCGGTAGAAGTCGTGACAGTACCCCCCCCCCTGACACGCAGCTCCCGCAGCGCGACAACGCCGGCCTCGGGGACGACCCGGAGGACGAGGCGCAGGGCGATCCGGATGGAGGCGGTGAAACTCCCTTAGCATAGGTGGATCCAGTACGTCCTCCACCGGCACCCAGCATCTCTCCTCCGGACCGTACCCCTCCCAGTCCACGAGGTACTGAAGACCCCCCACCCGACGCCTCGAGTCCAGTATGGACCGAACTGCATACGCCGGCACCCCCCCGATTTCCAGGGGGGGCGGAGGGACCTCCCGCACCTCATCTTCTTGAAGGGGACCAGCCACCACCGGCCTGAGGAGAGACACATGAAACGAGGGGTTAATACGGCAATACGGGGGGAGCTGTAACCTATAACACACCTCGTTTATTCTCCTCAGGACTTTGAATGGCCCCACAAACCGTGGACCCAGCTTCCGGCAGGGCAGGTGGAGGGGCAGGTTTCGGGTCGAGAGCCAGACCCGGTCCCCCGGTGTGTACACCGGGGCCTCGCTGCGGTGGCGGTTGGCACTGGCCTTCTGCCGCCCTTCGGCCCGTTTAAGGTACCCATGGGCGGCCTCCCAGGTTTCCCTTGAGCGTTTCACCCAATCGTCCACCGCAGGAGCCTCGGTCTGGCTCTGATGCCATGGTACCAGGACCGGCTGATAGCCCAACACACATTGGAAGGGCGACAGGTTCGTAGAGGAGTGGGGGAGTGAGTTCTGGGCCATCTCCGCCCAGGGGATGTACTTCGCCCACTCCCCTGGCCGGTCCTGGCAATACGACCGCAGAAACCTATCCACATCCTGGTTCACTCTTTCCACCTGCCCATTACTCTCGGGGTGAAACCCAGAGGTCAGGCTGACCGAGACCCCCAAACGTTCCATGAACGCCTTCCACACCCTGGACGTGAACTGGGGACCCCGATCAGAAACAATATCCTCAGGCACCCCGTAGTGCCGGAAGAAGTGAGTAAACAGGGCCTCCGCCGTCTGTAGGGCCGTAGGGAGACCGGGCAAAGGGAGGAGACGACAGGACTTAGAAAACCGATCCACAACGACCAGGATCGTGGTGTTGCCCTGTGACGGTGGCAGATCGGTCAAGAAGTCAACCGACAGGTGTGACCAAGGCTGCTGTGGAACGGGAAGGGGTTGTAACTTCCCTCTGGGCAGGTGCCTAGGAGCCTTGCACTGAGCGCACACTGAGCAGGAGGACACATAAACCCTCACATCCTTGGCTAAAGTGGGCCACCAGTACTTCCCACTAAGACATCGCACCGTCCTCCCGATCCCCGGGTGAGCAGAGGAGGGGGATGTGTGAGCCCACCAAATTAACCGGTCTCTAACCACCAGCAGAACATACACCCGTCCCTCTGGACACAGTGGTGGAGTGGGCTCAACACGCGATGCTCGCTCAATGTCTGCGTCCACCTCCCACCTCACAGGTGCCACTAGACAAGAAGCCGGGAGGATGGGCGCAGGATCAATGGCCCGCTCCTCCGTATCATATAGTCGGGACAGTGCGTCTGCCTTAGTGTTCTGGGAGCCTGGTCTATAGGAGATGGTAAACCTAAATCGGGTGAAAAACATGGCCCACCTTGCCTGACGAGGGTTCAGTCTCCTCGCTGCCCGAATGTACTCTAGATTACGGTGGTCAGTCCAGATGAGGAAAGGGTGTTGGGCCCCCTCAAGCCAATGTCTCCACACCTTCAGGGCTCTGACAACAGCTAGCAGCTCCCGATCCCCCACGTCATAGTTTCGCTCCGCCGGGCTGAGCTTCCGAGAAAAGAAAGCACAGGGGCGGAGCTTCGGTGGCACACCCGAGCGCTGGGAGAGTACGGCTCCAACCCCAGCCTCGGATGCGTCCACCTCCACTATAAATGCCAAAGAGGGGTCCGGATGCGCCAGCACGGGAGCCGAGGTAAAAAGAGCCTTCAGGCGACCAAAAGCCCTGTCCGCCTCAGCCGACCATCCCAGACGCGTCGGCCCCCCCCTTCAGCAGTGACGTAATGGGCGCAGCCACCTGCCCAAAACCCCGGATAAACCTCCGGTAGTAGTTGGCAAACCCTAAGAACCGCTGCACCTCCTTTACCGTGGTTGGAGTCGGCCAATTACGCACGGCTGCAATGCGGTCATCCTCCATCACCAACCCCGATGTGGAAATGCGATATCCAAGGAAGGAGAAGGCCTGTTGGAAGAACGAGCATTTCTCAGCCTTGACGTACAGGTCATGCTCCAACAGTCGCCCAAGTACCCTGCGCACCAGAGACACATGCGCGGCCCGTGTAGCGGAATAGACCAGAATATCATCGATGTAAACCACCACACCCTGACCGTGCAGGTCCCTGAGGATCTCATCCACAAAAGATTGGAAGACTGCTGGAGCATTCTTCAACCCGTACGGCATGACGAGGTACTCATAATGGCCGGATGTGGTACTAAACGCCGTCTTCCACTCATCTCCCTTCCGGATACGCACCAAGTTATATGCACTCCTGAGATCCAGTTTTGTGAAAAACCGTGCTCCGTGAAATGACTCAATCACCGTGGCAATGAGTGGTAGCGGGTAACTATACCCCACCGTGATGGAATTTAGACCTCTATAGTCAATGCACGGACGCAGACCACCCTCCTTCTTCTTCACAAAAAATAAACTCGAGGAGGCAGGTGAGATGGAGGGCTGAATGAACCCCTGCCCCAGAGATTCCGATATGTATGTCTCCATAGCCACCGTCTCCTCCTGTGACAGGGGATACACGTGACTCCTGGGAAGTGCAGCGCCTACCAGGAGATTTATTGCACAATCCCCTCGTCGATGAGGTGGTAATTGGGTCGCCTTCTTTTTACAGAAGGCGATAGCCAAATCGGCATATTCTGAGGGAATGTGCACGGTGGAGACTTGGTCTGGACTCTCCACCGTTGTAGCACCGATGGAAACTCCTATACACCTGCCTGAGCACTCCTCCGACCACCCCTGTAGAGCCCTCTGTTGCCACGAAATCCTGGGGTTGTGACGGGCCAACCAGGGGATCCCCAACACCACCGGAAACGCAGGAGAATCAATGAGGAAGAGACTAATTCTCTCCTCATGACCCTCCTGCGTCACCATACCCAGTGGAGCCGTGGCCTCCCTGACTAGCCCTGACCCTAATGGTCGGCTATCTAAGGCGTGCACTGGGAAGGGTTTGTCCAGCTGAATAAGGGGAATCCCTAACCTGTTCGCTAAACCGCGGTCAATAAAATTCCCCGCCGCGCCTGAATCTACTAGCGCCTTATGCAGGGAAAGAGGGGAAAATTCAGGAAAAACAATCCATACATACATGTGACCAACAGGGGGCTCTGGGTGAGCCTGGTGCCGACTCACCTGAGGTGTCCGAGCAGTGCTCGGCCTGGCGTCTCGACTCCCGGGGGGACCCCCCCAGCACCGGTCAGCAGTGTGCCCTCTGCGACCACAGCTGGCACAGGAAAGGCCCCCTCCTCCGGTCGCCCTCGCTGAAGCACCTCCCAGCTCCATGGGTGTTGGAGTGGTGGAGCTGGGAGATGGAACTGACAGAGCCCGGTCCGGACGTCCGCGGTTCGCCAGCAAGTTGTCCAACTGAATGGACATGTCAATCAATTGGTCCAAGGACAGGGTGGTGTCTCTACAGGCCAGCTCCCTACGGACGTCCTCACGCAAACTACACCTATAGTGATCGATCAAGGCCCTGTCGTTCCATCCCGCGCCAGCGGCCAAGGTCCGGAACTCTAGAGCAAAGTCCTGAGCACTCCTCCTCTCCTGCCTCAGATGGAATAGCCGTTCACCCGCCGCTCGACCCTCAGGTGGGTGATCGAACACGGCCCGAAAGCGGCGGGTGAACTCTGGGTAGTGGTCCCTCGCCGAGTCAGGATCGTTCCATACCGCGTTGGCCCACTCCAGGGCTTTACCTGCGAGGCAGGAGACACCCCCCGAAGGAGCCGGACGAACGGTCGCCAGGTATAGGTCCATCTGGAGTAAGAAGCCCTGGCACCCGGCCGCCGTCCCATCAAACTCCCTCGGGAGGGCGAGTCGAATCCCACTGTGCTCAGGCAATGAAGGAGAGGGTAGTGGTACTGGTTGTGGTGTGGCTGATGACGGTGTGGGAAGGCCACCTCTCTCCCATCTCTCCATCGTCGCCATCACCTGATCCATGGCGGTCCCCAGTCGGTGTAACACTGCCGTGTGGTGTTGAACTCGCTCCTCCACGGACGCTGGGAGTGCGTCCGCAAAGCAATGAAAACCAGGTGTGAAAAGGAACACAGACAAAACAACCAGAAAAAGAAAAAGGGATCGGTAGCGCCCGAACAGGGGAGGAGTTACCTCCGGTAGAAGTCGTGACAAAAACGCGTCCTATATCGACATAACCTGAAAGGCTGCTCAGCAAGGAAGAAGCCACTTCTCCAAAGCCGCCATAATAAAGACAGACTATGGTTTGCAACTGCACATGGGGACAAAGATCATACTTTTTGGAGAAATGTTTTCTGGTCTGATGAAATAAAAATAGAACTGTTTGGCCATAATGACCATCATTATGTTTGGAGGAAAAAGGGGGAGGCTTGCAAGCCGAAGAACTCCATCCAAACCTTGAAGCACGGGGGTGGCAGCATAATGTTGTGGGGGTGCTTTGCTGCAGGAGGGACGGATGCACTTCACAAAATAGATGACATCATGAGGTAGGAAAATGATGTGGATATATTGAAGCAACATCTCAAGACATCAGTTAAAGCTTGGTCGCAAATGGGTCTTCCAAATGTACAATTACCCCAAGCATACTTCCAAAGGTGTGGAAAATGGCTTAAGGACAACAAAGTCAAGGTATGGAGCGGCCATCATAAAGCCCTAACCTCAATCGTATAGAAATGTGTGGGCTGAACTGAAAAAGCGTGTGCGAGCAAGGAGGCCTACAAACCTGACTCAGTTACACCAGCTCTGTCAGGAGGAATGGGCCATTTCACATTCTTAAAATAAAGTGGTGATCCTAACTGACCTAAAACAGTGAATTGTTACTAGGATTAAATGTCCTGAATTGTGAAAAACAGAGTTTAAATGTATTTGGCTAAGGTGTATGTAATCTTCCAGTGTAGGTTGGAAAAAGTATGTGAACCCCTAGACTAATGACTTCTCCAACAGCTAATTGGACACAGGAGTCAGCTAACCTGGAGTCCAATCAATGAGATGAGATTTGAGATGTTGGTTAGAGTTGCATTGCCCTATAAAAAAACACAAAGTTTGCTATTTACAAGAAAAAACATTGCTGCACGTCTGCAGTTTACAAAAGTGCACCTGGATGTTCCACGGTGCTACTGGTAAAATATTCTGTAGACAGATGAAACTACAGTTGAGTTGTTTGGAAGGAACACACAACACTATGTGTGAAAAAAAGGCAAGCACACCAACATCAAAATCTCATCCCAATTGTGAAGTATGGTGGAGGGAGCATCATGGTTTAGGGCTGCTTTGCTGCCTCAGGGCCTGGACAGCTTGCTATTATTGACGGAAAAACTAATTCCCAAGTTTATTAAGACATTTTGCAGGAGAATGTTAAGCTATCTGTCCGCCATTTGAAGATCAACAGAAATTGGGTGATGCAACAGGACAATTACCCAAAACACAGAAGTAAATCAACAACAGAATGGCTTCAATGGAAGAAAATATGCCTTTTGGAATTGCCAAGTCAGAGTCATGACCTCAACCCGATTGAGATGCTGCGGCATGACATCAAGAGAGCAGTTCACATCAGACATTCCAAGAATATTGTTGAACTCAAACAGTTTTGTAAAGAGGAATGGTCCAAAATTCCTCCTGACTGTTGTACAGGTCTGATCCACAACTACAGAAAACATTTGGTTGAGGTTATTGTTGCCAATGGAAGGTCAACCAGTTATTAAATCCAAGGGTTCACATACTTTTTCCATCTGGCACTGTGAATGTTTACACGGTGTGTTCAATGAATACATGAAAATGTATAATTGTTTGTGTGTTATTTGTTTAAGCAGACTGTGTTTGTCTATTGTTGTGACCTAGATGAAGATCAGATCACATTTTATGAGCAATTTATGCAGAAATCCAGGTATTTCTAAAGGGTTCACATACGTTTTCTTGCCACTGTAGGTCATAGAGTATGTGACTGACCGGCTCAAATTGGTTTTATGTAACAAAATTTGAAATTGTGTTTTTTTACATTGGATAAAAGTAGAGACTCAGGAAAGTAATTCTGCATTGAAATTTGATCAGCGTGTAAACTCACTTTTGAGAAAATGGCCTTTGAATGTTTTGGAACTACTACTGGAGAGCCCTTATTTATCTACACCAATTCAGCATCGTTCACACCCATCCCCACCACTCCCTAGCATACTACTCGCCAATGTCCAGTCTCTTGACAACAAGGTTGATGAAATCCGAGCATGGGTAGCATTCCAGAGAGACATCAGAGACTGTAATGTTCTTTGCTTCACGGAAACATGGCTCACTCGAGAGACGCTAACGGAGTCGGTGCAGCCAGCTGGTTTCTTCACTCATCTCGCCGACAAAAACAAGCATCTTTCTGTAAGAAGAGGGGCGGGGGGGTATGCCTTATAATTAATGAGACGTGGTGTGATCATAACAACATACAGGAACTCAAGTCCTTCTCTTCACCTGACTTAGAATTCCTCACAATCAAATGTGGACCGCATTATCTACCAAGGGAATTCTCTTAGATTATAATCACAGCCGCATAAATTCCCCCCCAAGCAGACACATCAATGGCCATGAATTTTTAATTTTTTTATAAAAATAAAACAAACTTTATTTGACTCTATGTAAACTGGAAACCACATATCCTGAGGCTGCATTCATTGTAGCTAGGGATTTTAACAAGGCTAATCTGAAAACAAGACTCCCTAAATTCTATCAGCACATCGATTGCGCAACCAGGCCTGGTAAAACCCTGGATCATTGTTTCTCTAACTTCCGCAACGCATATAAGGCCCTCCCCCACCCTCCTTTCGGAAAAGCTGACCACAACTCCATTTTGTTGCTTCCAGCCTACAGACAGAGACTAAAAACAAGAAGCTCCCGTGCTCAGGTCTGTTCAACGCTGGTCCGACCAATCTGTTTCCACGCTTCATGACTGAAAACATGACCGAATACAAACAGTGTACCCTCCGCAAGGCAATCAAACAAGCTTAATAAGCGTCAGTATAGAGACAAAGAGTCGCAATTCAACGGCTCAGACACAAGAGGTATGTGGCAGGGTCTACAGTCAATCACGGATTACACAAAGAAAACCAGCCCCAGGATGACCCAGGATGTCTTGCTCCCAGACAGACTAAATCACTTTTTTGCCCGCTTTGAGGACAATACAGTGCCACTGACACGGCCCACTACCAAAACCTGCGGACTCTCCTTGAGAGCCGACGTGAGTAAAACATTTAAACGTGTTAACCCTCGCAAGGCTGCAGGCCCAGACGGCATCCCCAGCCGCGTCCTCAGAGCATGCGCAGACCAGCTGGCTGGTGTGTTTACGGACATATTCAATCAATCCTTATCACAGTCTGCTGTTCCCAAATGCTTCAAGAGGGCCACCATTGTTCCTGTTCCCAAGAAAGCTAAGGGACAACCGCCACGTAGCACTCACTTCCGTCATCATGAAGTGCTGCTCAGCATTTAACAGCTCAGCATTTAACACCATAGTACCCTCCAAAATCCTCATCAAGAGGAGTTGAGGGCCTTCGGAGTGTGGTGTCAGCAAAATAACCTCACACTCAACATCAACAAAACAAAGGAGATGATTGTGGACTTCAGGAAACAGCAGAGGGAACACCACCCTATCCACATCGACGGGACACGAGTGGAGAGGGTAATACGTTTTAAGTTCCTCGGCGTACACATCACGGACAAACTGAATTAGTCCACCGACACAGACAGCATTGTGAAGAAGGCGCAGCAGCGCCTCTTCAACCTCAGGAGGCGGAAGAAATTTGGCTTGTCACCAAAAGCACTCACAAACTTCTACAGATAAACTATTGAGATCATCCTGTTGGGCTGTATCACCGCCTGGTACGGCAACTGCTCCGCCCACAACCGTAAGGCTCTCCAGAGGGTCTGCACAACGCAACACTGGGGGCAAACAACCTGCCCTCCAGGACACCTACACCTCCTGATGTCACAGGGAGGCCATAAAGATCATCAAGGACAACAACCACCCGAGCCACTGCCTGTTCACCCCGCTATCATCCTGAAGGCGAGGTCAGTACAGGTGCATCAAAGCAGGGACCGAGAGACTGAAAAACAGCTTCTATCTCAAGGCCATCAGACTGTTAAACAGCCACCACTAACATTGAGTGGCTGCTGCCAACATACTGACTCAACTCCAGCCACTTTAATAATGGAATTTGATGGGAATTGATGTAAAAAGTTATCACTAGCCACTTTAAACAATACCACTTAATATAATGTTTACATACCCTACATTACTCATCTCATATGTATATACTGTACTCTATACAATCTACTGCATCTTGCCTATGCCGTTCTGTACCATCACTCATTCATATATCTTTATGTACATATTCTTTATCCCTTTACACTTGTGTGTATAAGGTAGTAGTTGTGGAATTTTTAGGTTAGATTACTCGTTGGTTATTACTGCATTGTCGGAACTAGAAGCACAAGCATTTCTCTACGCTCGCATTAACATCTGCTAACCATGTGACAAATAGAATTTGATTTGATTTGCTGAGCACTTGTTGGCTGCTTTTAATTCACTCTGCGGTCCAACTCATCCCAAACCATCTCAATTGGGTTGAGGTCAGTTGATTGTGGAGGCCAAGTCACAGTCTAGAGGTGTGTTTAGGGTTATTGTCCTGTTCAAAAACAAATTATAGTCCCACTAAGCGCAAACCAGATGGGATGGCATATCGCTGCAGAATGCTGTTGTAGCCATGCTGGTTAAGTGGGCCTTGAATTCTAAATAAATCACTGAAAGTGTCACCAGCAATGGACCCCCACACCATCACACTTACTCCTCCATGCTTCATGGTGGGAACCACACATGCGCAGGATCACAGTTGTGTTCTGTGGGTGTCACTTAAGTAGACTTATACACCATTTCATTGCTCCACATTGCAACACTCCAACCTTGTTTAACATCTAGTCTAAATATGGCATGATTCCACCAATTGTAACCTTCTGCATCACATTCAAAGATGGAAGGTGAAACGCAAATTCTATTATTGTGGCTAATCCTTATTTAAAACACATAACCCGGTCCGGTCAAGCCGTACTAGCCAGATGAAGCTAACAGGCTGATTATAACACTATAACGTGGGAAACAGGGTTAAGTAGCTGGCTAGCTAGTTATTTCAATAGGAGAACAACAAGTGGCTACCTAGCTAAAACTTACTAACATGGATTCCTAAATAATTGCTAAGAATATTGAAAATGACTGCAGTTTCTACTGGTAGCTGTTTTCAGGCTGGTTGCATTGGTGCTAGCTAAAGCTAGCTAGATACGGATGTTATTAGCAACTTCTGGGTATCAAAGAAATTTGCAAACATTTTTAATCCTGCTCGTTTGATCCTGATCTAATTTCAAATACTCACACAACGTTTTCCCATTCGGTTGAACAAATAATGCTTTATTACCGACGCAGTATTATGCAGCTTTGACCGTGATCGTAATGGTGGCGCTTGGCTTGCACGTGCAAATTCAGCACACACAACATTCTATAATGGAATTGTGTTAGTTGACATGTCAATTAAATGCTTATTTGATGCGTCAAATACTGTTATTTGACGTGTATCTTTTTTGACACGCAAAGACCCAAATAGCATTCCATAGTATTGTGTGTTGGCCTGTGACAAAAAAATCTCAATTTAATCCATTTTATATTCAGGCTGTAGCACAACAAAATGTGGAAAAAGTCAAGATGTGTGAATACTTTCTGAAGGCACTGTAATTGCGGGATGTGGGATGTCTTTCAAGAGTGACATGTTTATTGGGAAGCTAAAAATAATAAGTGGCTGTGGTTAGTTCATGCTTTCAGTCGAACTGACAGTGCTGAGACTACAATACTTAGTAGAAAAATAAGCTCATACGAGACCTATGCAGAAAATATTTATATTTTGTAGTTTATTTGAAAATACCAACTTTTCAATTACCCGAGATAATCGAAAATTGTTTATATATAGTTTAAACTAAAAGGTAACTATTTTCTTTGATATTTGTAAAAAAAAAAAATCTTATTTGATTGCTGCCAAATATTTGATGAAGAACCAAAAACTGAAACAGTTAGTTGAATTTGTCAAAATATCTGGTCATAAGCACATGGTCTGGAGGGCTCTTACATATGAATCTTAATACAGCATATAGACTAGAATGGAATTATACATGTGTACACTGTGATTATTACAATAGCAACATTGTTGTTACATGGGACATAGGAAATTGCTTTGAAAATGCATAACAATTGAGTTGTTAAATAAGTAGATTAAGGAACAGTTGCAACAGTAGCTCATTGCTATGCAATTAAAATGTATTATGTAAAAAAGTATTGTGTAAACACATGCTAATAAAATGTTGCTCCAAAGGTATTTACAGTTTTATTACACAGGCACAAGAAAAGTTTCATGTTAAGTGTTACTGATAATGCTAAAAGTAACAAAACTTTGTCACTTCTTGAGATCTGTATTCAAATATAATTTTTAAGTAGTACTTTTTGGGGATCTGTATTCAAATAGTGGTAGACACCTCCAAAGTAACTATTTGTTCCCCCACCAAAAATAGTTATTTTCCACAATGCATAGTTAAAACCATAGTTATCCCAGGTCTAGCTCATACAGAATATTACATCCATTTTAGAGGAAATACATCCATGTTACAAACAGCAATACTGACCACATTACATAAAGTGGTGGGAAATATGACAAAAAAAGTGCAGAGACATGGAATCATGATCATATGAAAGTTTGGCAGAATCCTCTAAGCACCTAAGCCAAACCGTTTCATCTCTATAAATATTTGCTATTTTAGGTGAGTCATTTGAATATCAGTAATCAAGCGTGAATGTGCTGTGTACATGGCTTAAGGAATAGTTTGGGATTTTGGCAATGAAGCCCTTTTATCTGACTCTTGGGAAGTAGATAATCCTGAACTATCCCTTTAAGAAGATTGATATCCACTGAGTATAATGCAAAACCTATTGTGATTCATCATCGGGTATTATAGTCATGCTGATCACCTGACACTCTCTGGCTGGGTGGTTGTGAAGGAATTTAATGTCTTGTTGTCTTGTGACTCAGCTGTGTTACATCATAACTCTGTTTCTTATCACTGTTCTGGTGATAAAACGGGGTCCAAACCCCCTTGTACTGTAGAGCGGTTGGACAGTGAGAGATTTATGTGAAACTTTTCCTCTAATCTCCACTGTATTATGTATTAAGTATTACGTGTATTAAGTGCTTTGTGAGTTGGTTAACTTTTGTTGTTATGCTAAATTGGACAGAAGAAATCAAACCAGGATATTTTTCTTGGAGGATATTCTTACCGTATGTACCACCTGTGGATGAATTGTATCTGGAAAGTGTTTTTTAGAGAAAGTAGAAGTGTATTTTTAAAACAGTCCTTGAATTTGACTGGACAAAATTGGTTTCTAGTAGATTAGCACTCCCTCTCATTATGGCATAATTGTTCAATCTACAAAGGTAACTAAGCACACTGACTTGTAATTGACTTACATTAATTTAGATGACTGGTCCTAAAGATATTCATGTCCCACTACAAACACTGTACATGCACTTGGAACCCCCATGGGCTTCCACTAGACTACCATCAGCATCTCAAACAAGACTCTTTGAAGTCTTAGCACACATATGCTAACGCATAATGCTCTGATCTAAGTAACTAGCATCATAGCAGACCTTAAGATCATTATCTAACACAGTGTATCAACGTTGGCCTCTGCTTTGTGGGCAGAATTTGAGCTTGGTTGTGGGGCATCAACTGCACTTACCCCTGAGTGCTAATTAGACTAGCTAGCTCTCCCCAATCTCCACAAAAACACCTTCAAAACTGTTCTGCAGCAGAGATAGCAATGTGAATTATTGAATGGCTAGCTCAACCCAAATTACGGTATCTAGGAGGGAAGAATGACATTAAAATATATTTATATGATGTCGATTCATCTCCCCTGTATCATTACATTTTTAATCACATTTTTCGTGAAGTATGTTTTCATTTTGCTTACATGTTTTCCAATTATACAATTTATTTAGGAGTTGGGTTAGGATTCAAGGTTAGGGTTCTGAGTATTCCATATCACAGCATCTGCAGAATTCCTATACCATTCCCCATTGACGATATTTGTTTTGTGTAGATGCTGACCTCCTTTCTGCTAGGGGAGTGATCTAAGGTATGGAAAAGGAGCACTCTTGTGGACCACCATAATTTGAATAATGCCATTTGGGGCCATCATTCCAGTAGTGGGGATGGGGAACCAGAAACCAGAAACAACTGAAATACAACCTCATTAAAGAAATTCTCAATCTCTCTCTCACACACGCATGTGTGTTCCACTGTACATTGGCTTTGTATTGTTAACGACCGGGTCTGAAAATGATTAATCTTCTTGTTCACTTTTAATTATCGCACTATCAAATCCTTTCTACTCCCACTATTAATCTGTCATTGGAATTGAGTTATGGATCTTGTAATAATTGTATGTGCTGCATGCTCACAGGTAAGTAATCTAATTTCTTCTCAACAGCTACTTTTCTCCCCTTTTGAACTGAATATCGCAAGTTGAGATGTCATCGTGAGAAATCGCAAAACAAAATTGATGAAATGATTTAAACAATACCTGTTCAAATCTATTTATGTATTGTTTCTGCTGTACAATATGCAATTAATGTCGATGGGTAATTTTCTACAAGAGACGTTTCTGCAAGAAAAGTTGGTTCTTATTAGCCAACTAATGAATCTTTTCTTTATGTGTTGAGATAGTCCTCTGCAATACAGTCGGTGGCAGTGCAGTTGAAACTCCATGTAACTACGAGAGCCCTGGGATTTGTAAAACAGGGAAAGTTAGTCCTCTCCTAATTTGGTATTTTATTAGTATCCCCATTAGCTACTACTAAAGCAGCAGCTAATCGTCCTCTGGTCAACACAAAATATGAAACATGACATGATACAGAACATCAATAGACAAGAACAGCTCAAGGACATTAGCCTAGTGGTTAGAGCATTGGACTAGTAACTGAAAGGTTGCAAGTTCAAATCCCCGAGCTGACAAGGTACAAAATCTGTCGTTCTGCCCTTGAACAGGCAGTTAACCCACTGTTCCTAGGCTGTCATTGAAAATAAGAATTTGTTCTTAACTGACTTGCCTAGTAAAATAAAGGTAAAATAATAAAAATAATAATAAATAAAAAAACATACATTTTAAATAAGAATACACACATTCATGCACTTATGCCTTAGCATTCCATGCATTATCATCATAATGTTAAATGCAATACTGCAGTGTGTCCTTGGTCTTTCCTACACATGTCAATACTATGCATAATCATGTGGAGTTTCACCAAGGTCGTTGACTTCTGCTCAGGTCCCCTGATGTGAACAGAGCCACATATCATCAATCATACAATAACATATAGCCAGCTCATGCAAATAGTTTCACTATTCTGTTTATAGGAAACAAACAAAAAAATGTGTCACCAGCTTCACCAACGGTCCTTCACTCCCATTCAGTTCATAAAATGATGTTTCTGTTACTTGAACTCTGTGAAGCATTTATTTTGGCTGCAATCTGAGGTGCAGTTAATTCGATTTAGCTTATCCTCTGCAGCAGAGGTAACTCTGGGTCTTCTTTTCTTGTGGCAGTCCTCATGAGAGCCACTTTCATCATAGCACTTTATTGTTTTTTTTAACTGCACTTGAAGATCTTGACATTTTCCGGAATGTCTGAAGTGTCTTATAGTAATGATGGACTGTCATTTGTCTTTGCTTATTTGAGTTGTTGTTACTATAATATGGACTTGGTATTTTGCCAAATTAGGCTATCTGTATACCAACCCTAACTTGTCACGACAAAACTGATTGGCTCAAATGCATCAAGAAGGAAATAATTCAAGAAATTAGCTTTTAACATGGCACACCTGTTAATTGAAATGATGTCTTCACTATTATTCTACAATGTAGAAAATAAAGAACAACCCTTGAATGAGTAGGTGTGTCCAAACTTTTGACTGGTACTTTATATTTGCGCCCAGTGAACTAATCCATTGCGGAGGCCGAGACTAAAAGTCCATTTATGCTTTCAATTAATGTGGTCGGAGGCCCCTTAGGGAGGGTGTGACGCAACTGTGTAGCATCCAGATGCATGCAAAGGCCAAATTGAGCTCTGTACCGCATCGCCATGCGCCACCCAAATTTTGTAACATTGAGGAGGGCTCTGTGTAGATCCGCATTCACATGATCGGTTGACGGTATAAACACAAACTCACTTCCTTGACAACAGCTCTGCACTGCTCCATGAAGTGCAAGAATAATGAATGCCCTGACTTCTGCTGTGTTTGATTGTTAGTGTATATCAATTCCCAATTACATATATCACCAGTATTACATTTACCATTAATTCCCAATCTACAATGTTAATTCCTTTGGTTATGGTCATTTATTATAATGCATTCAATAGTATTATTGCAGTCTTCCTGTTCTCATTGTCCGAGTGGACACAATGTTTACAGAGTGCACAAGCTATGCTACACTTGTGAGAAACAAGTTTAGTTTTTTTTCATTCCATTTACGAGTTTTGTCAATTTAGTCTTTGTCTGTTTTTATTTGGATAATTTTGCACGCCCAATTTTTCAGTTTTTGATTTGTTAAAAAAGTTTGAAATATCCAATAAATGTCGTTCCACGTCATGATTGTGTCCCACTTGTTGTTGATTCTTCACAAAAAAATACAGTTTTATATCATTATGGTTGAAGCCTGAAATGTGGCAAAAGGTCGCAAAGTTCAAGGGGGCCGAATACTTTCGCAAGGCACTGTACATATCAAAACCAGAAGCAATGGATTACAGGAAACATCCATTTATAAAAATCCCGCTATGCCATCAGACGAACCATCAAACAGTGAAACACGCCAATACAGGACTAATATTGTATCTGACGCTCGTCGGATGTGGCAGGGCTGGCAAACTACTATGGACAACAAAGAGAAACCCAGCCGTGAGCTGCCCTATGACACGAGCCTGCCAGAAAGGCTAAATGGCTTTTATGCTCACTTCGAGGCAGGCAACAATTTTTTTATTTTTTTATTTTCACCTTTATTTAATTAATCAAATCAAATCAAATGTTATTTGTCACATACACATGGTTAGCAGATGTTAATGCGAGTGTAGCGAAATGCTTGTGCTTCTAGTTCCGACAATGCAGTAATAACCAACAAGTAATCTAGCTAACAATTCCAAAACTACTACCTTATAGACACAAGTGTAAGGGGATAAAGAATATGTACATAAAGATATATGAATGAGTGATGGTACAGAGCGGCATAGGCAAGATACAGTAGATGGTATTGAGTGCAGTATATACACATGAGATGAGTATGTAAACAAAGTGGCATAGTTAAAGTGGCTAGTGATACATGTATTACATAAAGATGCAGTAGATGATATAGAGTACAGTATATACGTATACATATGAGATGAATAATGTAGGGTATGTAAACATTATATTAGGTAGCATTGTTTAAAGTGGCTAGTGATATATTTTACATCATTTCCCATCAATTCCCATTATTAAAGTGGCTGGAGTTGAGTCAGTGTGTTAGTTGAGTCAGGTAGGTTAGTTGAGAACAAGTTCTCATTTGCAACTGCGACCTGGCCAAGATAAAGCATAGCAATTCGACACATACAACAACACAGAGTTACACATGGAATAAACAAAACCTAGTCAATAATACAGTAGAACAAAAGAAAACAAAAAGTATATATACAGTGTGTGCAAATGAGGTAAGATAAGGGATTAAGGCAATAAATAGGCCATGGTGGTGAAGTAATTACAATATAGAAATTAAACACTGGAATGGTAGATGTGCACAAGATGAATGTGCAAATAGAGATACTGGGGTGCAAAAGAGCAAGATAAATAAATAAATACAGTATGGGGATGAGGTAGGTAGATAGAAGGGCTGTTTACAGATGGGCTATGTACAGGTGCAGTGATCTTTGAGCTGCTCTGTCAGCTGGTGCTTAAAGCTAGTGAGGGAGATATGAGTCTCCAGCTTCAGAGATTTTTGCAGTTCGTTCCAGTCATTGGCAGCAGAGAACTGGAAGGAAAGACGATCAAAGGATGAATTGGCTTTGGGGGTGACCAATGAGATATACCTGCTGGAGCACGTGCTACGAGTGGGTGCTGCTATGGTGACCAGTGAGCTGAGATAAGGCGGGGCTTTACCTAGCAGAGACTTGTAGACAACCTGTAGCCAGTGGGTTTGGCGACGAGTATGAAGCGAGGGCCAACCAACGATAGCGTACATGTCGCAATGGTGGGTAGTGTATGGGGTAGTGTATAGGTAGTGTATAGTTGTCCACGTATTCTAAGTCAGAGCCGTCCAGAGTAGTGATGCTGGACGGGCGAGAAGGTGCGGGCAGTGATCGGTTTTACTTGCGTTTAAGAGCAGTTGGAGGCCACGGAAGGAGAGTTGTATGGCATTGAAGCTCATCTTAACTTAGGGAGTAGCTAACACAGTGTCCAAAGAGGGGCCAGAAGTATACAGAATGGTGTCGTCTGCATAGTGGTGTATCAGAGAATCACCGGCAGCAGGAGCAACATCATTGATGTATACAGAGAAGAGAGTCAGCCCAAGGTTTGAACCCTGTGGTACCCCTATAGAGACTGCCAGAGGTCCGGACAACAGGCCCTCCGATTTGACACACTGAAACCAGGCGAGGCAATCATTTGAGAAACCAAGGCTGTCGAGTCTGCCAATAAGAATGTGATGATTGACAGAGTTGAATGTCTTGGCCAGGTCGATGAAGACGGCTGCACAGTAATGTCTCTTATTGATGGCGGTTATGATCTTGAGCGTGGCTGAGGTGCACCCAGGACCAGCTCTGAAACCAGAATGCATAGCGGAGAAGGTAAAATGGGATTCGAAATGGTCGGTAATCTGTTTGTTAACTTGGATTTTGAAGACCTTAGAAAGACAGGGTAGGATTGATATAGGTCTGTAGCAGTTTGGGTCTGCTACAGAGGGGGATGACCGCGGCAGCTTTCCAATCTTTGGGAATCTCAGACGATACAAAAGAGAGGTTGAACAGGCTAGTAATAGGGGTTGCAACAATTTCGGCAGATAAGATTTTGCAGCTCTTTCAGAACATCAGCTATCTGGATTTGGGTAAAGGAGAAATGGTGGGGGGTTTGGCGGGTTGCTATGGAGGGTGCCAGGCAGTTGACCGGGGTAGGGGTAGCCAGGTGGAAAGCATGGCCAGCCGTAAATGAATGCTTATTGAAATTCTCAATTATAGTGGATTTATCGGTGTTGACAGTGTTTCCTAGCCCCAGAGCAGTGGGCAGCTGGGAGGAGGTGATTGCACTTTTTTGAGTTAGTACTACAGGATGCAAATTTCGGTTTGAAAAATGTTGCCTTAGCTTTCCTAACTGCCTGTGTATATTTGTTTCTAACTTCCCTGAAAAGTTGCATATCACAGGGGCTATTCTATGCTAATGTAGAACGCCACAGGATGTTTTTGTGCTGGTAAGGGCAGACATGTCTGGGGTGAACCAAGTTTAAAAAAAATTGAATGGGGCATGCTTATTTAAGATGGTGAGGAAGGCACTTTTAAAGAATAGCCAGGCATCATCTACTGACGCGATGAGGTCAATGTCATTCCAGGATACCCTGGCCAGGTCGATTAGAAAGGCATGCTTGCAGAAGTTTGACAGTGATGAGGGGTGGTCGTTTGGTCGCAGATCCATTACGGATGCAGGCAATGAGGCAGTGATCGCCGATCTTGATTGAAAACAGCAGAGGTGAAAACAGCAGAGGTGCATTTGGAGGACAAGTTAGTTAGGATGACATCTATGAGGGTGCCCGTGTTTACGGATTTGGAGTTGTATCCGGTAGGTTCATTGATAATTTGTGTGAGATTGAGAGCATCAAGCTTGGATTGTAGGATGGCTGGGGTGTTAAGCATGTCCCAGTTTAGGTCACCTAGTAGCTCAGAAGATAGTTCGGGGGCAATCAATTCACATATGGTATCGAGGGCACAGCTGGGGGCAGAGGGAATTCTATTGCAAGCGGCAACAGTGAGAGACTTGTTTCTGGAAAGGTGACTTTTTAGAAGTAGAAGCTCGATTGTTTGGGTACAGATTTGGATAGTAATACAGAACTCTACAGGCTATCTTTGCAGTAGATTGCAACATCGCCCCCTTTGGCAGTTCTATCTTGGTGGAAAATGTTATAGTTAGCGATGGGGATTTCAGGGTTTTGGGGGTTTTCCTCAGCCAGGATTCAGACACGGCTAAGGCATCCGGGTTGGCAGAGTGTGCTAAAGCAGTGAGTAAAACAAACTTAGGGAGTAGGCTTCTAATGTTAACATGCATAAATCCAAGGCTTTTACAGTTACAGAAGTCAACAAATGAGAGCACCTGAGGAGTGGGAGTGGAGCTAGGCACTGCAGGACCTGGATTAACCTCTACATCACCAGAGGAACAGAGGAGAAGTAGCACGTTCTAGCACGTTCAGAACAGAGTAAAAGGAGCAGGTTTCTGGGCACGATAGCATAGATTCAAGGCATAGTGTACAGACAAAGGTAAGGTAGATAGTGCCCACAATGCTCATCACTAAGCCAAGGACCCTGGGACTAAATACCTCCTTCTGCAACTGGATCCTGGACTTCCTGCCGGGCTGCCCCCAGGTGGTAAGGGTAGGCTACAATACATCTGCCACGCTGATCTTCAACACCGGGGCCCCTCAGGAGTACGTGCTCAGTCCCCTCCTGCACTCCCTGTTCACCCATGACTGCTTGGCACGACTCCAACACCATCATTAAGTTAGCTGACGACACAACCGTGGTAGACCTAATCACTGACAATGACGAGACAGCCTGTAGGAGGTCAGAGACCTGGCCATGTGGTGCCAGGACAAAAACCTCTTTCTCAACGGGAGCAAGACAAAGGAGCTGATCGTGGACTACAGGAAAAGGCGGGCTGAACATGCCCCCATTCACATTGACAGGGCTGTAGTGGAGCGTGTCGAGATTTTCAAGTTCCTTAGTGTCCACATCCCCAACAAACTATCATGGTCCAAACACACCAAGAAAGTCATTCAGAGTGCACGACAACATCTTTTCCCCCTCAGGAGACTGAAAAGATTTGTCATGGGTCTCCAGATCCTCAAAATGTTCTACAGCTGCACCATCTAGAGCATCCTGACCGATTGCATCACCGCCTGGCATGGCAACTGTTTGCATCCGACCACAAGGTGTTACAGAGGGTAGTGCGTACAGCCCTGTAGATCACTGGGGCCCCGCTTCCTGCAATTCATGACCTATATACTGGGTGGTGTCAGAGGAAGGCACAACAAATTGTCAAAGACTCCAGTCACACTGTTCTCTCTGCTACCACATGGCAAGTGGTACCGGAGCGCCATTTCTAGGTCCAAAAGGCTTAGGGTATGTGGGAAGCTAGTGTCCCACCTGGCCAACATCCAGTGAGATAGCAGAGCGCCAAATTCAAATACAGAAATACTTATTATAAAAATTCAGAAAAGATACAACTATTTTACATTGGTTTAAAGATTTCAAAAATGCTTCCCGGCGAAAGCATACCTTACAATTATTTGAGAACATAGCCCAGCAGACAAATCATTACAAACAGTAACCAGCCAAGTAGAAGAGTTACACAAGTCAGAAATATAAATAAAATTAATAACTTACCTTTGATGATCTTCATATGTTTGCACTCAGAAGACATTAAGTTATTCAATAAATGTTCCTTTTGTTCGATAAAGTCTCTCTTTATATTCGTAGACCCCTGTTTTGTTTGTGCGTTTTCTTCAGTAATCCACTGGCTCAAACGCAGTCACAACAGGCAGATAAAAAAAATCTAAATTGTATCTGTAAAGTTCATAGAAACATGTCAAACGGTGTTTATATTCAATCCTCAGGTTGTTTTTAGCCTAAATAATCTATAATATTTCAACCGGACAGTAACGTCATCAATATAAAAGGTAAACAAGAAAGGCCCTCTGGTCGGGCGCATGAAAATTCTCTGTGACACGGCAGGGTCCACTCATTCAGACTACTCTTACTCCCTCATTTTTCAGAATACAAGCCTGAAACCATTTCTAAAGACTGTTGATATCTAGTGGAAGGCATAGGAACTGCAATTTGAGTCCTAAGTCAATGGATACTGTAATGGCATTGAATAGAAAACCACAACAACAACAAAAAATCCTGCTTCCTGAATGGATTTTTCTCAGGTTTTCACCTGCCAAATCAGTTCTGTTATACTCACAGACATTATTTTTAACAGTTTTGGAAACTTTAGAGTGTTTTCTATCCACATCTACTAATTATATGCATATCATATCTTCTGGGCCTGAGTAGAAGGCAGGTTAATTTGGACATGCTTTTCATCCAAAATTCAAAATGCTGCCCCCTACCCTAGAGAAGTTAACAGCTTCTACTCACATGCCATAAGACTGTTGAACAACTATTTACATTAACCCTTTGTTTTTACACTGCTGCTACCCGCTGTTTACTATTTATGCATAGTCACGTTAGCCATAGCTATATGTACAAATTACCTCGACTAAACTGTACCCTGCACATTGACTCGGTACCGGTACCCCCTGTATATAGCCTTGTTATTGTTATTTTATTGTGTTACTTTTTTATTTTATTTTTTAGTAAAAAAATGTCTTACCAATTTGTTGAACTGCATTGTTGGTTAGGGGCTTGTAAGTAAGCATTTCATGGTAAGGTCTTCTACACCTGTTGTATTCGGTGCATGTGACATCCAATTTGCTTTGAAATGATAGGCTACCTGGCCTGCGCACAAATGTAGGCATATAAATGTGCCATTTGGCGATCTGATAGTATTTCTGATTGTCTTAATACACCACCACTAATGACCTGTGGAGCTTCTCAAAGTAATGTTTTCTTCACCTCAAACAGCAAGCAAGCTAAATCTGGTTTTACATCCATAGAAAATTACAATAGTTCCTCAATGTATTTGAAAAATCTTTCCCGCTCTATCCCTTTCCATAACCACTCAGCATGAACCCGAAAAATGTCATTCTCTGATCCAGTGGAAATGTTATAAAATAGGCCTACCTGATTACTTCTCATCAGTGCTTAACTTGGACTGAAATAGGTTTCGGTCCTCATTTTGGGTGCTGGTACTGTTTATATTTAGATGCAGGAGCTCCACAATACTTTTGAGTGAACATTCTATAAGAGGAACAGGAGCTCAAGCAGTATAACATTTGAGGTGCTGATACTGAGCTCCTGCCCAAGTCAAGCAATGCTTCTTATCCCTTGCACAAATAGCCTACAGCTCTGTCTGTCCCAAGCCCAGAATATTTTATGCAATGTTGCAATTTCGCTAGCACAAGCTTCGGGCTGGACCCACAATGCTTAATGTTTGTTGCAGACAGACCATGTGTAGCCAATGTGATTTATAGGATATTCATTTTTATCAGGATATTTTCTACCTGCAAGCTGCAATATTTGTTGTCTTTATGTAGGCTATTTTTACATAGTTGGCAATGGCAATAGAAGTTACTTTTTAGGTTTGAATTATTATCATTTACATTGATAGAATTTTGATTAAGCTCCACATGACATTTGAGATATGAAGACGTTATTATAAATTAAACTAAATTGTCACAAATTCCCCTGGTACTGCTGCTCATTCCGTTCACCAGCTCCAGAGGACTACTTCACCGGCCTTCGAGGAGTCACTGAATTGGATCATTACCACCAACCCCGGACTGTCTTGTCTCATCACACACACCTGGTTCACATTCCCCCCTGATTAGTATGTGTATATATGTGCCCTCGGTTCCCCATTGTCCTTGTTGACTTTTGGTCCATGTCCTTTGGTCTTGTGAGTACCTGTGGTCTGTTGTATCGGCTTGCATGTTAGTGTGCACTTGTTATTACGGGTCTCGTCTCGTGCATTTATTAAAGGTTTACACCTCGCTCTTGGTTTGGGTTGCAGCGCTTTGTTTTGTGTGTGTGTGGTAATTGAGGAGAGAGATCTTGCAGGTTGCTGGCTCCACCCCCAAGCTTTATATGGACTTCCTGCACCAACAAGGCAAGACAGTGACTCGTTAAGCCAGGGAGTGTTTGGCACCAGTAGCATTCTATTTGTGCTACTGGTGCCTGTTCTGTTAATTGAACTTGGTGACGTGGAAAACCCACACCCTTGATCTAGATACTATGTATGTGTATGCAGTTGAAGTTAAGATTACATACACCTTAGCCAAATACAGTCAAACTCAGTTTGATTCCTGACATTTAATCCTAGTAAAAAGTCCCTGTTTTAGGTCAGTTAGGATCACCACTTCATTGTAAGAATGTGAAATGTCAGAATAATAGTAGACACAGTCATTTATTTCAGATTTGATTTCTTTCATCACATTCCCAGTGGGTCAGAAGTTTACATACTCTCAATTAGTATTTGTTAGCATTGCCTTTTAAATTGTTTAACTTTGGTCAAACGTTTCAGGTAGCCTTCCACAAGCTTCCCACAATAAATTGGGTGAAATGTGGCCCATTCCTCCTGACAGAGCTGGTGTAACTGAGTCAGGTTTGTAGGCCTCCTTGCTCACGCAAGCCTTTTCAGTTCTGCCCACAAGTTTTTCTATAGGTTTGAGGTCAGGGCTTTATGATGGCCAGTCCAATGCCTTGACTTTGTTGTCCTTAAGTCATTTTGCCACAGCTTTGGAAGTGTGCTTGGGGTCATTGTCCATTTTTAAGACCCATTTGCGACCAAGCTTTAACTTCCTGACTGATATCTTGATGTTTCTTCAATAATCCACATAATATTCCACCCTCATGATGCCATCTATTTGGTGAAGTACACCAGTCCCTCCTGCAGCAAAGCACCCCCACCAACATGATTCTGCCACCCCCGTGCTTCACGGTTGGGATGGTATTCTTCAGGTTGCAAGCCTCCGCCTTAAGGCATTTGTCTTATTTAATCAAACCTCAAGCTTAGCATCAGACAAGCTCAATGCAAATAGACTATTTTATTAAAACACATGGGTGTGTCTATAAATGGAAAAATACACTTCAAACTTTCAACCAATCTATTGGTTGAAAGAACAGATGACTTTCGGTCGAGCAAGATTTTTTGTTGTTGTTGGGGACTGCAGTGTGCACTCTGAACACTCTGAGCACGAAATGCTATATGCTATAAGAAGATTCCCATGGTATCTACATCAACTCAGCAAAAAAAATATAGTCCTCTCACTGCCAACTGCTTTCATTTTCAGAAAACTTAACATGTTATTTGCTTACAAATATTTACGCAAGATTCAACAACTGAGACATAAACTGAACAAGTTCCACAGGCATGTGACTAGCAGAAATGAAATAATGTGTCCCTGAACAAAGGGGAGGGGGGTCAAAATCAAAATGAACTGTCAGTATCTGGTGTGGCCACCAACTGCATGAAGTGTTGCAGTGCCTCAAGGCACCTGCAAGTTCCCAGACATTTCTTGAGGGGAATGGTCCTAGCCCTCACCCTTCGATCCAACAAGTCCCAGACGTGCGCAATGGGATTGAGATCCGGGCTCTTCGCTGGCCAAGGCAGAACACTGACATTCCTGTCTTGCAGGAAATCACATACACATAACGAGCAGTATGGCTGGTGGCATTGTCATGTTGGAGGGTCATGTCAGGATGAGCCTGTGTGAAGGGTACCACATGAGGGAGGAGGATGTCTTCCCTGTAATGCACAGCATTGAGATTGCCTGCAATGACGACAAGCTCAGTCCGATGATGCTGTGACACATCACCCCAGACCATTATGGAGCCACCACCTCCCAATCGATCCCGCTCCAGAGTACAGGCCTCTGTGTACCGCTCATTACTTTGACTATAAACGTGAATCTGACCATCACCCCTGGTTGTTTCCGGTGATGTCTAGTGAGAACCTGCCATTCAACGGGCCTACAAGCCCTCACCCTTCTGGTGTAACTCGGGCAGTTGTTGTTGCCATCCTGCACCTGTCCAGGTGTGATATTCAGATGTACCGATCCTGTGCAGGTGTTAAACGTGGTGTGCCACTGCAAGGACGATCAGCTGTCTGTCCTGTCTCCCTGCAGCGCTGTCTTAGGCATCTCACAGTACGGACAATGCAATTTATTGCCCTGGCCACATCTGCAGTCCTCATGCCTCCTTGAAGCATGCCTAAGGCATGTTCACGCAGATGAGCAGGGATCCTGGGGATATTGATTTTGGTGTTTTTCAGAGTCAGTAGAAAGGCCTCTTTGGTGTCCTAAGTTTTCATGACTGTGACCTTAATTGCCTACCATCTGTAAGCTGTTAGTGTCTTAACAACCGTTCCACAGGTGCATGTTCATTTATTGTTTATAGTTCATTGAACAAGCATGGGAAAGTGTTTAAACCCTTTACATTGAAGATCTGTGAAGTTAATTCGTAAAAATCCAAATATCTTTGAAAGGCAGGGTCCTGAAAAAAGGACGTTTATTTGCAGAAATCATTCAGGTGTATTTTATTGGCTTTTGGCAATCTAAAGTCATGCTGTTGTTGCCTGAACTCACAGTCCAGTTCAAAGTGAATGATTGCAGGCCTGTGTGGCAAATGGTTTATTTGCATATAGGCCTACTGTAGCTCTGATTGGCTATGGTACACCGGTCTGCGTAGACTCCGGTCTTGGACTAGACATGTTTTTATTAGGTTGTATTTAATGCAGTGTCTGTTAATTGTCCAAATGCACGGCCGCTTTCCCCACTGTCTATTGCTATAGAATTTTCACGTCTTACTCTACGTCATTCCCAAACATTCTATAAATTTATGAAAAGGACCATATTTAAGTGCTCACGTGTCAGAATGTAAAAAAGTTCATATTCTTCCTGGGGGTGTATGAACAGATTTCATGTTACTAAAACGCTGTCAGTTCCACTTTAAGGCTAGAGATAGATCATTAGTAAAAATAGAAAACAGTAAAAGGTCTAAGACGGCTACATTGGGGAATACCACACTTTACATGTTTTTTTTGTTAGAAAAGCTTCCATAAAAAAAATGTTAAAATTAGCCCCTTTTTGTGTAAGAGTGTATTTAGAACCTAAAAGGGTTCTTCAGCTGTCCCCATAGGAGAACCCTTTGAAGAATAATCATTTTTGGTTCTGTCATGGTAATTTCCTGTATTACTAAATGCTGAGAGTTACAAACCACACACCAGTCAGAGTTATACTTAAACTTAATCTTTTAACCTTTTATAACTAGGGGGCGCTATTTTAATTTTTGGATGAAAAACGATCCCGTTTTAAACAAGATATTTTGTCACGAAAAGATGCTCGACTATGCATATAATTGACAGCTTTGGAAAGAAAACACTCTGACATTTCCAAAACTGCAAAGATATTGTCTGAGTGCCACAGAACTGATGTTACAGAAAAAAAACGGATAAAAATCCAATCAGGAAGTGCCGCATTTTTTGAAACCCCCTCATGGCAATGATTCCTTATATGGCTGTGAAGGAGCTAGGAGTCAGCTTACGTTTTCCACGTTTTCCCCAAGGTGTCTGCAGCATTATGACGTATTTGTAGGCATATCATTGGTAGATTGACCATAAGAGACTACATCTACCAGGTGGTCGCTTGGTGTCCTCCGTCGCAATTATTGCGTAATCTCCAGCTGCAGTATTTTTCAGTTTGCCTCTGATGAGAAACCCACTGCCACGAATGATTTATCATCGAATAGATATGTGAAAAACACCTTGAGGATTGATTCTAAACAACGTTTGCCATGTTTCTGTCGATATTATGGAGCTAATTTGGAAAAAAGTTCAGCGTTGTAAGTGACTGCATTTTCCGGTATTTTTCTTAGCCAAACGTGATGAACAAAACTGAGCTATTTTGTCTACACAAATAATCTTTTTGGAAAAAATGAACATTTGCTATCTAACGTCATTGAAAACATCCGAAGTTCTTCAAAGGTAAATTATTTTATTTGAATGCTTTTCTTGTTTTTGTGAAAATGTTGCCTGCTGAATGCTAGGCTTAATGCTATGCTAGGCTATCAATACTCTTACACAAATGCTTGTGTAGCTTTGATTGAAAAGCATATTTTGAAAATCTGAGATGACAGTGTTGTTAACAAAAGGCTAAGCTTGTGTTTCAATATATTTATTTCATTTCATTTGCGATTTTCATGAATAGGAAACGTTGCGTTATGGTAATGAGCTTTTGAGGCTATGATTACGCTCCCGGATACGGGTTTGGAGTCGCAATAAGTTAATAATATGAGCTTCACCATAGCCCTGTGACTCTCAGATCAATTCAGTGTCTATAAATGAATTCTCTGAGAGTGCTTACAAAATAATACTTAGTATCTTTTATAGCCAAGATACACCCCTCTCAACTCACATGACAAACCACAGATCTTAGGAACTTCACAAAGGGCCTTTTAATTGAGAGAGGAGTATCCCATAGCCAGATAGCATTAGCTATGAACTATCGTTCAGTTGGTCTCTTAGACGAGGTTCTACTTCTCGTTCTTGGTACTTCATAGTACTAAAACATTACCTCATCCAATGGCATATATCAATTGTCAATTCTAGATACTCAAATACACCCACTCCTGGGAAAGCTCACAGAGGGGAGTGAGCCTCTAGGTCATATACTAGGTCAAGATTCATGCAACATCAGAGGGGTAATACAACGGTTCCAGACACTGCCATACTCCTCCCCCCAATGGGAAAAGGAGGGAGTGACTGGATGACAGACATGGTGGAGCCCTTCACATGGTTTAGGAATAGCTACAGACACATTCAAATATGAAGACAATCCTGACCTCTCCCCTCTCTGGGCCCCAAGTGACTATCTCACATAAGCATATTATGTAAGTAAATAAAACATCTTATTTATCATTGTTACCTAGCTAATTCTGATTCAGCTACAACAGTTCCAGGTAGATCCCTGGAGCCAAAAAGGGTTATACTATGGTGAGAGTGTAGATGGTTTTCAACCACAATCCACAATGTGTAATAGATGTAAAGTAAAACATTTTTCCAATAACAGATCATGGTCAATAATATCAAAGGCTGCACAGAAGTCTACCAACACTGCTCCCACAATTGTCTTTATCAATTTCTTTCAGCCAATCATCAGTCAATGCGGCAGGTAGCCTAACGGTTAGAGCGTTGGGCCAGTAACCGAAAGGTTGCTAGATTGAATCTCCGAGCTGACAAGGTAAAAATGTTGGTTCTGCACCTGAACAAGGCAGTTAACCCACTGTTCCTAGGCCGTCATTGTAAAGAATTTGTTCTTAACTGACTTGCCTAGTTAAATAATGGTACAGTGCATTGCGAAAGTATTCGGCCCCCTTGAACTTTGCGACCTTTTGCCACATTTCAGGCTTCAAACATAAAGATATAAAACTGTATTTTTTTGTGAAGAATCAACAACAAGTGGGACACAATCATGAAGTGGAACGACATTTATTGGATATTTCAAACTTTTTTAACAAATCAAAAACTGAAAAATTGGGCGTGCAAAATTATTCAGCCCCTTTACTTTCAGTGCAGCAAACTCTCTCCAGAAGTTCAGTGAGGATCTCTGAATGATCCAATGTTGACCTAAATGACTAATGATGATAAATACAATCCACCTGTGTGTAATCAAGTCTCCGTATAAATGCACCTGCACTGTGATAGTCTCAGAGTTCCGTTAAAAGCGCAGAGGGCATCATGAAGAACAAGGAACACACCAGGCAGGTCCGAGATACTGTTGTGAAGAAGTATAAAGCCGGATTTGGATACAAAAAGATTTCCCAAGCTTTAAACATCCCAAGGAGCACTGTGCAAGCGATAATATTGAAATGGAAGGAGTATCAGACCACTGCAAATCTACCAAGACCTGGCCGTCCCTCTAAACTTTCAGCTCATACAAGGAGAAGACTGATCAGAGATGCAGCCAAGAGTCCCATGATCACTCTGGATGAACTGCAGAGATCTACAGCTGAGGTGGGAGACTCTGTCCATAGGACAACAATCAGTCGTATATTGCACAAATCTGGCCTTTATGGGAGAGTGGCAAGAAGAAAGCTATATCCATAAAGATATCCATAAAAAGTGTCGTTTAAAGTTTGCCACAAGCCACCTGGGAGACACACCAAACATGTGGAAGAAGGTGCTCTGGTCAGATGAAACCAAAATTGAACTTTTTGGCAACAATGCAAAACGTTATGTTTGGCGTAAAAGCAACACAGCTCATCACCCTGAACACACCATCCCCACTGTCAAACATGGTGGTGGCAGCATCATGGTTTGGGCCTGCTTTTCTTCAGCAGGGACAGGGAAGATGGTTAAAATTGATGGGAAGATGGATGGAGCCAAATACAGGACCATTCTGGAAGAAAACCTGATGGAGTCTGCAAAAGAGACTGGGATGGAGATTTGTCTTCCAACAAGACAATGATCCAAAACATAAAGCAAAATCTACAATGAAATGGTTCAAAAATAAACATATCCAGGTGTTAGAATGGCCAAGTCAAAGTCCAGACCTGAATCCAATCGAGAATCTGTGGAAAGAACTGAAAACTGCTGTTCACAAATGCTCTCCATCCAACCTCACTGAGCTCGAGCTGTTTTGCAAGGAGGAATGGGAAAGAATGTCAGTCGCTCGATGTGCAAAACTGATAGAGACATACCCCAAGCGACTTGCAGCTGTAATCGCAGCAAAAGGTGGCGCCACAAAGTATTAACTTAAGGGGGCTGAATAATTTTGCACGCCCAATTTTTCAGTTTTCGATTTGTTAAAAAAGTTTGAAATATCCAATAAATGTCGTTCCACTTCATGATTGTGTCCCACTTGTTGTTGATTCTTCACAAAAAAATACAGTTTTATATCTTTATGTTTGAAGCCTGAAATGTGGCAAAAGGTCGCAAAGTTCAAGGGGGCCGAATACTTTCGCAAGGCACTGTATATATGTCATGTTTTGTGTGGACCCCAGGAAGAGTAGTTGCTGCTTTTTCAACAGCTAATGGGGATCCTAATTTAATAGCATATACGACAAATACCGACATGACATAGGAGTGGCAACATAGTCCGCTACCATCCTCAGTAGCTTTCCATCTAAGTTGTCATTACCAGGTGGTTTCTCACTATTGATGGTAAGCAATACATTTTCCACCTCTCCCATAAACTTCAACATTTATAGTGCTTTTCTTTCATGATTAGGTATTTTATGCATTATGATGGCTCAGTTTGTTATTGGCATTTCATGCATTAATTTTCCCACTTCTCATTAAAATAATTGGCTAGTTTTGTGAATTAGTCTTTCTGCCCATAGTTTAATTTAAAGTACTCAAGTTTTTTTCCCATTATACTTATATAATTTCTTAGTTTCATAATATAATTTCTTATTGTTGTTCTGTTTAGTCACATAATTTATCAAGTATGCCAATCAGATGTGCATCCAGACTTATTAGTCACTCCTTTAGCTTCATCTTATCAACCATAACAATTCTGTCAGTTTCGTAATAGGTGCATGTTTATCAATAACCTGAATAAACAAATTAATAAGTGCAGAATCTGGATGCTCCACAGTACACACATCAGACTAACAATTCTTTTTTTCACCTTCAACATAGGAATCACTACAGAACGTTTTGCATGATCTGTTGTACTGCTTTCACATAGGATTCGGTATGTTTCCTATAAAAACAATTGGGCAAAGTTTATTTTAAACAGCCTGTAGTGGGGTAATATTTATCATATGTGTATACATTGTCACGACTTCCGCCGAAGTCGGGTCCCTCTCCTTGTTCGGGCGGTGTTCGGTGGTCGATGTCACCAACCTTCTAGCCATCACTGATCCATTTTTCATTGGTTTTTGCTTGTCTTCCTTCACACCTGGTTCCAATCCCATCAATTACATGTTGTGTATTTAACCCTCTGTTTCCCCGCATGTCCTTGTCAGAGATTGCTTTGTTTGATGTGCTATTTTGTGTTGGTGTGCGTCAGGTTTTGTACCCACTTTGTTCTTTTGGTTGTTTTGGAGTTTGGTCAGCATTTATTAAATAACTCTGTTTATACCAAGTTTGTTCTCTTGCGCCTGACTTCCCTGCCACTGTCAGCGTCAGCGGTGTATAGGTGAGGACGGAGTCAAGTGCAGGAAACAGAACTGAGTAAAAATAACGTACTTTACTCTGGAAAAATAAACAGTACAATAAATCAACGTAGGGATAAACAAACCCTAACACAAGACTAACAAATAACAGGAACAATCACGCACAAAACATAATGAGAATCAGAGGGTTGAATAGGGAAATAATAATAACATAATGGGAACCAAGTGTGTACAGTCAAGACATAACAAATGGGGAAAAAATGAGGATTTAAAGTCGATGAAAGTACTCCCCCCTTGACGTGCGGCTCCAGCAGCGCGCCGACACCGGCATCGGGGGTGACCCGGAGGACAAGGCACAGGGCGATCTGGGTGGAATTATTGTAGTAAGGAAGGGTCCAGTATGTCCTCCACCGGCACCCAGCATCTCTCCTCTGGACCATACCCCTACTACTCCACGACGTTCTGAATGCTCCTCGCCCGACGCCTAGAGTCCATGATGGCCCGCACAGTATACGCTGGGACCCCCTTGAAGTCCAGAGGGGGCGGAGGAACCTCCCGCACCTCGGACTGCTGGAGCAGACCAGCCACCACCGGCCTGAGGAGAGACACATGGAACAAGGGGTTAATACGATAATCAGGGGGAAGTTTAAACCTATAACATACCTCGTTCAGTTGCCTACAGGACTTAAAATGACCCCACAAACAGCGGACCCAGCTTCCGGCAGGGCAGGCGAAGGGGCAGGTTTCGGGTCGAGAGCCAGACCCGGTCTCCCGCTCTTACTGCGTGGTGGTTGGTGCTGGTCCGCTCACCTTCTGTCGCCTGATGGCCCGTTGCAAGCGTACATGCGCTGCGTCCCAGGTTCCCTCCTACTAACCTAGTACACACTGAAACGGAGACAGGTTAGCGGAGGAGTGGCACAGAGAGTTTTGGGCCATCGCTGCACCTTCAGGTGCCTTTTGGAAAACTCCAAGCGGGCTGTCATGTGCCTTTTTGAGGAGTGGCTTCGGACTGGCCACAACCATAAAGTGCTGATTGGTGGAATACTGCGGAGATGGTGGTCCTTTTGGAAGGTTCTCCCATCTCCAGAGGAACTCTGGAGCTCTGTCAGTGACCATAAGATTCTTGGTCACCTCCCTGGTGACCAAGAATCTTATGGACTGTCAACGGTAGGACCTCACATGTGACTCGTTTCAGGAAAGTTGTTTGTCGCAAGTCACAACTTCACAGCAGAGGCATTTGAATGTTTTATTTTGGGGGGCAGAAATGCCTTCTGGAACATTTGAACTTTTATGTCCCTTAATAACAAACTTGCATGCCATCTGTACATACTAATAAAGTTATTTACGAGCCTAGTTGGATTAGCCACAGAAAAACCTTCCCGCTAGCCATGAGTGCCAGAGATAATGAATGGGCTGGACATGCCGAGAGATGAGTTTCGGATTTGTCTGCAGTGTAGCATCTTGTCTATAAAATTAGCTGCTCGTTATGTGTAGATTATCCTTTCTACTGCACTTTTTTTGAAAGACATAACATTAGCCATGGAGAACTGCAAATGTGTTGCTACTGCTCTCAACCAGAGGTACTTGACACAACGGGCCAAGCAATCTGTACTAACAAAACATAAACGACATAGAATGTCTTATTTAATGAAAGCGGTTGCAGTCTACCATGAAGTGTTCATCCATGTCTATGGGTAAGAGTCTAGCTACAGTTTAAGATATTGTACATTTCAAATTGTGACATAAAGTTGTTTTCATTGGAAGTTAAAGCTTACTGTTAGCTAGCTAGCTGATGTTAGGTGCATGATCTGTGTAGTAATATCTCAAAGCCATTTACATTGCTAGTTATAAGCGAATGTTAGCTAGCTAACTAGCTAACATTGAACCTATTTGGTTAACTTTAGCTAGCAATGACAATCGGTTTGCATTGCTAGTACTCTATGGATTGGGATTATCTTTCATTGTTTAGCTAGCCAATGCCAAGAGTGTGAGAAGCTTTCATCAAGGCAAAGGGTGGCTACTTTGAAGAATCTTAAATATAAAATATATTTTTATTTTCTTACCACTTTTTTGGTTACTACATGATCCCATATGTTATTTCAAAGTTGTGATGTCTTCACTTTTATTCTACAATGTAGAAAATAGCAAAAATAAAGAACCCCTGGAATGATTAGGTGTGCCCAAACCTTTGACTGGTACTGTATATAAATATGGGAAGCGGGCAAATGCCTTTCACTGAGCTGTGTGAAGACTTGCAGCGGTGAGACAATTCATTTAAATTTAATTCATCTTTGTTGTTTGCATCCTTCTGACCCTATGCAGCCAGGTCCCATCTACTTTTTAACTTCTCAAATGTGGCTTGTTTGGTGTCTTCTGTGAATGAATACCACGACAAGTCAACGACTTGATTGATGAAGGCATGTCAACAAACAAAGACAACAGCGCAGTCATCAACTACATGCACAATTTCTTCACACACTACAGAGTTGGGGAAACACACATGGACCTGAATTGTGAAAACTGCAGTGGCCAGAGCAAGTTTTTGCTCTGGTATTGTGCCTGGCGGACCATGCACAAGCTCCACCACAGTCTTGACCTTCACTTCCTGCTCACATGCCACACCAAGTTCACCACCAACTGGTGCTTCGGCCTCATCAAGCAGCGCTTCAGGATGACCAGAGTTAACACTTTGTCCGAGACTGCTGGTGTTGTGAAAGACAGCACTGTGACAGAGGTCAATATCCCACAGCTGGTTGGACTGGAGGGTGCTGGTGGAAAGCTATGGCTGGCAACAACACCTGACTCCGTACTTCAGACCACTGCCACAGTTAAAGCAGTACCAGCACTTCAGATGAATATCATATTCATTGCATTGTAGGAGATTATTATTCTTATCTAAATTAGGGGGGTGAATTGATGTTCTACAAGGTTATGTCTCCGGATTTTTATTTCCTGTTTTACAGCTTCGATGATCTGGAGACTGGTGTTGTTGCCAAGGAGCATTTAGACTCAGTCGGGACCAGGTTTCAGCTGCTGTGCAATGCTGACATCTTCCTCCCATAGATGGTCTGTCTGTACAAGCACCACTTGGACTGTACAAAGCTAGACAAAATTTTATTTTGAGAAGATCAAGGAGATTTGTGACAGAGTCTATATACATCACATGCCATGCACCAAAGTCAAGGTCAGGACAAAAACAGGCCCACGAATATTAAATGAATGTGTGGTTCAGATGGACCAGTTCATCACTGGAGGCGAGTTCCCAGTCATCAGTACTATCTGCAGTACCTGCAGACTCTCTCCTAACACACATACACGTTGCTGCTAAAAAAATATTTGAGTGAGTTTAAGACTTTTTTTTTTTTTTTCAAGTGTACTGTGATCCGGAACTTCAGAAGACCCCTCCTGTCTCAGCCTCCAGTATTTATGCTGCAGTAGTTTATGTGTCGGGGGGCTAGGGTCAGTTTGTTATATCTGGAGTACTTCTCCTGTCCTATTCGGTGTCCTGTGTGAATTTAAGTGTGCTCTCTCTAATTCTCTCTTTCTCTCTTTCTTTCTCTCTCTCAGAGGACCTGAGCCCTAGGGCCATGCCTCAGGACTACCTGACATGATGACTCCTTGCTGTCCCCAGTCCACCTGACCGTGCTGCTGCTCCAGTTTCAACTGTTCTGCCTTATTATTATTTGACCATGCTGGTACAGCCAGAAGAGGACTGGCCACCCCACATAGCCTGGTTCCTCTCTAGGTTTCTTCCTAGGTTTTGGCCTTTCTAGGGAGTTTTTCCTAGCCACCGTGCTTCTACACCTGCATTGCTTGCTGTTTGGTGTTTTAGGCTGGGTTTCTGTACAGCACTTTGAGATATCAGCTGATGTACGAAGGGCTATATAAATACATTTGATTTGATTTGATCCTGCGGCCACAGTCTCTCAGTAAAATATGTTTATCCTTAACCACTGATTCCTCATCTGATATCTTCTCTGCACCTGGGTCCAACCTTACCACGTCATAGCAAGCTTCTGCCACAACATGGGCCCAACAAAGATCACCCAGATTGGGAATGTGGTAGCCCACCAAGGAGCCCTGTTAGGACAGCAGCAAGAACAGCTCTCCCAAGTTTCTGGGACCCTTCAGGCACTTGCCGAGTCCCTCCAACCACGGCATGCCCCAACCCAGGAGGAGCCAATACCCAGGTCTCATTGCCCAGTGCTACAAAGGTCATCGTGGTTCCTCCAAGGAACCTGCAACCCTAACCCAAGATCACAGCCCCCGACCGGTACGACGGCCACCCGTGAGGATGCAAGGGGTTACTCACCAGTGTTCTCTGGTGTTCGAGCAACACTCCTCCTCGTTCTACACAGATCGGGCCATGATCGGGCAAGGCCCTGGCGTGTGCAATGGCGGTGTGGGAACAGCAGCCACCAACTTGCAGATCCGTAGTGGCCTTCACTGCTGAGCTACAATGAGTTTTCAACCACCCAGTCGGAGGACAAGAAGTGGCCAGCCAACTGTTCAACCTTTCCCAAGGGGCCAGACCAGTGGCTGATTTTGCCAATGAGTTCCGCATCCTCGCCGCTGAGAGTGGGTGGAATATACGGAGGCACTGGTTACCGCTTTACACCAGGGTATGTCTAACTCCATCCAACTGCTCGGGAACTGGGAGGCGACCTCGAGTCCCAGGATTGACAACCGCATCTGGAAACGGATAATACAGCACCCTTTTGACGCCCCAAACCCACTGAACCCAGCATGGAGGATCCCATGCAGCTGGGTCGCACACGTCTGAGCGTGACAGGAGAATGTTTCAAAGCTGTTGCTTCTACTGCGGAGGTCTCAGCCATCTCCATGCAACTGGTCCAGAGCTGACCAGAAATGCCAAGGCTCGCCAGGACAGGGGGAGACCCTGACGAGCTGTGCAGTTACCTCCCGGCTACCCAGTCACCGTCTGAAACTACCTGCAACCCTCCACTGAGACAACCGTCAGCATCAGATTCAAGCCTTTGTGGACTTCAGGGCCACTGATTTTATCATTGATCAAGACTTCGCCAGAGTTACAGATCCCATGCTTTAAATGTCCCATCTATTTGCAGATTCAAGCCCTCAATGGACACCCCATTGGCTCCGGTCAGGTGGAATATCAGATCAAGCCAATTCTACTCGTTTTCTGTTGATCACTGCTCCCCAAAAAATACTTATCCTAGGGTACCCCTGGCTAGCACAACATAACCCACTAGTTTCCTGGTCCATGGGGAAACTTACTAGACTGGGGTAAGGACTGCCAGACTAAATGTCTAAGACCTCCACCAAGAGTCTCGTAGTGTCCTCCTGCATCCCTTGAAGACTTCAACCTCCGGGAGGCCTTCAGTAAGAGGCAGGCCGCCACCCTTACTACTGTGCCATAGAAATCCTGCCCGGCGCCACACCTCCCAGGGGTCGTCTGTACTACCTTTCGACACCTGAAGCAGCAGTCATGGACAAATACATCCGGGAGTCACTGGAGGCAGGTTTCATTCGCCCCTCTACATCCCCTGATGGTGCCGGCTTCTTCTTCATGGCTAAGAATGATGGAGGCATGCGTCCCTGCATCGACTACAGAGGGCTGAACCAGATTCCGATTAAGAATTGTTACCCCATACCCCTGATGTTCTCCGCATTGGAGTTGGTCCAAGAGGCCCAATTCTTCTCCAAACTTGACCTCCACAATGTTTACAATCTGGTGAGAATCGGGGAGGGAGATGAGTGGAAGACTGCCTTTAACACCCCTAGTGTCCACTTAGTATTTAGTCATGTCCTTCGGATTATCGAACTCACCGGCAGTCTTTCAAGCATTGGTCAAAGACACCCTGAGGGATATTTTGAATCGGTTCATCTTTGTTTACTGGTGACATCTTGATCTTCTCCAAGACCACATACTGCATGTGCGCCAAGTCCTAAGACGCCTCCTGCAGAGTCAACAATATGTCAAGATAGAGAAGTGTGAGATCCATGTGTTCCAGGTTTCCTTCCTGGGTTATGTTATCTCTACCGCTGTCATCCAAATGGACTCCGTTAAGATTGAGGCGGTCACCGACTGGCCCCGTCCCACCTCACTCAAGCAGGTCCAGCAGTTCCTTGGATTTGCACATTTTTACAGGTGCTTCATATTCAACTTTGGTGCGGTAGCAGCGCCTCTCACAGTCCTAACCCGCAAGTCCCAGACTCATTTTTGCTCGACCGCCGAAGCTAACAGGGCATCCATGAAGCTCAAAGGATGTTTCACCTCTGGACCCATCCCCTTTCATCCTGATCTGACTCATCCCTTTGTGGTGGAGGTGGATGCCTCGGACACCGGAGCAGGGGCAGGAACGAGGAGGACAAGAAACTGCACCCATGAACCTTTCTCTTTAAGCAGTTCTCGCCAGTGGAACGCAACTACGACGTAGGCAACCGGGAGCTCTTGGCAGTTGTGGGCTCTGGACGGGTGGAGACAATGGTTAGAGGAGGCACCTCACCCTTTTGTGATCTGGACGGACCATTAGAACTTGGTGTCCATTCAAGAAGCCAACACTCGCTAGGCTAGGTGGGCTCTGTTAGCCTATTGCTAGCCTATTGCTAGCCTATTGTTAGCCTATTGCCCAGGATCCAAAGAATCAGAAGGTAGACGCCTAGTCCTGACAACACGATGTCTCTAACGAGGAGAGGGACCCAGATCCCATCATCCCTAGATCACAGCTAACTAGCTGCAATTGAGTGGCTAACGCCTCTGTCCCGAAGCAAGCACCAGTTAGCCTCGAGTTAGTCCCATCTCCCGGCTAGCCGAAAAGGTATACCCGCTAATTTGTGGGCTACAATACTGCTTTGCCAATTGGCCTGGACCCTTTATTGCTGACATGGAGCCCCGCCGATCCATCATGACTGGTCTGCCGACGTAATCGTCCGATGTGATTTCAACAGGCTTTTCCATTGCGTTGTCACCGAAGACCAATCTGCTAGCCCCGGCCCGCTAGCTTTCTGAATGCCGTGCCTCCCGCTCGCCTAGCATAGTAGCGACTACCGATTGGCTCCAGGACTCACCTATTGCTGCTGATTGGACCCTATGATCCCTCGGCTACACATGCCTCTCTCTGTCAGTATGCCTTGTCCTCTGCTCTGTCGGTTAGTTATTGTTTTATTTGACTGTAGAGTCCCTTGTTGAGCTGGACATGCCTTACGTAGCTCTTTTGTCACACCCCACATATGGGGAGACCTTACCTGGCTTAGCTGGTGTCTGTAGAGATGCATGCTCTGATCGTCACTTAATGCCTAGGTTTAACCCCACTGTACTCACGTCCTACCATACCCTTGTCTGTACATTATGCCCTGAATCTATTCTACCACACCCAGAAATCTGCCCTTTTTGCACTAGTCAACCAGTTTTTTTTTAGGCTTTGGCCGTACCCTTAACCTACTCATCCTCTGTTCCTCTGGTGATGTAAAGGTTAACCCAGGCCCTGTAGCCCACAGCATCACACCTATTCTCCAGGCGCTCTCATTTGTTGACTTCTGTAACCGTAAAAGCCCTGGTTTCATGCATGTTAACATCAGAAGCCTCCTCACAATGTATTTTATTCACTGCTTTAGCACACTCCTCCAACCCTGATGTACTAGCCATGTATGAATCCTGGCTTAGGAAGGCCACCAAAAATTCTGAAATTTCCATCCGCAACTACAGCATTTTCTGTCAAGATAGAACTACCAAAGGGAGCAGAGTTGCAATCTACAGCAGAGAGAGCATGCAGAGTTCAAATCAAATCAAATCAAATTTATTTGTCACATACACATGGTTAGCAGATGTTAATGCGAGTGTAGCGAAATGCTTGTGCTTCTAGTTCCGACAATGCAGTAATAACGAACATGTAATCTAACTAACAATTCCCAAAAAAACTACTGTCTTATACACAGTGTAAGGGGATAAAGAATATGTACATAAGGATATATGAATGAGTGATGGTACAGAGCAGCATAGGCAAGATACAGTAGATGATATCGAGTACAGTATATACATATGAGATGAGTATGTAAACCAAGTGGCATAGTTAAAGTGGCTAGTGATACATGTATTACATAAGGATGCAGTCGATGATATAGAGTACAGTATCTACGTATGCATATGAGATGAATAATGTAGGGTAAGTAACATTATATAAGGTAGCATTGTTTAAAGTGGCTAGTGATATATTTACATCATTTCCCATCAATTCCCATGATTAAAGTGGCTGGAGTAGAGTCAGTGGCATTGACAGTGTGTTGGCAGTAGCCACTCAATGTTAGTGGTGGCTGTTTAACAGTCTGATGGCCTTGAGATAGAAGCTGTTTTTCAGTCTCCCGGTCCCAGCTTTGATGCACCTGTACTGACCTCGCCTTCTGGATGACAGCGGGGTGAACAGGCAGTGGCTCGGGTGGTTGATGTCCTTGATGATCTTTATGGCCTTCCTGTAGCATCGGGTGGTGTAGGTGTCCTGGAGGGCAGGTAGTTTGCCCCCGGTGATGCGTTGTGCAGACCTCACTACCCTCTGGAGAGCCTTACGGTTGAGGGCGGTGCAGTTGCCATACCAGGCGGTGATACAGCCCGCCAGGATGCTCTCGATTGTGCATCTGTAGAAGTTTGTGAGTGCTTTTGGTGACAAGCCGAATTTCTTCAGCCTCCTGAGGTTGAAGAGGCGCTGCTGCGCCTTCTTCACGATGCTGTCTGTGTGAGTGGACCAATTCAGTTTGTCTGTGATGTGTATGCCGAGGAACTTAAAACTTGCTACCCTCTCCACTACTGTTCCATCGATGTGGATGGGGGGGTGTTCCCTCTGCTGTTTCCTGAAGTCCACAATCATCTCCTTAGTTTTGTTGACGTTGAGTGTGAGGTTATTTTCCTGACACCACACTCCGAGGGCCCTCACCTCCTCCCTGTAGGCCGTCTCGTCGTTGTTGGTAATCAAGCCTACCACTTTTGTGTCGTCCGCAAACTTGATGATTGAGTTGGAGGCGTGCGTGGCCACGCAGTCGTGGGTGAACAGGGAGTACAGGAGAGGGCTCAGAACGCACCCTTGTGGGGCCCCAGTGTTGAGGATCAGCGGGGAGGAGATGTTGTTGCCTACCCTCACCACCTGGGGGCGGCCCGTCAGGAAGTCCAGTACCCAGTTGCACAGGGCGGGGTCGAGACCCAGGGTCTCGAGCTTGATGACGAGCTTGGAGGGTACTATGGTGTTGAATGCCGAGCTGTAGTCGATGAACAGCATTCTCACATAGGTATTCCTCTTGTCCAGATGGGTTAGGGCAGTGTGCAGTGTGGTTGAGATTGCATCGTCTGTGGACCTATTTGGGCGGTAAGCAAATTGGAGTGGGTCAAGCGTGTCAGGTAGGGTGGAGGTGATATGGTCCTTGACTAGTCTCTCAAAGCACTTCATGATGACGGATGTGAGTGCTACGGGGCGGTAGTCGTTTAGCTCAGTTACCTTAGCTTTCTTGGGAACAGGAACAATGGTGGCCCTCTTGAAGCATGTGGGAACAGCAGACTGGTATAGGGATTGGTTGAATATGTCCGTAAACACACCGGCCAGCTGGTCTGCGCATGCTCTGAGGGCGCGGCTGGGGATGCCGTCTGGGCCTGCAGCCTTGCGAGGGTTAACACGTTTAAATGTCTTACTCACTTCGGCTGCAGTGAAGGAGAGACCGCATGTTTTCGTTGCAGGCCGTGTCAGTGGCACTGTATTGTCCTCAAAGCGGGCAAAAAAGTTGTTTAGTCTGCCTGGGAGCAAGACATCCTGGTCCGTGACTGGGCTGGCTTTCTTCCTGTAGTCCGTGATTGACTGTAGACCCTGCCACATGCCTCTTGTGTCTGAGCCGTTGAATTGAGATTCTACTTTGTCTCTGTACTGGCGCTTAGCTTGTTTGATAGCCTTGCGGAGGGAATAGCTGCACTGTTTGTATTCAGTCATGTTACCAGACACCTTGCCCTGATTAAAAGCAGTGGTTCGCGCCTTCAGTTCCACACGAATGCTGCCATCAATCCACGGTTTCTGGTTGGGGAATGTTTTAATCGTTGCTATGGGAACGACATCTTCAACGCACGTTCTAATGAACTCGCACACCGAATCAGCGTATTCGTCAATGTTGTTGGCTGACGCAATACGAAACATCTCCCAGTCCACGTGATGGAAGCAGTCTTGGAGTGTGGAGTCAGCTTGGTCGGACCAGCGTTGGACAGACCTCAGCGTGGGAGCATCTTGTTTTAGTTTCTGTCTGTAGGCAGGGATCAACAAAATGGAGTCGTGGTCAGCTTTTCCGAAAGGGGGGCGGGGCAGGGCCTTATATGCGTCGCGGAAGTTAGAGTAACAATGATCCAGGGTCTTTCCACCCCTGGTTGCGCAATCGATATGCTGATAAAATTTAGGGAGTCTTGTTTTCAGATTAGCCTTGTTAAAATCCCCAGCTACAATGAATGCAGCCTCCGGATAAATCGTTTCCAGTTTGCAGAGAGTTAAATAAAGTTCGTTCAGAGCCATCGATGTGTCTGCTTGGGGGGGGATATATACGGCTGTGATTATAATCGAAGAGAATTCTCTTGGTAGATAATGCGGTCTACATTTGATTGTGAGGAATTCTAAATCAGGTGAACAGAAGGATTTGAGTTCCTGTATGTTTCTTTCATCACACCATGTCACGTTGGCCATAAGGCATACGCCCCCGCCCCTCTTCTTACCAGAAAGATGTTCGTTTCTGTCCGCGCGATGCGTGGAGAAACCCGCTGGCTGCACCGCTTCGGATTGCGTCTCTCCAGTGAGCCACGTTTCCGTGAAACAGAGAACGTTACAGTCTCTGATGTCCCTCTGGAATGCTACCCTTGCTCGGATTTCATCAACCTTGTTGTCAAGAGACTGGACATTGGCAAGAAGAATGCTAGAGAGTGGTGCACGATGTGCCCGTCTCCGGAGTCTGACCAGAAGACCGCTTCGTTTCCCTCTTTTTCTGAGTCGTTTTTTTGGGTCGCTGCATGGGAACCATCCCGTGGCACTGGTTGTAAGGCAGAACACAGGATCCGCATCGCGAAAAACATATTCTTGGTCGTACTGGTGGTGAGTTGACGCTGATCTTATATTCAGTAGTTCTTCTCGGCTGTATGTGATGAAACCTAAGATGACCTGGGGTACTAGTGTAAGAAATAACACGTAAAAAAACAAAAAACTGCATAGTTTCCTAGGAACGCGAAGCGAGGCGGCCATCTCTGTCGGCGCCGGAAGTAGACTGTCATACTACTGTCATACTATCCAGGTCTGTGCCCAAACAGTTCAGCCTCTACTTTTAAAATCCAAGTCTCTCGCTGTGCCCTGGACAGCGTATGTGAATTGATTGCCCCTCATCTATCTTCAGATTTCGTACTGTTAGGTGACCTGAACTGGGATGCCCTCAATCTCACACAAATTATCAAGGAACCTACCAGGTACAACCCTAAATCTGTAAACATGGGCACCCTCATAGATATCATCCTGACCAACTTGTCCTCTAAATACACCTCTGCTGTCTTCAACCTATATCTGAGCGATCACTGCCTCATTGCCTGCGCTATGTAGTCTATCACAGTGCCATCCATTTTGTCACCTAAGCCCCATATACTACCCACCACTGCGACCTGTATGCTCTCGTTGGCTGGCCCTCGCAAAATGTTCATCGCTAAACACACTGGCTCCAGGTCATCTATAAGTCTTTGCTAGGTAAAGCCCCACCTTATCTCAGCTCACTGGTCTCCATAGCAACACCCACCCGTAGCACATGCTCCATCACGTGCAGGTGAAGACGGAAGTTTACATACACCTTTGTCAAATAGTTAAACTCCGTTTTTCACAATTCCTGACATTTAATCCTGGTAAAAATGCCCTGTGTTAGGTCAGTTAGGATCATCACTTTATAGGGATAGCCCCCTTTTTAAATGTTCACCTAAAATGACGTACCAAACCTTAGTGCCTGTTGCTCAGGCCCTGAAGCAAGGATATGCATATTCTTGGTACCATTTGAAAGGAAACACTAACGTTTGTGGAAATGTGAATGAAATGTAGGAGAATAACACAATGGATCTGGTAGAAGAAAAAAACAACCGTTTATTTTCTACCACAATCTTTGAAATGCCAGAGAAAGCTCCCACTTCCAGACATCACTCTGGTTGTAATTCCGATGGTGTCCACAAGATGGCAGCAGTGTATTTTCTAATTTTCAGACGGATAACTTGAAGAATGAGCAAACTACATGACATTTATGAAGTCACCCAGGAACATTTGGGCAAATCGTGAAGGAGACATTTACATTCATATAAAAACTTTCTGCAAGAAAATCGTCAAATCTGCATACTTGGACTTTTATGTAGCTTTTCCAGTATTAGTAGCCATATTATAAGTTCAACATTTGCAAATCAAGTTTTCATAAGTCGGAATATTCTTATTTTTGTCCAAAAGGTACAGGCATTCTGTCGTACGAGGTTAATAGCTACATTTTACGACATATGCAGGGTTTCCGTATGCAGGATATCCATATGGAGACTTATCTCCCTCACGAACTTTAAGCATCAGCTCTCAGCGCAGCTCACAGATCACTGCACCTGTACATAGCCCATCTGTAAATAACACAACCAACTAACTCGCCCCCATATTATTTTTATTTTGTTGTTGCTATTTTGCACCCCAGTATCTCTACTTGCACATCATCTGCACATCCGTCCCTCAAGTGTTAATGCTAAATTGTAATTATTTTGCCTGTTTTTGACTGTTTGTTTATCCCATGTGTAACTCTTGTTTTTGTTGCACTGCTTTGCTTTATCTTGGCCAGGTCGCCGTTGTAAATAAGAACTTGTTCTCAACTGGCATACCTGGTGACCAATACCTGCATAAAGGTGAAATTAAAACACAATGGCCCCTGTGATATGGCGTATTGGTCCGACAAGCCCAGACCTGAGAACCTGACCCTGGCGGGGGACCCACTAACAGACTTTACGTTCCGCAATCAGCCTGTTCCCGAGTATCACAATTGGGACTCTCCTCTCAATTAGTTAAATAAACATTAATGACTACTGTGTGAGAATTCAGCTGCCTCTATCAGAGGGAGGATACATTGTCATTTTCCTACCTCTAACTCCGATGGTGTAGCGCAAGACGCAGTGCTTCTCCGGTTCTTATCTGTGGGATGTGTTAATATGGGAAAGTGGTCCAAGGGAGTATCCTCAGTAGCTACGGCAGAGGATCTCAGTCTCATAGAGCACCATAGACTTTCCCCTCGGTCATTTAGAATTGTCACATGAAAAACAGCATGCAGTCTTGAAGTCTCCTTAGCCAGAGCGAGATGTACTTTTAGGACCCTGTTCTCCTCTAGTAGTTCAATGATTCGGTCTTTTGAGGCAACGAGTTAACACTTTTCAAAAAGTCGGAATTCTTTCACTATGGTGAACACATCACAGGTCTCACATTTTATGGCTTTACTGTCCATCTCCGGATCCAACTTCTAAACCGTGTCAGACATGCTTACACTCAGGTCAGAAACAGCGGTCCCAGCTACAAGACACATCCGCGATGTGAGAATCTTTTCCGGTGACAGCTAGGTAACCTAGCTAGCCGGGGCTAGCTTGCTAACGTTAGCTCCAGGAGACCGTAAAATCTCACCAAACAAGGTGTGTTAAGAGCAGCACTAACACCGTGGTCCCGAAATAAAACACTTAAAACAGGTTTTAAATGTATAAGTGTTGTCGTGTCTCTGACTGATTAACTTCTTGCGTCGAGCCATCCCGGATCCGGGATCGTGAATACAGCCCATCAAGCCCATTACCATAACGCAACGTTAACTATTCATGAAAATCGCAAATGAAATGAAATTAATATGCTAGCTCTCAAGCTTAGCCTTTTGTTAACAACACTGTCATCTCAGATTTTCTAAATATGCTTCTCAACCATTGCAAAATAAGCATTTGTGTAACAGCTAGCGCGGCTAGCGTAGCATTTAGCGTTAGCATCAGCAGACAACATTTTCACAAAAAAACAGAAAATCATTCAAATAAAATCATTACCTTTGAAGAACTTCAGATGTTTTCAATGAGGAGACTCAGTTAGATAGCAAATGCTCCGTTTTTCCTGAAAGATGATTTGTTTAGGAGAAATTGCTCCGTTTGGTGCGTCACGTTTGGCTACCAAAAAAAAACGAAAATTCAGTCTTCAAAACGCAGAACTTTTTTCCAAATTAACTCCATAATATCGACTGAAACATGGTAAACGTTGTTTGAAATCAATCCTCAAGGTGTTTTTCACATATCTCTTCATGATATATCGTTCGTTGAAAGCCTTCTCTCGCCTCTCAATCACTGGATGACTGCGTGCAGCTTGTAGATTACGCACCAATTTAGACAAAGGACACCGGGCGGACCCCTGGAAAATGTAGTCTCTTATGGCCAATCTTCCAATGATATGCCTACGAATACGTCACAATGCTGCAGACACCTTGGAGAAACGATAGGAAGGGCAGGCTCATTCCCGGCGCATTCACAGCCATATAAGGAGACAATAGAAAACAGAGCTTCGAAAATTCTGCCCATTTCCTGGTTGAAGTATCATCTTGGTTTCGCCTGTAGCATGAGTTCTGTGGCACTCACAGATAATATCTTTGCAGTTTTGGAAACCTTAGAGTGTTTTCTTTCCAAAGCTGCCAATTATATGCATAGTCGAGCATCTTTTCGTGACAAAATATTGCGCTTAAAACGGGCACGTTTTTTTATCCATAAATTAAAAGAACGCCCCCTATATCCAAGAAGTTAAATTATGACATGCTATTTTATCAAATCGATTACCTAACATTTGATTGCGTGATTGAATTAAACCATGCAAAAATTAACTCATCAATCTAATAGCAGAACCAAATGACCTGGATTGCAGTTGAGATTACATTAGAAGTATATTGTGCAAGTGATCAATGCCGTTCAAGACAGCACACATTATTAAAGCAAGTGTGAAGATCTCCACAGACCTGCGATGACCTATGCATGCAATCTTTAACATGCACACTTTATATGATTACATAAGAGGAAATATATGTTTCAAATAAAATAACATTTTACTAGTCACATGCGCCAAATACAACAGGTGTAGCCCTTACAGTGAAATGTTTACTTACAAGCCACTAACCAGCAATGCAATCTATAAAATACAAATAAGAAATAAAAGTAACAACTCATTAAAGAGCAGCAGTAAAATAACAATATCGAGACTATATACAGGGGGTACCGGTACAGAGTCAATGTGCGGGGGCACCAGTTAGTCGAGGTAATTGAGGTAATATGTACATGTGGGGCGGCAGGGTAGCCTAGTGGTTAAAGCTTTGGACTAGTGACCGGAAGGTTGCAATGGTCTTGGGTAGCCTTTTGATTAAATGTTCAGGAGTCTTATGGCTCTGTTGTAGAAGCTGGCCTCTTGGACCTATAATTGGGGCTTGCCGTGTGGAAGCAGAGAGAACAGTCTATGACTAGAGTGGCTGGAGTCTGACAATTTTTAGGGACTTCCACTGACACCGCCTGGTATAGAGGTCCTGGATGGCAGGACGCTTGGCCCCAGTGATGTACTGGGCCGTACGCACTACCCTCTGTAGTCTCTTGCGGTCGGAGGCCGAGCGGTTGCCATACCAGGCAGTGATGCAACCAGTCAGGAAGCTCTCGATGCTGCAGCTGTAGAACCATTTGAGGATCTGAGGACCCATGCCAAATCTTTTCTGTCTACTGAGGGGGAATAAGGTTTTGTCGTGCCCTCTTCATGACTGTCTTGGTGTGCTTGGACCATGTTAGTTTGTTGATGATGTGGACACCAAGAAACTTGAAGCGCTCAACTAGCTCCACTACAGCCTTGATGAGAAAAGGGGCGTGCTCGTTCCTCCTTTTCCTGTAGTTCACAATCATCTCCTTTGTCTTGATCACGTTGAAGGATAGGTTGTTACTCTGGCACCACACAGCCAGGTCTCTGACCTCCCTATAGGCTGTCTGGTCGTTGATCAGGCCTGCCACTTTTGTGTCATTGGCAAACTTAATGAGTGTCTTGGAGTCGTGCCTGGCCGTGAAGTCATGAGTGAACAGGCAGTACAGGAGGGGACTGAGCACGCACCAGTGAGGGGCACCTGTGTTGAGGATCAGAGTGGCGGATGTGTTTTTACCTCCCTTACCACCTGCGGGTGGCCAGTCAGTAAGTCCAGGATCCAGATGTAGAGGGAGGTGTTTAGTCCCAAGGTCCTTAGATTATTAATGAGCTTTCAGGGCACTATGGTGTTGAACGCTGAGTTGTAGTGAATAAATAGCATTCTCAAATAGGTGTTCCTTTTGTCCAGGTGGGAAAGGGCAGTGAGGAGTGCAATAGAGATTGCATCATCTGTAGATCTGTTAGGGCGGTATGCAAATTGGAGTGGGTCTAGGGTTTCTGGGATAATGCTGTTGATGTGATCCATGACCAGCCTTTCAAAGCACTTCATGGCTACAAATGTGAGTGCTACGGGTCGGTAGTCATTTAGGCAGGTTACTTTAGTGTTCTTGGACACAGGGACTATGGTGGTCTGCTTAAAACATGTTGGTATTACAGACTGGGACAGGGAGAGGTTGAAAATGTCAGTGACGACACTTGCCAGTTGGTCAGCGCATGCTCGCAGTACACGTCCTGGTAATCCATCAGTCCCTGCAGCCTTGTGAATGTTGACCTGTTTAAACATCTTACTCACATCAGCTGCAGAAAGCGTGATCACACAGTCGTCCAGAACAGCTGGTGCTCTCATGCATGTTTCAGTGTTGTTTGCCTCAAAGCAAGCATAGAAGTAGTTTGGCTCGTGTCACTGGGCTGCTCTCGGCTGTGCTTCCCTTTGTAGTCTGTAATAGTTTGCAAGCCCTGCCACATCCAACAAGCATCGGAGCCGATGTAGTACGATTCGATCTGAGTCCTGTATTAATGCTTTGCCTGTTTGATGGTTTGTCTGAGGGCATAACATGATTTCTTACAAGCTTCTGGGTTAGTGTCCCGCTCCTTGAAAGCGGCAGCTCTAGCCTTTAGCTCGTGCAGATGTTACCTGTATTCCATGGCTTCTGGTTGGGGTATATACGTACGGTCACTGTGTGGACGACGTCATCGATGCACTTAATGATTAAGCCAATGACTGATGTGGTGTACTCCTCAATGCCATCGGAAGAATCCCAGAACAGATTGCAGTCTGTGCTAGCAAAACAGTCCTGGAGCTTAGCATCTGCTTCATATGACCATTTTTTTATTGACCAAGTCACTGGTGCTTCCGTCTTTCATTTTTAAGCAGGAATCAGGAGGATAGAATTATAGGGAGAGCTGTGTACACATCTTTGTGTGGGAAGTAAAGGTGGTCTAGAGTTTTTTTTCCGCTCTGGTTGCACATTTAACATGCTGATAGAAATTTGGTGAAACGGATTTAAGTTTCCCTGTATTAAAATCCCCGGCCACTAGGAGCACCGCCTCTGGATGAGCGTTTTAATGTTTGCTTATGGCGGAATTAGGCTCGTTGAGTGCGGTCTTAGTGCCAGCATCGGTCTGTGGTGGTATGCGGACAGCTACGAAAAATACAGATGAAAACTCTCTAGGTAGATAGTGTGGTCTACAGCGTATCATGAGATACTCTACTTCAGGCGAGCAAAACCTTGAGACTTCTTTAGATATCGTGCACCAGCTGTTGTTTATTAACATTCATGGTCCGGCTCCCCCTTGTCAGACGCCTCTTACCAGACGCCTCTGTTCTATCATGCCGATAGTCATCATTCAGCAACGAATCCCTGAAGCACAAGATATTACAGTTTTTAATGCCCCATTGTTACTTTAATCTTCCTCGTAGGTAGTCGATTTTATTTTCCAATGATTGCATGTTAGCTAGTAGAACGGAAGGCAGTGGGGATTTATTTAGATCGCCTACGAATTCTCAGAAGGCAGCCCGACCTCCGACCTCCATCCTCTTTTTCTCTGTCTTCTCTTCACACAAATCACAGGGATTTGGGCCTGTTCCCAGGAAAGCAGTATGTCCTTCACGTCCGGCCCGTCGGACTAGTTAAAGGAAAAAAAAGCTTCTGCCAGTTCATGGTGAGTAGTCACTGTTCTGATGTTCAGAAGTTATTTTCCATCATAAGAGGCGGTAACAGCAACATTATGCACAGAATAAGTGAAACAAATATTTACAAACAACGCAAAAAACGAACAAAAAACACATTTTTTTACGAGCACATAAAATGTCAGCCATCTTCTCCGGTGCCTTGATACAAGTAACCTCAAACTGATGCCATGGTTGTGTTACTCATTTTAAGGTTGAATGTTACATTAGCTTGTAAGATAGTAAATAAAAGGCTGTATTACAAAAGTAATATTCAATTGTGTTTGGTTGACAATACAACTAAATATCAACATTTAAAGGAGATGTATCTATAGCTTGAATAGTTCCCATGTGAGCCACTGGCTTAATCCCGTTTAATTTACATTTTAGGTTGAGTTGGAGACGTGAATCCAACATGTGAACTTGTCAAAGTTAATAGATAGCTATTTCTTGTGTTTCAGAAGTGATTTTGAATTGTATTTGGTTGTCAACTCAACCAAATATCAACATATGAAGGAAATGTATCTTCTGCTTGGATTGTTCCATCTGTGTCACTGACTTAGTTTGTCTTAAATTCCAGTTTGTCTACTAATTCATAATTGATATGTTGGATTCATGTCTCCATCTCAACCAAAAATCTCAGTTAAAGGATAGGGCTAAATCAAATCAAACTTTAAATGCAACTTACAAAACATGACTATGAAAAACAAATTAAAAAAAGGTAATCAACAGGCCTTCTGCCCTAGCGGCATCAAAACATCTAACTTTAGAGAGTTCTGGAGATCTACCTACCTCACCGGAGACCACATTTGAGGTAATTTCCAGTCTATTCAGAAAGTAAACTGAAGATAGTTGGAATTGGAATTTCTGTGTAGTTGGAATTGGAATTTCTGTGTACTTTCTGAATTGACTGGAATTGAAATGGAATTGACACCAAACCTGGTGTAGCCCGCAGGGATCTCCAGTTAGCCATCTCTGAGACCAGGTCTGGTAGCTCGTACGTCTGTAGGTTAACAATGAAGTAAGGTACGGCAGAAGTTTGTGCAAAAATAGTACATTGCATCGATCTACGAGACTTCAGAGAGGGCCAAACTACTTTCCGATACAGAAAGCAATGATGTGTTCTGAACCTTGTCGCCAATGATAAACTGCGTCCAATGGTTTCAATACAGTGGCAGCCCCTTTCACCTCCGTAATTAAGACTTTTCTTTGTGGGGTTTAATTCAATGGGCTGATTTTTCTTTCTGTGGAATAGAGCTTTTATGGGGAATCAATTCAGATTCAAGAGATAAATTGTGACCAAAGTCCTTTAGAGAATATAAAACCATACCTAAGGTCTTCATGTACTGCAGGCATCTGTATTACTCAATATGCACTTATAGGCACTGATTCGCTTATTCACAGTCAACAGTGTAGTGCCACTGGAACTCTGAGTGCAGACTAAGACTGTGTTTCAAAAGGCACCCTATTCCCTATATAGTGCACTACTTTTGACCAAGGCCCATAGCTCTATGGGTCCTGGTCCAAAGTATTGCACTACATAGGCAATAGGCTGCCATTTGGAATATAGGCTGAGGTGGCCCTGTTTGCTTTATCAGTTGAGACGCACCGGTTAATGAGTTTCCACTTTGGGCTACCACTGAAATAGATATGAAATTTTTATTTGAAAAATATATAAATATAAACTGGTTGAATCAACATTGTCCACGTCATTTCAATCTCCCACAAAACTGTGATGAAGTTGAATCCACATAGAAAACTGACTGGATTTGCAAAAGTTAAAGTAAGGGCATTGTCTTTTTTTATACTTTTATACTTTTAACCTAAATCCAATGACATGGTAACATTTTTTGTTGATTTCACATTGACTTCACTTTAGTTGATCTGTCAACAAAATTTAAATCAAAACTAGACGGTGAACTGAGGTCTGTTCCCAGTGGGAAAGGTCTTTCTCTGTGTTTGTGTGAGTACATATCCCATCCGCCCAGAAATTGCTGCTAGAGATAATTGTTTAATGAGAAAGCAGTTATGTAAAAAACCAAACTGAGGTTCTATCTCTTCGTTTCTTTTCTGTTAAACAGACCAAGCATTTATTGTTCTGTTGGAACAAATACATTAGCATTGATCTGAGCTCAAAACAATTTTCTGTAGTTCCAAAGTGCAGTTACCCCAGTGGTGCAAATGAGGTTATGCTGATATGAAGGTAAATGGATTTGAAACAAATATGTCTCCTAGCTTTTGATAATATGATCTCTTTCTTATGTCAAGAGAAACTAGACATTGGCTAACTGACTGCTAACTGACTCAATGAGGTATTAATGGTGACCTGCCACTTTGTTAGAATTTCTTATTATTTGAACAGAGGTCAAATTGCAGCCTTGATTGTAACACTGCCATCAAACATCAAATTATGCCATCAAATGTGAGACCAGGTTGCTAAAATGTGAGACCACACTGGAGGGCTCATGACATGTGAGAATTATGACCAAGACTCGAGAACCTTGAAAGGTTACAGTTTGGTAATAACTCCGTTATGGTTAAGTTAAGGGTATGGCTTTGAAGCAAGTTAACCCGGCTGGCCCTACCAATAAGTGAAATTAGTGGCCGCTTAGGGCTCCATGGCCGCTAGGGACTCCCCACCCAACTCAGTCGGGGTTTCAACTTACCGTTTGGTGGTACATCAGCAGTTTTTCTATTTTTATGCCAGCCACTAACAGTCACTCAATTAGCCCATGTTAGCTAAAATGTTTTAGACTGCTAGGTTAGACAGTCTCGTCAGCTATCTAAACCGTGGAACAATCATGACCTGAATAACTGGTCTGGGGCAACCCGTCTCTGTCGTGGACCCTTTCCTTCACATCTCGGGAACTGTTGAGCCTCCCCCGAAGCATTTCCGTGGAAAAAAACAACCCATAGAGTTGCGTCCTGTTTTTGTTTCTCCTCAAAACAGGCCTATAAGGACTCAATAGCAGAGCCAAACAACTTTGTAGGCAAAACTGGCTCATCCAAATGCATCTGCCTGTCCCTCTCAACCAGAGGTTGAGGTGGCAATGAGCCACCACCTTCACCACCATACTTTCCCCCACAGCCAGGATAGTACAGCGGGACAGTTGCAGTACAAAATCAGCTGTAGCATGCATTTAGTTGATTAGCTCAGAAAGCGGCTTCCTCGCCTCAACATTCTTACACCGAATTCAAACCGACTGCGCGCGTGCGCCATCGTGCATCAATTTATTTTGTCCCACCACACCAAACGCAATCACGACATGCAGGTTAAAATATAAAAATAAACTCTGAACCAATTACATTAATTTGGGGACAGAAAGCATTAAACATTTATGGCAATTTAGCTAGCCAGCTTGCACTTGCTAGCTAATTTGTCCTATTTATCTAGCTTGCTGTTGCTAGCTAATTTGTCCTGGGATGTAAACATTGAGTTGTTATTTTACCTGAAATGCACAAGGTCCTCTACTCCATCAATTAATCCACACATAAAACGGTCAACCGAATCGTTTCCAGTCATCTCTCCTCCTTCCAGGCTTTTTCACCTGACTGTGCTGCTGCTCTAGTTTCAACTGTTCTGCCTTATTATTATTCGACCATGCTGGTCATTTATGAACATTGAACATCTTGACCATGTTCTGTTATAATCTCCACCCGGCACAGCCAGAAGAGGACTGGCCACCCCACATAGCCTGGTTCCTCTCTAGGTTTCTTCCTAGGTATTGGCCTTTCTAGGGAGTTTTTCCTAGCCACTGTGCTTCTCCACCTGCATTGCTTGCTGTTTGGGGTTTTAGGCTGGGTTTCTGTACAGCACTTTGAGATATCAGCTGATGTACGAAGGGCTATATAAATAAATTTGATTTGATTTGATTTGATTTGATTTTTATTCTCTGGACCTTATATTGTGATTGGCAACTTTCATAAATTAGGTGCATTACCGCCACCGACCTCGTTCGTCTTTCCATCACCAACGTGGGCATAACCAATGAGGAGATGGCACGTGGGTACCTGCTTCTATAAACCAATGAGGAGATGGGAGAGGCAGGACTTGCAGCTCGATCTGCCTCACAAATAGAACAGACTTCTATTTTAGCCCTTGGCAACGCAGAAGCCCGATGGTGCGCACGCGCAGTGTGGGTGCAATAATTTAATAATATGGATTTTGCAACACTCGCGCACACGATGAGAGCGGTGTAGTCAGCCTGTTGTTCAGCTCCTGCAGCAAATTGCTATGATACATTTACAGCTGGTGGGAGGAGCTATAGGAGGACGGGCTTATTATAATGGCGGGAATGGAATAAATGGAACGGTATCAAACATATGGAAACCACATTGACTCTGTTACAATCATTCCATTCTAGCCATTACAATGAGCCGTCTTCCTATAGCATTTCTCATCAGCCTCCTCTGATCTGCAGCATTTAACGAACGGGCATCACACCCTGGTACACTTTTTCCAGCTGATCCACCAAGAACCGCCACTGTTTATTCGGAAGCATCGAGCTAGGATTAGCCTCCTTGTTTTCCTCTGGAGCTAAGTATCTCGCCAGCTGTCCTGCCATCGACAGTTTACGAATGAGTCCCGAACCCTCCATTCATAACATTTCTTTAAAATGTTTGTCATTTATCAGACGCTCTTATCCAGAGGATATAGGAGCAATTAATGTCAAGTTCCTTACTCAAGAGCACATTCAACAGATTTTTCATGTAGTCAGCTTGGGGATTTCGAACCAGCAACCTTTTACTTGCCCGCCGCCTTGAACTCTGTGCTCTGGCTGGGTCACTCAAGGACATTCAGAGACTTGTTCCAAAAGCCACTCCTGAAATGTCTTGGATTTGTGCTTAGGGTCATTGTCCTGTTGAAAGGTGAACCTTCGCCCCAGTCTAAGGTCCTGAGCACTCTGGAGCAGATTTTCATCAAGGAGCTCTCTGTAATTTGCTCCGTTCGTCTTTCCCTCGATGTTGACTGGTCTCCCAGTCCCTGCCGCTGGGAAACATCCCCACAGCATGATATTGCCACCACCATGCTTCATCTTAGGGATGGTGCCAGGTTTCCTCCAGATGTGAAGCTTGGCATTCAGGCCATCATCAGACCAGAGAATCCTGTTTCTCATGGTCTGAGAGTCTTTAGGTGCCTTGGGTCAAACTCCAAGCGGGCTGTCATGTGCCTGTTACATGTGCCTTTTACCATAAAGACCTGACTGGTGGAGTGCAGCATAAATGGTTGTCCTTCTGGAAGGTTCTTCCATCACAACAGAGAAACTCTAGAGCTCTGTCAGAGTGACCATCGGGATATTGGTCACCTCTCTGACCAAGTCCCTTCTCCCCCAATTGCTCAGTTTGGCAGGGCAGCCATCTCTAGGAAGAGTCTTGGTTGTTCTAAACTTCTTTAATTTAAGAATGTTCTTGTGGACCTTTCATGCTGCAGAAATGTGTTGGTACCCTTCCCCAGATCTGTGCCTCGACACAATCCTGTCTTGGAGCTCTACGGAAATTCCTTTGACCTCATGACTTTTTTTTCTGACATTCACTGTCAACTTGTATAGACAGATGTGTGCCTTTCCAAATCATGTCCAATGAATTTGATTTACCACAGGTGGACTCCAATCGAGTTGTAAAAAACATATAAAGGATGATAAATGAAAATAGGATACACCTGATCTCAATTTCAAGTCACATAGCAAAGGGTCTGAATTCTTATGTAAATAAGTTATTTTTTGTTTTACATTTTTTTACATTTGCAAATAAGTCTAAATACCTATTTTCACTTTGTCATTATGGAGTACTGTGTGTAGAATACTGAGGATTTATTTTTTATATAATCCATTTTAGAATAACGCTGTAACATAACAAAATGTGGAAAAAGTCAAGGGATCTGAATACTTTCTGAAGGCACTGTGCATGTGATGTGAACCACTGGGATGGTGACCAAACGTGACACTCGATCGGTCTCATTTTCTTGAGTAACAACAGAGCTAGCTGTTGAATCAAGCTCTTGGCAAACCTCAGTAGGGAGAAGAGCAAAAACATCTTGTCCCCAGTGAAAAGCCTTCAAAGCAGTTATTTGCTGTTCTTTCAATTAAGTTATGCCCTACAGTTCTGATATAACTGCTGCTATAGCAGCATCTACACCAACCTCCTTAAGAGCAGCCATTGTTGTTATGATTTTCAAACTTTGACTAAAGGCACTTCTCGTTGTCGGTATGAACTTAACCACCCCCACAGATTATCAGATGACGCTGATTGGTCCGACCATATGGTGGACGGAAGGAAGGGGCTAAAACAGCTTGAATCTGGTTGTGAACAGACTGTAGCCACGTAGAGAAACAGAATGTAAGCTCACGAGATCAGGATGATACGTAGGAGGATAGGTTGCCTTTAGCTCATTGGCATAATCTTTAAACATGGGTTAATGACGCTGCACAGCTCCAGGGACAGCAGGTAAATATCTTTCCCCAAACCTGGAGGAACTCTGCTGCAGTGGAGAAAATGGCCAATCCACCCCAGGTGACCTGCTGCCCTATGACACAGCTCCATCAAAAGTGCATTAACAACCAATTGTTCACTCTTCCCCGCAGAATCCAAAGCTTTAGGCTGCCTCAAACTGCCGTCATCCGATTCACACTCTAAAGCTGACCAGGGGTAGTATATCATCCCCGGAATCCGGGACTCTCACACATATCAACTCCGATCCACCCCTGGCAAACAGGACAGCTTTCATTTTCATTGAGAAACCACATGCCGTAGGGCACGGTCGGAGGTTCAAACTCGGCTGGTTAGCCTTTTTTAACTTACTCTCACCACTGGCCATCTTACTCATGTAAGGAAGCACTGCCCACACTAGCAGTGTAGAAAGTAGTGGATTTTTAACAAACACAAATCCTACCAAAGCAAGGAAGTATTAGCTACACAAGCAGAGCAGAAAGTATTTAGCTTTTAGCAAAAACAAAAAACGATACCAAGACACACAACTCTAGAGGATCGAGTACTCTCTCCCCACTAACAGACTCCAAAGTTGGAGGCAAATCTCATAGTCTTCGTGTACTTATGTTATGTCAAGTAACCAACTGAAAGGGAACAGATTTGTGAGATTTAAGCTGCAATATGTAACTTTTTGGGTGACCTCACCAAATTCAAATAGAAATGTGTGTTATGAATCAGTCATTCTCATTGAAAGCAAGTCTAAAAGGCGCTGCATGGTCAATCCGACGTCTGCATTGGCCGTGCAGCAGGTACGGTAATAAGACCTCTGCAGAAGTCAGGGTATTCATTCTTCAAATCAAATTTTATTGTTCACATACACATGGTCAGCAGATGTTAATGGGAGTGTAGTGAAATGCTTGTGGTTTTAAATACACCAGACAGCTGGTCTGCGCATGCTCTGAGGAAGCAGCTAGGGATGTTATCTGGGCCAGCAGCCTTGCGAGGGTTAACGCGTTTAAATGTCTTACTCACGTTGGCTTCACGGAGCAGCGCAGAGCTGTTGCGAAGGAAGTTGTCAAGGAAGTGAGTTTGTGTTTATACAAGACCTCTCTTCCCCCACCTACTGTCAACCAATCATGTCAATGCGGAGCTATACGGAGCCCTCCGCATTGTTACAAAATTTGGAGGGGCACGTTGCGGCACGGAGCTAAATTTGGCCTTTGCATGCCTCCGGAGGCTCCGCAATTGCATCACACCCATCTATACGGAGTCTCTGAACACATTTTCAGATTAAGCATAAATGGGATCCTAGAAGCCGTACATCTGTTCCATGTGCACTATTTCTATGTTTCCCGCTCTGGTTTCATTTTTGCATCTCTTATTTTCGTTTCGTTACACCAGCTTCAAACAGCTTTTGGTTTTGGAAAAAAATATTTCACAGTGGTTTAGACTGTATAATGATTCTCTGCACTGTACTTGCTTGTTGTGTCACCAACTAAAATTAGGCGAACTATTAGAATTTTAGCAACCAGGAAGTGGCAGAGAAATTTCTGCATAGTGCATCCTGTTGCGACTCTAGGGGCAGTATTTTCATTTTTGGAAAAAAAACGTTCCCGTTTTAAACGGGATATTTTGTCAGGACAAGATGCTAGAATATGCATATAATTGACAGCTTTGGATAGAAAACACTCTAACGTTTCCAAAACTGTAAAGATATTGTCTGTGAGTATAACAGAACTGATGTTGCAGGCGAAAGCCTGAGAAACATCCAATCCGGAAGTGCCCCAGGTTTTGAAAGCGCTGCGTTCCAATGAGTCCCTATTGAGTGTGCCATCAACGAGCTTACGCTTTCTACGTATTCCCCAAGGTGTCTACAGCATTGTGACGTAGTTTTACGCATTTATGTTGAAGAATAGCCGTAGGCGGCTACATTGCGTAAGTGGTCACATGGTGGCTCCGAGAGAGGTTCTCGCGTAAAATACAGAGGTAGCCATTACTCCAATCGGTCCTACTGAAAAACGAATTGTCCCAACGGATATATTGTCGAATAGATTGAGGATTGATTATAAACAACGTTTGCCATGTTTCTGTCGATATTATGGAACAATTTGGAATTTTTTCGCCATTTTCGTGACAGCAATTTCCGGGCGATTTCTCAGCCAAACTTGAAGAACAAACGGAGCTATTTCACCTACAATAATAATATTTTGGGAAAAATTAACTTTGGCTATCTACCTGGGAGCCTCGTGAGTGAAAACATCTGAAGTTCATCAAAGGTAAACGATTTAATTTGATTGTTTTTCTGACTTGTGACAAGGTTGCCTGCTGCTAGCAAGGCATAATCTATGCTAGGCTATCGATAAACTTACACAAATGCTTGTCTAGCTTTGGCTGTAAAGCATATTTTGAAAATCTGAGATGACAGGGTGATTAACAAAAGGCTAAGCTGTGTCTCAATATATTTCATTTGTGATTTTCATGAATAGGAATATTTTCTAGGGATATTTATGTCCGTTGCGTTATGCTAATTAGTGTCAGGCGATGATTACGCTCCCGGATCCGGGATGGGGAGTCACAAGAAGTTGGCTCCAATCAATCTGTATCTACACCGTTACAGATTGAGCGATAGAAATTTACAGGTAATTTCCAATTGAGTTGAAATATGCAGCATTTAATGTTTTTGAACATTGAACATTGCATTTAAATTTCAATCACGCTACAGATTGATACAGAGCCCTTAGAGAAAACTGTGACATTCCTAGATCCTTGGATATTTGAGGGCTGTGTTTTTAGTTAAATCATTCCCACTAACACAGGATAGTAACTACTAGGGAGAATTGTCAAGCATGGAGAAACATCTGCACTGATTGCACTCTAACCCTTCATAGCAGCAGAATCGACCTACAAAAACAGACCTGCCCATTACGCAGCACCTCGGACTTGTTTACATGATCCAACACATTGCCAATGTTATGTTCAAAGAAATTTTGGCCCCTGAGCCCTAAATCAAGTGTTCACTTGCTGAAGTGTTTGATAGTGATCACTCGAGTCTGACACTGTTTTGAGCAATATTAGAATTGAGACGAAGCACACTTGCATCCCAAATGCTACTCGTCAATATTCCAAAATGAAAAACTCGGAAGCATCGTGTGTCCCCTCTGCAACCGGTTTTTGTAGCATGATTCACAATGAAGCACTGCCAGACAGATGCAAATAGTGTCACACCCTGATCTGTTTCACCTGTCTTTGTGCTCATCTCCACCCCCCTCAGGGTGTCGCCCACCTTCCTCATTATCCCCAGTGTATTTATACTTGTGTTCTCTGTCTGTTGCCAGTTAGTCTTGTCAGGTCTTACCAGCGTATTTTCCCATCTCTGTGCTTTCTCAAGTTCTGTTTCCTAGTTTCCCCGGTTCTGGCCATTCTGCCTGCCCTGACCCCGAGCCTGCCTGTCTGATTCTCCGTTGTCAGGGAAAGAGGCAGAGGATTTTTGCACATTGGCAGCTGAGAGTGCCTGGAACCCAGAAGCATTGTTCGACATGTTCCTTCACGGATTATCGGAGGTGATCAAAGATGAGCTCGCAGCCCGGGAGTTGCCCATGGACCTTGACTCCCTCATAGCCTTGACCATCCGGATAGATGGGTGACTTCGAGAACATATCTGTGCGCTGTCGCCCTCTCTCGCCCTTCGGTTCCCACCTCGCCTCCGAAACATCCCGGAGACCCCATGTCCGAGTGAACCCGACGTCACCCGAATTATCTCGTGAATCATAGAGGGCTGTCAACTCGCCTCCTTCGGAGTCCATGCACCTGTGCAGGGCTAGATTATCTTTGGCTGAGAGCTTACACCAACTCCACACCCAGAGCTGGCTATAATGTCGCGCTATGGGACATTTCATAGCTACCTGCCCATCAAAAACCCAGCCTCATCAAGAAGGTGCGAGAACTCTGGTGGGCCATAGGGAGAACTTTTCCTCTTCCCTTACTCGCATCCCTTTCCATACCATCTTGTTGAGGGGGAACCAGTCGAAATCTCTTCGGATACTGATCGACTCTGGGGCCGATGAGTTTTTGGACGCTACCCTGGCGTCCGAGCTGGGCATCCCCACTCAGCCCCTCTCCATTCCCATGGACTTTAGAGAGCTGGACGGTCTGTGTTGTGTAATGAGGAGCAACAAGACGCTTCACTTTACACATTTTATGAAACTACTTATTTCAGTTACTAATAAGCATGCACCCATTAAGAAAATTGCTGTAAAAACTGTTAAAAAGTTGAAACAGCCTATAGATAATTAGCAGGCAGTGCGTGTTAACTGTCCTGTTGCGTAATAATCACATTTTGGAACAGTGAGTGCATTCTGATATCACGGCACAAAACTCTCACTGGGGCGACCGTTAGGTAGAACTCGAGTATGAAAAGGTTACCAAACAATTTCAGTGGCACATTATATTGTACCAAATATAGTACAATGACGTGAATGGGTTAATGTGCCTGCTAGCAAGCTTTACTGACAAACACAAAGATAGAACTTAGCTTGTGATTTGGGGCACTGAAACAGCGTGTAGCTTGTCCTTTATATACGATAGTTTGACAGCTTGCTGATTATTTGTAGACGTGTTCTCGGAAATCAGTCCCTACTTAACAGCATGTTTCTAAGCAATGTTGAATCAGGTAAGTCCAGCAGCTGCCTCGATTCTGTCTGCACTGATTAGTTTTCATGCAAATGTTTTAACTTCAGAATTACTGCACAAAACACCTTAGCTAGATGTACAATTGCACGACTAAGACCTCCCAGGCAAACACATCAAAATTATGTACAGATTTCTTAATTTATCTTCGATAATGCCACCCCTCCAGACTGAGGTAAAGATGGGCCTGTAACAGATTCTTATAAACATTCTACAGTAGGGCTGTACATTTTTACAGCAGTTATTTGGCTGGGTGTTTACATACAGTCACCAATTGCATATCATCCAGTAAGTACTAAGCAGAAAGTTTGGAGTGGTGATGTAGCACTTCAATTTTTTATACTTTTAAAAAAAACACTTAGTTATACATTTGATATTTCAAAGACACTGTCAGGATGTTGCCCTGTTGTATGAGGTTTATGACCCCCATAAATACATTTTCCCCCCCTTTTCTCCACACTACAGAAAGCCCTTCATTAACATAGAGAGCATGGTAAGGGATGAATTTCTACTAGACCAGCCGGAATTCAGCATGAGCCGATTATGGCAAAATGGTATGAAGTTTGAACTCTTATTCACTAAGGAAGAAGTGATACATTCTAGAAGTTGAGTTATCAGCTGCAAACGTATGTGGCCTAGGAAAGGACATACAATCTCCTAATAACGAAAGGGTACAATGTATCCGCCCTACAACACTACGACCATACAGATTCTACAAAGGACAATGGCAATCTCTGCTGGGAAAACCGGTCTTCCATCTTTGACCAATCTATCGAAGCGCAGCGCAGTTTAAATGTATATCTTGCATTTTCCTTTTCCAAATGGCCGGTTATTAGAATGCATAAGATTCTGTATTTATGGCAGCATAGCTTTTCAAGGTCCGATAGAGACTCAATCCCCATTGTCCCTCAGTCTTCCTGCTCTTTGATTCAAACCCAACCTCCTTTCTTTGTGTAACTAGCCATCATAACGGTGGCTTTTATGATATGATTAGTAATCGATGTATGATCCATCCTGTGTATATGTAATTCTGTAGATATTTAGTAATTAAATAAGCCAATTTCTGTATTGCTGATTCAACTTGTTAGCCAGGGTTCATTAACCTCTTAGAACTACCCCTCTTAGAACTACCCCTTCAGCAACCGCTGAATAGCATAGCGCAACAGTCAAAAAATATTACTAGAAAATATTCATATTCATGAAATCACAAGTGAAATATTTTGAAACACAGCTTAGCCTTTTGTTAATCACCCTGTCGTCTCAGATTTTGAAATGATGCTTTACAGCGAAAGCAATACAAGCATTTGTGTAAGTTTATCGATAGCCTAGCATAGCATTATTTCCACTTAGCATCAGGAAGCTTGGTCACGAAAATCAGAAAAGCAATCAAATTAACCGTTTACCTTTGATGATCTTCGGATGTTTTCACTCACGAGACTCCCAGTTAGACAGAAAATTTTCCTTTTGTGTTGTGAATTCCGTCTCATTCCATTTTCGACGACACATTCCAGATAAACAACCCACACAAAACGTGACTTTTCCAGTCATGTTTGGTTTCATTGCAATCAACTGTTTTGTTTGTAACATAACCAGACCTGATGGGCCATTTCGCGGGACGTATTGACTGAAAGAAACCGATTTGAAGACAACAAGTAATGACATCACTGTGCACCAATAATATGACCACTGTTTTGTTGATTGACTGTATTTTAACCCAATGACCACTGATCGTCTTGATATCCAGCTGGGTAGATAGCCAATGAGCTGAGGTAAACGGCAATATGCAATGGTTGTGTGTTGGAAGACTAACCAATGTCGTAAACTCCGGCATGAAGAGTGTCATTCGCTATTGAAGTTTTATTCCGGAAGGAGCTACGCATTTTACGCAAAGCATTGTTTTGGTAAACGCGCAGATTCAGCTGTTTATATATCAATCAGTATGGCGACTAAGTCAGGGAAAGCTAAATGTCTAGATATACAGATGTACACACAATTTTAGAAGACATTGATCGGAAAAGTGAGATAGAGATTGTTGTAGGATGATTCATTTAGCGATTCCCAAGTGGAGGAATATTTTTTGAACGGAGAGGACGCCGTTGTAGCCACTGTGTATAATCTGTAACAGTGCCTGCAGAAGAGGAACAATGTCACCATTTTGGACTGGTAAGTTCTTCTCATGCTAATGCCCTTGTTTGAAATGAATAATATAAAATATTATTTGTGATTTATTTTAATTTTAGAAGCAATATATAAAAATGTAATGTAATGAAATCATGTAATGAAATGTAATGAAAAGTGATGAAATGTGTCTGCCACCCCACCCCAACCCACATGAAATAGCCTATTTGAGGCTGTGTAGGGGAGTGCAGGCCCACAACAATGGCCAAAGTGAAATGGAGACAGTAGATACAGCTGGTCTGTTGTAATATAATAGAGAGCGTAGATCTAGCTGAAATGTTATAATATAAAAGAGACAGTAGATCTAGCAGGTCTATAATAATATATTCAACCCTATGTTTCCTGTACTCTATATATATATATATATATATATATGTTTATTATACCACAGCAGCACAATATTGTGTAGAGCTTTGGCAAAGTGGGTGATGTTATATCCTTCCTGTTTGGCCCTATCCGGGGGTCTCATCGGATGGGGCCACAGTGTCTCCTGACCCCTCCTGTCTCAGCCTACAGTATTTATGCTGCAGTAGTTTATGTGTCGGGGGCTAGGGTCAGTTTGTTATATCTGGAGTACTTTTTCTGTCTTATCCGGTGTCCTGTGTGAATTTGAGTATGCTCTCTCTAATTCTCTCTTTCTCTCTCTCGGAGGACCTGAGCCCTAGGACCATGCGTCAGGACTACCTGGCATGATGACTCCTTGCTGTCCCCAGTCCACCTGGCCTTGCTGCTGTTCCAGTTGTTTCAACTGTTCTGCCTGTGGCTGTGGAACCCTAAACTGTTCATATTTACTCTTAAGGAGCTGTCCTGTTGCATCACCTACAACTACTGTGATTATTATTATTTGTCCCTGCTGGTCATCTATGAACGTTTGAAAATCTCGGCCATGTTCTGTTATAATCTCCACCCGGCACAGCCAGAAGAAGACTGGCCACCCCTCATAGCCTGGTTCCTTTCTAGGTTGTTATTCCTAGCCACCGTGCTTCTACACCTGCATTGCTTGCTGTTTGGGGTTTTAGGCTGGGTTTCTGTAGAGCACTTTGAGATATTATCTGATGTACGAAGGGCTATATAAATAAATTTGATTTGATAGAGGACTGAGGGTCTTCCAAATATTTAAAGTGTGTAAATAGTTATCCACGTTATTTTGTAAATGTAGATATTTTTGGGGGAGGGGGGGGTGTGTTAGAATACCATTTTGGCATTTTGTATGTAGTTATTTGTTTCAAAATGTATACCTTCACCAATTTGGCCACTTGGGTACATCTGTGCTACTTGTGTGGGACACCTGGGTAACTTCATGATAAATGTCATGTAGCACACTCATTTTTGAAGTTATCATTCTGAAACTTTGCACACGTACTGTTGCCCTCTTATATGTTTCACTGAAATTGTCCCCATCATCCTATCTGAATGTTTGTTTTATCTTGTTCATTTTAAAGATACAACAATAAATAAATAAAAAAGTATTGTTTTTTTCATTGTATTATCTAAACCAGATCAATTGTGTTATATTCTCCGACATTCAATTCACATTTACACAAACTTCAGAGTGTTGTCTTTCAAATGGTACCAATAATATGCATATCCTTGCTTCTGGGTCAGCGCTACAGGCAGTTAGATTTGGGTATGTTTTCAGGCGGAAATGGAAAAAAGTAGGGGGTAGCTCTAACGGAATCGGCAACTGGTTTGATACATTCGCCTCTGAAGGTAAATAATGTATTGGCATTCAGTAATCTTACTCTGATTTGCGATCCTGAGTGTCCCAGAGTTAAAGTGTTGTGTAGTTTTGTTTGACAATTTCAATTTTTATATTCAAATGTATGAACTGAGTTCTACAGTTTTACCCCACTGCTATTTCTGGCTCCAAACCCACCCCGCCCAGCCATCTAGATCTTTGTAGGTTAGCATCTCTTCTGTAGGGAAGCTAATGATCCATCATCTATGACAAGTGTGTAAACTTCAATTTTTTACCATCATAGCATTTTTTTATGTTCTCTATAGTTATGTATTTGAAAATGTATAAGTTGATAAATTTGGCACTTTGGGAAAACTCCTGGTAGACTTGATACAAAATATTGGGTAGTGACGTATTTCTTCACTGGATCAGGTTGAAACTTTGCACACTGCTGCCATCTTGTGGACAACATCTAAATTACACCAATAATCCTACATCACTGTATGTATGGCCTTTCACTTGCATTTCAAAGATGTGCAATCCCCCCCCATATTTTGGTTTGTATTATCTTTTATCAAATCTAATGTGTTATATTCTCCTCCATAAATTTTCACATTTCCACAAACTTCAGTGTTTCCTTTCAAATGGTATCAAGAATATGTATATCCTTGCTTCAAGTCCTGAGCTACAGGCAGTTAGATTTGGGTATGTCATTATTGAAAAAAATGGTCAGATCCTTTTAAGCACAGTGATAACACCAAAAACATCTGACATTGTATTCCCATTTGTACTTTGCTTTTAAATGGTTGAAAGTGCAGTTATAGACACTTGGGTGACAACTAAACCAAAAGTCAGACACTGTTTTTCCATAGAAATGTGGTTGTGTTTTAGATGCTTGAAAGCATCGTGATAACACATTGGAAATGTAACTAACCTTTGGCTGTCTTTTTGAGTGGGTTGTAATCTCACTGATCAACGTCTTAACCAAATATTACCCAATTATCCACATTGAAATGACATGGTCTGCCCAGTGGGTGTTGTATGTGTTTATTGAGTTAAAATGAAAATATTGTAAATTGGTATGATCGTGTAAATACAGGGCTCCCTCATAAAATAGGCATTGGTATCAATGGCATTTCCCTGTTTAAATAAAAGGTCAATAAAAAAAAAGATGTATAGTGTCACGAATCTCGCCGAAAATGGTGCCTCTTCCTGTTCGGGCGGCGCTTGGCGGTCGTCTTCGCCGGCCTATTAGTTGCCATCGATTCCCTTTCTGTTTGTTTCTGTTTATTGGGCTTAATTGGGTACACCTGTTTTTAGTTAGTGTTTGTTTGTAGGCTATTTAAGGGCACTAGGCCCGCTGGGTATTTGTGCGGGCTTGTTCTCTGTTATTTGGTTTTGTGGTATTAGTATGATTTATATTTTTCCGGACAGTTTTAGTCCTTTGTATTTTGGACGGGTTGTTTCATGCGCCCTTGTATTTTGCATGTCCATGTCTCCATTGTCTTTGGAATAAAATATCCACGTACGGAATTACCTGCTCTCGGCGCTTGACTCCTCCACTCACCATTCATAGAAGTCGTAACATATAGAAATAATCAACTAGAAAGGCAGGGTTATAAATTAGATTCATTTTAAATCAAGAAGGGAACAGTCCAATGTCTCATGAGGATACAAAATCTATGACAAGCGGGAGGAAGATCGATCATTAGTATTAGCAAAGCTGTTCGCTCTTTTGATTTTGGCCATCAATAGAAAAGGGTGAAAGGGGAGGTGCTTCATTTGTGTTAGGGGAGGGTTTGGCCGGGGGGGCTTTATTTGGCTCATCGTGCTCTAGCGACTCCTTGTGGCAGATTTGTTTACGAACAGAGTGCACTAAGTTTTGTATACTTCACAGAGTTGGCATTCCCTAACAGAAATATGCAAATACATGCTCAAACGCTTTCAGTATCTTTTGATTTGACAACTTGATGTTAGATGGTTCCTCACCCTGAATGTAGCCTATGGGCCAGTAAAATGGTAGTTTTAACCATGTTTTGAGGCCATACAGTGTTTTAAAGCTCATATTTAGGATTCTGATGGAGTTTGACAGTTGAACTAAGCTCATAAGGCATTCAATAAGTTATATTCTTCAAGACTCAATACATAGCCTATATATCATTTAATCTTTAAATCCAGAAATGGATATAGCAACTTCAGAATGCCACTCCATGGCCATAACATTTTGACAATTTGGCCATAACATTTGGACAATTGCTCACATGCCTCTATCGCTCCTTTAGATTTTTAGCTTGCGGTGGCTAATGTTGGCTGAAGTTTGTATTGGATGTTTAGAGAAAACCAAACACAGGATCACAGTTTCTCTTGGCCCATAGACTACTTTATGTGTGAGGAAGTTGTAAAATCCTGAACTTCCCCTTTAGGGGAGGAGAAATAAAAAGGGAGTGAGTAGCACAAAGGCATCGGTGTTTGACCATATGCCAGAGCTAGTCTGGGTGGATATCGAAAAACAGTAGTAGTACCTGCTAAATTCAAGCATCCACCTCGAGCTCTAAATCAAGATTGAGAGAATAATACTAGATTAAAGTCAATAGATAACTCCCCCCATCCCTCCTATATTTACTGAAGGCTTTTTTCCCTCTCTCTCCACCTTATATACCTCATGTTCAACATTACATTCAAGGATGGATAGGGAATTATGGGGTGAGGGTAAGCTTGATGTCACATTAAACAAGACAGATAACACTCTTACCTAAATCCCATCAGTAGAGCAGTTTTATAAGAGACAGATTAGAAGGATCTAATAATTGGGTTTAATGCTTTTAAGTGGAGGGAAAGTGATGCTGCCACTGTTTGGGCGATTAAAGATTCCCTGTGTGACTTTCGAACATGTAACTGTGTCAGTTTGTCCGTGGTGGATGAAGAGAAATATATAAACTGTTAGTTTTAGAATGTCAAACACATCAGCTGGTAGCAACTATCAATGTTATCAAACAGAACAGAACAGACATAATGTACGATGTTGAAAGCATGTATAGTCAAATCAAGCAAGCATAGTCATGAAATCAATTAGGGTCAATTCCTAACTTCAGAATCACTTTGCCAATAATCAGTCATTGATGTCAATGGGAGACTCCAGTTCACACATGGGTAGGGCTCCATGTATGCAGTACATATCAACAAAATTGCCAACTAACTCTTTGAGTTACATGCAATCACACTGGAATAAGTTGTAATGATTTTCCTTTGCTACAGTACCATCCTGAGCATATGCAGAATCAGCCTCATCCCATTTGGCATTTATTCCGACTTCTCCTTAACACCTTACTTGTTATCCACTGCCTGTGTGACAGAAAAAGTATTAGAAAAGTAAACTATCTGGTGTGTAGTAGGTGCAAGCGAATACCCCTTTATTTGAAGTACAAATATATCAGTAATAGCTTTGAGGATTAGTGCTGGGGATAATCATGTAATTGGTATAATGATAATTTGCAGCCCCAGTAAATGGTAAACCCAGTGACCCAATGAAGATTAGAAGTTTCACTGTGTAGTTTCATTTGCAAACGCAGCTCACCATAAGACATATTGCACAGAGTGTGTGATATCTCTCAGAGAATAGGGAAAAAAATGTAATCATCTTGGATTGATGTCGTACACTCATAGAAAAAAATGGTTTCAAAAGGGTTCTTCGGCTGTCCTCATAGAGGAAAGGGTTCTCCTACGGGGACAGCCGAATAATCTTTAAGGTTCTAGATAGATACCACCTTTTTTTCTAAGAGCACAAAGGTCTGGGAATAACAATTACGGGCTTTTGTCCGCTATGTTGACTATTAAAAAGTATTCATAGAGCCATCATAATAGTTCCAATACATCTGTTTAATTCGCAATTATGGTCGTTCATGTGAAATAATTCTACAAACCTATCCATCCCCAGCCACTTCAACAGTGGCGTGTATAAGTAGAACTTAATGTGTCATGGTTGCTTCGCTGCTCTTATTTGGATCTTTCCTCTATGCTGGTGAGTTATTATATATTTCATTTGTTTTTGCATCTGTCTGTGCCAGCCGGCCCATTGTCTCTGGTGGCAGGTTGTGTTAGCGAGGGCTCTCCTCATTAGTAACCTTAGCGGAGAGGAGAGGCCTGGCTTTATGGGCTCTAATTACCTCGTCTCTTCCCCTCAGACTCCACATTGACACCTTTGAGCTCCCCTTTAGTCTTTTAACACAATCAGATCTTCCAGTCTTGGATGACTTCCCTTGGATAAGGAGTCCGCCAATCTGCCTAAATGAATCCACCGGTTGAAGGTTGCAAGAGGTCCCTGATGACAGAACTAGAAAGCATTACTCGGATCTAGCTGACTTTCTAAATAAAATAACAAATTGTTTGCTGAACTGTAGAGGAAAAACAAAGAGACGATATCCTCATGATAATTGGCAAATGTCTTGAGATAATAAGTATTCAACCCCTTTGTTATGGCAAGCCTAAATAAGCTTCAGAGTTAGAATGTGCTTAACAAGACATATAATAAGTTTCATGGACTCACTCTGTGTGCAATAATAGTGTTTAACATGATTTTTGAACCTCATCTCTGTACCCTGCACATACAATTGTCTGTAAGGTCTCTCAGTCGAGCAGTGAATTACAAACACAAAGACCAGGGAGGTTTTCCAATGACTTGCAAAGAAGTCATAAAAAAAGCTGACTTTGAATATCCCTTTGTGCATGTTGAAGTTATTAATTACACTTAAAACATTTTTTAAAATCTTTACCCCTTTTTTCTCCCCAATTGGTAGTTAGTCTTGTCCCATCGCTGCAACTCCCGTGGGGACTAGGGGTATACGAAGGGTGGGAGCCATGGGTCCCCCCAAACACGACCCTTTCAATCTGCATTGCTCGGTTAACCCGGAAGCCAGCCACGCCGGAGGCAAACCCTCACCTAACCCAGACGACGCAGGGCCAATTGTGTGCTGCCTCATGGGTATCCCAGTCATGGTTGCTGTGACACAGGATCGAATCCGGATCTGTGGTGACGCCTCTAGCACTGATCAGTGCCTAAGACCGCTGCGCCACTTGGGAGGCCATTAATTAAATGTTTGATGATGTATCAATACACCCAGTCACTGGCTGTTTATTGGCTGTGATAAGAGAAAACAACATAGTTACTCCACAATACTAACCTAAATGACAGAGTGAAAAAAGGAAGCCTGTACAGAATAAAATATATTTCACATGCATCCTGTTTGCAATAAGTAAAACTGCTAAAAAAATGACAAAGAAATTTACTTTTTCTCCTATATAAAAAGCGTTATGTTTGAGGGAAATCCAACACATCACTGAGTACCACTATTCATATTTTCAAGCATGGTGGTGGTTGCATCATGTTATGGGTATTGTCACGTCCTGACCTTAGTTCCTTTTTTATGTCTCTATTTTAGTTTGGTCAGTGAGTTGGGGTGGGCATTCTATGTTTTTGTTCTATGTGTTATAGTTCTATGTGTTTGGCCTGATATGGTTCCCAATCAGAGGCAGCTGTAAATCGTTGTCTCTGATTGAAAACCAGATTTAGGCAGCCTGTTTTCCCACTATGGTTTGTGGGTAGTTGTTTTCTGTGTCTTCACCATACAGAACTGTTTCGATCTTCATTTCTTTCCCTCGCATTATTATTTTTGTATTTTTTGTGTTCAGTTGTAATAAATTTAACATGGACACGTGCCATGCTGCATTTTGGTCCGATCTTGACTACTCTTCCTCAGACGAAAAGGAGAATCGTTACAGGTATGCTTGTCATCAGCATGGACTTTAGGATAAAAATGAATAAATGTAAGCAAATGAGAAATCCTAAATGAAACCTGGTTCGGTCTGCTTTCCAACAGACACTGGGAGACAAAATCACCTTTCATCAGGACAATAATCTAAATCACAAGGTAAAATATACACTGGTGTTGCTTACCAATATGATGCTGAATGTTCCTGATAGGCCTAGTTACAGTTTTGACTTAAATCTGCTTGAACATCAAGAGCAAGTCATGGAAATGGCTGTCTAGCAATGATCAACAACCAACTTGACAGAGCTTGAATGATTTTTAAAAGAATAAATGTGCAAATATTAACATTCCAGGTCTGCAAAGCTCTTAGAGACTTACCCAGAAAGAATCATTGCTTTATTCACCGTCAAAGGTGATTCTAACATGTATTGACTCAGGGGTGTGAATACTTATGTAAATTATATATATCTGGAGGCTTCCGGTATGGCGCAAAGCTGGTCAGTCACATCTATTTCAGCTCCACTACAAATTTGAAATAAATCCTGAAATAAGTTCACCCTTAAGCTTAATGTACCAGGAAAGGCAGTAATAGTTTATTAGAGTCTGAAGACGAAGGCGCCGTGCTAGCTGCATGTGCTAGTGGTGGAAGCAGGACTGGGGCAACAAACACTTGCAGTGCCGTTAGCTCCAAAGATATCCTCAAGGCCATCAAAGATATGAATGCAGAATTGTCTATCAAATTCTTAAATATACTGTCTGTGGTGGACAACGTTAAAAAGGAAGCATGTGCTGGGCAAATCACTCAGGCTGAGGTACACATCTCTGGAACCGAAGACAACATTATAGCCCTGCAGGAAACAACCACAAGCAGCAGAAACGATTCGACAGTGTCAAGCAGCGGATATGGGCTAAGGCTATCCGGTATGGAATCATCTTTCCAGCGAGCCTGAGGGCCTCCCACGGCGATCATTCCTACATTGTTTTAAACACCAGCCGAGACGCAGCAGTTTCTTGAGTTGCTAGGCAGAGGTTTGGAAGCAGAGAAACGCTGGAGAAGAGGCAATAGTAACGTAAAGTTAAACTTTGACCTATTTTTTTTATTTATTTTTTTACATTTTTCGACTGCTTTCATTTTTGTCTAAACAGGTATTTAAAGTTTGAGCCAGTTCACCATGTTATAATTTATCTAGTAACATAGTGGTGCTGTCTATTGAACTATAACAACATGGCCAGTTTACAAGTAAGCCTTATTATAATTTTATGAACCATGAAACTTTGCTTTTATGCATCGGAACGTCATGGTGTTCTATTTTGGCCTATATGAGGCTAGATCACAGTGGTCTTATATTCTGGCTTGCTCCTGGTATTTTGTTTGATGCTTTGTTAAATGGTGAACACAATATAATGTAATGACAAGTGGCGGGTAGAAGGTATACAGAGGGGGAAAAAACACATGTGTGTGGATCTGTTGAGTACCTTATACGGAGTGTCACAGAGGGGGAAGGGGAGGTCTGTTAGACTTTGGGGTAAGAGGGTTAATCACACGTTCGTGGTTGACTGTTAGGCATGTGTTTATGTACAATGACGTGCTTTAAAGCGTCCTTTGTGTTTTTGTTTATGGTGGTAACAGAGGTCTATTGGTATATTAGGCTGATCCAATGTGCTCTTATGGGGCAATGTTCTAGTGTCCCTGGTGAATTTGACTGATAGTGTTAAGGTTAAATTTACATCATGGAACTGTAGGGGATTAAATCAAATTGGCAAAATAAAACACGTAATAAGTAGATTAAAACAACTTCAGGCTAAGGTTATATCTTTACAAGAATCACATCTATTATCTGGCAACATTCCTAAGATATGCAAGAGGATTTATTATTCTTATCAATATTCTTATCCATAAATCCATTCCATATCATATATTGCAAACAATGTGGTCCCGCTGGCAGATATTATTATTATACAGGGTACCTTGCTGTCCAAGCAGTTGAATTTAATTCATGTGTATGGTCCCAACGTGACTACAAATTCTTTAATGATTTAAAAAAAAACTTTTCCACACTTGTCTGATTTCTTTTAATTGTCCCATGATGTCAAGCAAATAGGCACTGAGTTTGAAGGTAGGCCTTGAAATACATCCACATGTACTCCTCCAATTGACTCAAATGATGTCAATCAGCCTATCAGAAGCTTCTAAAGCCATTACAGAATTTTCCAAGCTGTTTAAAGGCACAGTCAACTTAGTGTATGTAAACTTCTGACCCACTGGAATTGTGATACAGTGAAATAATATGTCTGTCAACAATTGCTGGGAAAATTACTTGTCATGCACAAAGTAGATGTCCTAACCGACTTGCCAAAACTATAGTTTGTTCACAAGAAATTTGTGGAGTGGTTGAAAAACGAGTTTTAATGATCCCAACTTAAGTGTATGTAAACCTCCAACTTCAACTGTATATCTTTAATTGGCCAGATTAACATTCTGAAAAGGAATGTCCTCCCAAAACTGTTGAATCTATTTAAGGACATTCCCTTGCCCCCGCCGCCATACCTCTTTACAAGGCTTAAAAGACGTCCACTTTATTTAATTGGAATAACAGACGTCCCAGAGTTCACTTGTCCTTATTGTACCTACCATATGACACAGGGGGGCTCCATTAACCTATTATCCAGTGGTATTACTGGGCAGGCAGCTCAGCTTTGCACTGCTATGTACTATTTTACCTCTGAGTCTCTCCCTTCGTGAATGGAGATTGAAATGTCTTAAAATGTACTCAAATTACCCCTTAACCTCTACATTTACTCAGCTGAAATCAAGACACTAAAAAATATGTGTAATACGATCAACATTTGGTATGAGTTGCGGAAGTTCCTTGGTGAAAATGTATTCTTTGTCATGTTTTAGTCCTATCTGGGGAAACCACAGTCTCACTCTTGGGAGAGCTGATCTGGGTTTCCAACTATGGGCCAGCAAGGGTTTAAGGAACGTTTGAGACCTGTATAAAGAAGGTATTTTTATGCAATTTGAAGAACTCATATCAAAATATTACATTCCTATAAAACATTTTTTTTATATTTGCAGCTAAGGAGCTTCCTCATGACTGCACAAAACCTATCCGTCCACTTTAGAAAATACGATCTCAACCCATTGTAAGGGTAGAATTTCAGCTCTATACAATATGCTAGGGTCTGGCCCAACCGAATCCTCTGCGCACAAACGGAACTTTTTGAAGGAAAATATTTGGGAGGACATAGTCTTGGATGAATGGAGTAGTATATGTACTAAGGCTCAGACACAGACTGTGAATATTCGGCTAAAACAATTGCAATACAATTGGTTGATGCGAACATATGTAACCCCTGCTAAGTTAAATAATAATTAATTTATGCTACAAGTGTAATCACTCTAAAGGGACTCTGTTTCATTGTCTGTGAAAAAATTCTAGATTTTTGGAAGGAGGTATCACATATGATATCCCAAATAGTATCAGTAAAAGTGTCTCCATCCCAAAGTGTTTATCCTGGGGTTGTACCCAATCAATCCTTATCTAAAGAACCAAATAAAAACACCTATAGATATGTGCTTGTTGCAAGCAAAACGCTTGATAGCTCTTGCCTGGACAAGTGTGAATAGGCTTTGTGTTGCCCAAAGGCTTAGGGAAATGTATTGCCGAACAATGGAAAAGATAACATATACGGTTAAGGGTTAACAAGACACTTTTGACGAGGTTTGGGGACCATTTTTGGATTTTGTTGAGCAGAGCGATTTGGGTGAAATATTGGCTCATGAAGGGAACTCTGGGTAGTGTGCATGTGGGGTGGTGGTGAGAGATATCCGATTGGCTTGTGGGCACTGTGTTTCATCTGAAATTTGTCCCAATTATGTTCTATCCTATTGGATCAGACCACTGTAAAATGTCATTTTGGTGGTTTTATGCTTCTGTAACACTTGTTTATTAGTTTTATCATTTATATATTTAAAGGTTTTGTTGCTGGAAACTTTTGATGTGCTTTTTTAAAATATAATATTTCTGCTTATGTCTTGTTAAAGAGAAATTGATAAACGTATTGTTAAAACTAATTTTTGGTTGATATATCTGTATTTCATTTTCAATAAATTTGCTAACATTTCTAAACATGTTTTGACTGTCATTATGGGTCTTGTATTATGTACGTATTGTATTATTATGGTGGTATTGCGTGTAGATTTTATCGATTTGAATTCAGGTTGTAACATAACAAAATGTGAAAAAATTCAGGGGGTATGAATACTTTCTGAAGGCACTGTAAGTGAATCCCTATGAAATTGTGATTTGTCCAAATAATCAATGGCACAAAACCAGAACAACTATTCATCACTATTCGTTGCGTCTCACAGTCCTAGGACATCTTTATATCTGTCAATGAAATATTAATGATGGTTTAACTTTACCTGAGTGTATCATACCAATGAGGAGGTTTGCCAATCTGAATGAGAAACAAATCATGCTGGAGTGACTGCATGCAGTCTTTAAAAAATCAAAACAAAAATTATTTCAACTTATCCTCTGTGCCTTTCTCTGTAGTAGAATCCTGACTGTCACTGTGGGGATGACGTTATCGATACACTTATGACAAAGCCAGTGACTGTGGTGTACTCCTCAACAACGGACTGCAATAGCATCGAATAGTCCCCGCGATATGCAACTTTTCGGGGAAGTCAGAAACCAATACACGCATTCAATCAGGAAAACAAAGGCCAGTTTTTTTTCAAGCAGAAATTCACATCCTGTAGCTCGAACTCAAATGTTTTGGGACACTAAAGTCCATGGAGAACAAGAGCACCTCCTCCCAGCTGCCCACTGCACTGAGGCTAGGTAACACTGTCACCACTGATAAGTCCTTGATCATCGAAAATTTCAATAAGCATTTCTCAACGGCTGGCCATGCCTTCCTCCTGGCTACTCCAACCCCGGCCAACAGCTCCAACCCCCCCCACAGCTACTCGCCCAAGCCTCCCCAGTTTCTCCTTCACCCAAATCCATACAGCAGATGTTCTGAAAGAGCTGCAAAACCTGGACCCGTAGAAATCAGCTGGGCCAGACAATATGGACCCTCTCTTTCTAAAACGTTCCGCTGCCATTGTTGCAACCCCTATTACCAGCCTGTTCAGCCTCTCTTTCGTATCGTCCGAGATCCCTAAAGATTGGAAAGCTGCTGCGGCCGTCCCCCTAGCCAAGTTAATAAACAGATCACCGACCATTTCGAATCCCACCGTACCTTCTCCGCTGTGCAATCCGGTTTCCAAGCCGGTCACCGGTGCACCTCAGCCACGCTCAAGGTACTAAACGATATTATAACCACCATCGATAAAAGACAGTACTGTGCAGCCGTCTTCATCGACCTGGCCAAGGCTTTCGACTCTGTCAATCACCGTATTCTTATCGGCAGACTCAATACCCTTGGTTTTTCTAATGACTCCCTCGCCTGGTTCACCAACTACTTTGCAGACAGAGTTCAGTGTGTCAAATCGGAGGGCCTCTTTTCTCTGTATATATCAATGATGTCGCTCTTGCTGTGGGCAATTCCCTGATCCACCTCCACGCAGTCAACACCGTTCTGTATACTTCTGGCCCTTCAGTGGACACTGTGCTAACTAACCTCCAAACGAGCTTCAGTGCCATACAACACTCCTTCTGTGGCTTCCAACTGCTCTTAAACTCTAGTAAAACCAAATGCATGCTTTTCAACCGTTCGTCATCTACGACGTCATCTGCGACGTCATCTACAAAATAGCTTCCAATACTCTACTCAGACTGCATCCAGTTTGCTATCACAGTGCAATCCGTTTAGTTACCAAATCACCTTATACCACCCACCACTGCGACCTGTATGCTC